>NW_004955404.1:15120667-15160237 GCF_000276665.1 Chinchilla lanigera | reverse complement strand
GTGACTGGATCATGGGAGGCGTGATACTCATGAGTGGATTGGTCAGCTGATGATTTATAGTTAAAGGTGATATTGGGAGCTGAAAGCTGGTAGGAGGAGGTGGGTCTCTGGGGCATGGCCTGGAAGGGTGAATCTCCCTCCTCCCCGCTTGATCCTTCTCTCCTTCCAGCCACTGTGCCTTGAAGGTACTTTTCCTCTAACATGCTGCCCTGCCTTGGAGCCAATGTATTATGGACTGAAACCTCTACAAACTGTCTGCCAAAATAAACCTCTCCTGTTTAAGTTGTGGATATTGGATATTATGTTTCAGCTTTGAGAAAGTAACTAAGACACAGTCCTTGAAACCATTGTTTAAACTGGAGTAAGGGCCTCTGGATAGAGCAATTTCTGTTACTTTGAATATTGGAGCAATAACTGAGTGAGTGAGGGAAACCGGAAGTGGACAAAAAGTGCTCAGCAGATGCCACCTCATGAAGGCAGTGCTGATGGGACTCTTAACCTGCAGGAGCCCCATTTCCAACAGTGATGACAATAGCTACCATGGAGTGATCTGCAAGCGGAACTCATAGGTCTGCTGCAGAAACTAGGGTGGAGTGAGGGGCTTAGAAGTTGGATGTCCTGGGGCTGAGACCCCAAGGGATCAAAGGACAACATGAGAATCAAGGAAGAGTGGTAGAGTGGATGTAGAACCTGGCCCCAAGAGGAGAAGCCACAAAAGGCAGAGGAGTTTTCAGGTCAAGGGGAGCTCCAAGAGCAGGCTGGGGTATAGAGTACAGTGTTGGTCCATCAGCAGTTCAGGACTGAGCAGGGACAGGGAGAAGATGTTCTTAGGTTATTGAAGCTCTGCTCAGCTGAAAGGGCCTGAGTCAGGTCGGAGAGAAATAGTGAACCTGGGTGTTTCCTAATGCACCTGGTCATCCTGTCATCCCCAATGACAGATACATTAAACACAATCTTCAGAAAATTAGAAAAAGAGGGTGCACTAATAACAATCAGTACGCAATTTGAGGAGTGTTTGGCTTCTTCAAAGTGTTTGTATGTGTGTACGGTATTGGGAATTGAACCCAGGGCCTTCATGCTGGACTACAGCCCAGCCTTTCTTATTTTTTACTTTTCACATTTCAAGGGAAGGTCTTACTAAGTCACTAAATTGCCCAGGATGGGCTCAATCTTGAAATCTTCCTGCTTCAGCCTCTCAGAGGGCTGGGATTATAGGCCTGTGCTACCACAACTTGCTTGGGAAGTATTTTTAAGCTTATTCTGAATGCCTGTGTTGCTCAAAGGAATGCACTGTGCCACACAGCTAGAAGGGGTGCACCCCAGGATTCCTATGGGAATGTGGTACAGGAAGGGTATCTGATGCAGAGAACGTGCAACTCCTTCCCAAATGGGAAGAGCTTGGCTTTGTGCTTGCTTACAGAATGTCACAACACATCTGGCTATTGATGAACATGGCTTGAAAGCTTTTGGCTTCTCTGCAGAGTATTATGAAAAAATCCTGTTGCCATATGTAATAAGTTTTGTTATGATAACTGTGACATCTGAACCAATTATCTTTCTTGTATTTTCTAGAAGGGCAAGTTTTTGCTTCTCAGAATGTTAAATACCTAAAAATTTAGGCGAAAAAGCCCCAGATGTGTCTCTACTAGAAAAGATTACTTACTTTTCTATTAGCTGAAAGGACCCTTTGGCTTCCTCTCTTTCCATTCCTTTGCCTGAAGCTTAGGTCACATCACCTCTGCCTGCGGCTTCAGCTCAGATCCTGAATCTAGGATGAAGCCTTTTGCTAGACATGGTCAGTGTTGCAAGACTTTTTTGATTTGCGCTGTGCTCCGACTTCTGATTCTCAACAACATGCATAGCACAATAAAAGTCGCCTGTTAGAAACTGAATGCTTGTGCCCACTCCCACCCCACTCAGTGCTGAAGACCTAATTCCCAGTGTGATTCTTTTTGGAGTTCGGGTCTATGGGAAGCAATTAGGCTTAGAGGACGTCAGGAGGGTGGAACTCTGGTGTAGAGATTAGCATCATTAGAGAAAGATGAGTAAAAGGCCAGAGCTCAATTGCTCTCTGCCTTGTGAAGATGCGGTAAGAGGGTCACCATCTACAGGCCAGAAAGAGAGCCTTTCCTGGACATCAAATCCACCAGCACCTTAGTCTTGTATCTCTTCCTCCAGAACTATGAGAAATAAATACTACTTAAGCCACCCCTAATGTATGTTGCTATGGAAACCTAAGCTAAGATACCAATATTTACTGGTCTGCAAGGGGACTTCATCAGAAATTAACTGGATGCATGCAAACAAATCACATTCTTGCTATTGCAGTGACGGTAGATCAGGGACAAGGAAAGAGAAAAAATTAGAAAAGTACTCAGGCAGGCTTCCTAAAGTTGATTTTCCAAAAGTAACTTCTTGGGACAAACACTCGGATTTCTAGCAATGGCTGTCTGCAGATTTTTGTGATTTCTAGGAAACTTTTCTCACACATTAAAGCACAACATTGTCCTCGGAGCTAATGCTGTTACTTTGACTCAGAGCAGGAGTGGCTATTTTTTTTTTTTCCAAGAATAAGATAACTCACTTTTAATGATCATCCAGCGATGAAATTGATTTCTATTAATGTTAGGGCATGCATATTGTTATTATTGTATAGTATTGAGAGGTATATGTTAAGATCTGTGCTAAATGTTATACTTGAATGAGCTCATTTAATCCTCAGAGTTACTCCAGGAGGTAGACATCTCCCCCGACCCCCAAGTTTTTCATTTTACAGATAAGGAGACATACACACTGAGAGCTGGGTAACAGTTATAAAAAATGGAGGGTAAATATGGTCATGCAGTGCATATTATATCATTAGCTCTGAGTTGATCCATTCACCAAAACTTCAGCAATTGGATACTGAACTACAGTCTTCATTCTTTTTTTATTCCTTTAATAGAACTGCTGACCAGAGTATGGCCAGACAGGCGGTCAGGGTACAAAACAATCACTGGGAACATTTTCTTTTTCTGTGTCACCTACACTGAGACTTGGCAGAAGTGACGTCCAGGCATTCAGTGTGCTGTGACATTGTATTTTCAGTGAGTGCACCTAGACCTTGCGTATTCAACATGGAGTGGTGACACAACGTCCTTTCATGTAGCCCATGGTTACTATGTTAGTCATAGCTACTATGGCTGGGGTGATTGGAAGCCAGAGTTTCAGTCTTTAAAAAGACAACGACACACCAAAAGTTGCTACACCACACAGGGAGACATTTTGAAACCCAGAAACTCATGCCGGGGCTCAGAAGTTAACGTGCTTATGAGGGGTGCTCATATCCCTGGAGCATGGGGCAGAGTTGTGCTGTATTCTGCACACAGGGATGCAAGATAGTCTCTCAGAATCCCTCAGTGTCCATGAAAGAGCTATGGGTAGACGCATTTAATGAAGACATGATCCTTTTGCCTCACACACCACGAATGTGTGCTTCCCTTGTTCCTCCAACTCTTGATTCATTACCAACTGGGGAAAGCTTGGTTGCTCAGAAGCTGCGTGGTGTGGTCCTGGGGTGAGGGCTCTCTAGAAATGTGTGCCCTGAAGTGCCACAGAGGGGATCCTAAGCACTGGCTCCAGGGACCTGGTGGTTGTGTCCTCATCACAAATGGGTGGTCTGGAAGAAGTGACCTTTCCTACCTTTCCTGCAGGCACCACTGGATTCTGTGTCTCCTCTGAAAGAATGTTAAGTATTTTGGCTATTGTTTTATTTATTTTTCATTGATGTATTATGAAAAGCTTCAAACTTAGGCAAAAACAAAGAAAATGGTGTGATGAGCCCTTCAGTCAACTTCAGTAATTGTCAGCATTCTGCCTTTAACTTCTTCAGTGGTCCCATCTCTTTCTGCCCCCAATAGTTATCTGAACTTTGCAGTATCTTAATTTGCTTTAGGCAATGCAAGAGATCATGTTATTCACTGATAATACTTGAGGATAGATCTCAAACAAGTACAGAGTACCCTTCCCCCAGAACTACAGTAGCCTGGCACATCCAAGAAAATGAACAGCAATAAATCAGTACAATCTAATACCAAGTCTATGTTCATTTTTCTCAAAACCATTCTAGACTGTGGGTTTGCTCAAATCAGAATCCACACAAGGCTAGCGCATTGCAGAGGTTGCTGTCTGGCTAGTGTCTTTGATTTTTGTTGTTGCTGTTGTTGTTGTTTTGCTTCTAGTACCAGGAATCAAACTCACAACCTTGTGCTTGCGAGGCAGGCGCTTTGCCGCTGAGCTAAATCCCCAGCCCCATAGTGTCTTTGAATGTACACAGTTTTCTTCCCTCCTGTGCTTCTCTGTTCTCCTGCTGTCTATTTCTTGGGTGCATTATCTGGACATGAAGTGGGGACCGGAGGTGAAAACCAAGCAGTTTGCTGAAATTAACTGAGTTCTTTCCCTTGATTTACTTAATATCATGAAGTAATTGATAAATAAAATTATTTAACAACATATATCTTCTTTAACTAGACTTTAATTAGTATTCCTGTATAGTTTTTGACCTCTAATAACAGCTCTATGTAAGGTGTTTTTTACATTCTACAAACAACTTTCAGGAAGATATTTTGGCTACATTGGCGATTTATAACCTCCTTTTTTTTGGTTTCCATGTAGGTCTTCAGATTTTTTAAAGACATAAATTATACAGTTTAATCATATTGCATGTTACATTTTCCAGTATTAGTAATCATTCTTTGTATATTATAGTCTGATTATAGTGAATTCTCTTCTTTGATTGCTCAAAAATATATGTTAATAAGAATGCAATGGTCTCTGAAACACATACAAGGATAAGTGGAACTCCACCTAACCTAGTGGTACAATTGTGTTTAATGTGTCAGGAGTCTTTTATATACTGGGCATAGAAGATGACCATGACCTGCAGAGAACAAAATTGTTCTCCGCTGCCTTCTTCACCTCTGTCATATACATATGACCATTTCATTCCAGTGTGTCCTGCCTATGTCTACCCCATTTTTATCGTCAAGAACTGTTTCTGATGCAGTTAGTATTCAGGATTTCATTTCATTTGCAATGTTTTCAGATCATGAACTTTTCTTTTTATTATAAGCAGAGACATTATCCAGTAATGTAAGGACACCAACACAGTAGTTAAGAGGTCTGCCAATCATACAATTGGCTTTCACTAGATAATTATTGATTAAATGATAATAGTGTGAATACCATATATACTACTAGGAATGCATATGTAAAACATATTCATACCTTTATCTATAGGGAGTTGAGAAGAGGAAGAGGAAGATAATGCAATTCAAACACATATTTCTGCCAGATGTGGGAGGTACATGCCTGGAATCTCAGCACTTGGAAGACTGAGACAGTAAGATCATGAATTCAAGGCCAGCCTGAACTACAAAGTGAGACCCTATCTCAGAAAGCCAAAACCACCCAACTAATCAAACAAACAAAAAGCATGTTCTCAGGGGTGGGGATGTAGCTCCATGGTAGAGCACTTGCTTAGCATGCATGAGGCCCTGGGTTCTGTCCCTACTACAGGGAAAAAAAGCCAATTTCTTTGGATTCCTTTTATTTACTCTTCATATGCTCTTGCTATATTTGGGCAAAAGGATTTAATCAGGAAGAACAATATTGTTCAAAAGTGATAAAATGATGTTTGCTACAACTTCAGTTACATGAGGGAAGGTAAAGGAAGAGAGAGAGTAGGGCTGGAGTGGGGGTGGGGGTGCTAGTATTTGGCTGTGCTTTGTCTCATCCAAACTCATGGTGAAATATGGTTGTCATTGTGGTGATTAAGAGGTGATTCAGTTGTTAATGGAGATTAATGCCTTCCTGTAGCTTGTGAGTTCCTACCCTCTCAGGACTGGCTTAGTCACTGCTACACAGGTTGCTATAAAGTGGCCCCTAAACTTACATTTTCTGTCTTCCATATATCCTTGCTTGCCTTTTTGCTTTCTACCATGAGCAGAAGCAGATGAGGCCTTTGCATGCGACATCAGCTTGGCCTCCCAGCCTCCAGAACTGTGAACTCAAATAACCTTTCCTTGTAAATCTCCCACCCTGAAGTATTCTGTTACAGTAACAGAAAACACATCAGACAGAGGACTACAAGGAAAACAGAGAGAGACTGTGGGAAAATAACGGGAAAGAAAAGAAAACTAACAACAACACTGGAGAAAAGAGAACTGAGGGAGGGTACAGGACCGTTAATATGCAACTGAATTTCAGCAAAAATAACTCAAAGGATCACTTAGGAAAGTTTATAAACTGCAAAAGTTAGGTTTGATTTTAAAAATGTCTTTCTTGTCTTTTCATTATGACAGGTGTCCCTTTAAATTATTCTCCCATTTTAAAGTCCCAGTTTGTTCATTAGCTCAGCTTTTTATTGTTCTGTTTTAAAATGTCAAGTAATAGCTTTGTTGGCTGCAAGGTCATTTAATTTCATAGGTATTATTTTATACATGTAACCTTGACTATCTTACCATTGTTATTCACAAGAAATAAGAAGACAAAATATTAAAAAGTGCCTTTTCGCTATTTCACATCTTTACCCACACTTAGAAAAACATACATAGGCACAGACCACATTAACCCAACATCAAGACCTTGGTCTTGCACTATTTTTATAGATATTTAGATTGTTTATCATCCTTCTCTTCTTTAGGTATAAGCCACAGTTTCTTCTTTATATAAAAAATGAAATGATTTGTATAAACTGTAAGTTACAATTGAACATTATAAACTGCATCAAGGCTGTAAAATTCGGTTATGTCTTCTTGAGCTATTTACAAGTCAGTTTTTAATACCTTTGTGTTATAGAAGGATTAAATTATAGCTTTGCAGTAGATTAGGTTTCTTTGTATTATTGTATTTACACATCTGGTTGGTCTATTATGCACTTTCTCCATACTATCTTATAAACTGATTAGGACATAACTCCTCTATTGTGTTTATAAGAGCCCACCATAGTATGGATTTAAAAAGCAAAATTAAATACCTAATATTTCTGGCTTAGAAAATCATTAGCACTCAATTGCTGCATTATAATTCTACCTATGGATCTACCTACCTACACTGAGCTTTAAAAAGAAAATGCAATTAAAGACACAGATTGCTGTAAACATGGAGTTATATTCTGGCAATAGTAATGAGTAAACTTTCCCCGTTTCTGACCTGAGAGAAGCTATCTTTGAGCTCTTCCATAGAAAGACGTGAATGATACTCTTATTTCTTTGTGCAATACGTAACATATAAGAATACCCACAGATCAGTTGGCTTTTCTTTTGGCTTTAAGGAGCTGAGCTTTTGTGTCCTAAAATTATGGGCATATAATCTTGAATCTGCTGCGTGGTCAAAAAAATGTTAAGGTGTTCTCTTTGTTTGCCGAACACTCAATATGCAGTATGGAAGCAAAATGTTTAGTCTTTTACTAAGTGATAAAATGTCATAGCCACGGAGCTGAGGATGCGGCTCAGTGGCAGAGCAATTGTCAAGTGATAGTAGCCTCCACTACTTAGCGGTTTCTGGCTTTCACATTTACGAAATCCAGACTAGATGAGCTGGTTAAATCCAGAAAGTGGGAGACGCTGAAAGATTTTCCTTCCAGTTTTGAGACTTGAGCCATCGTATTCTGAAATCAATTTGTTTCCCAATCGAAAACTAAAGCTGGGGAGAAATAAATGGGCATTTGTGAAGGTCTGGGTACAGAGGGAAATCAGCCCTTTTTGTAAACTTTCTTGGCATTTTTCATTTTAAAAAGATGAGAAGTGAAGGTTTAAAAGGTTAGGTCCTGAGGTCTCTCCCATGAGCACTTCACTTGTAATTTTTTCCCTTCTTGCCCCTCTGCTCTGTGAACTCCTTAGGGGACAGGACCCTTTTCTATAGCCCATAACAGTGCTGGCTTGGGGCCAGGCATGTAGTAGGTGCTCACAAAATGCTTGTTGAATGAAGTGAATGAATTTGATGGGCTTGGCTTAAAACGTCCTTTTACTTCTATATATGAACTCCATGAATCAAGTTCTTTAACTGCACTGAACTTGTGATTAACACTCATGCACTCACCTGGGTGTGGGCACATGCCTGTAAGTTCAGCATTTAAGAAGCTGAGAAAAGAGGATCGCTGTGTGAGTAGAGGCCACCTTGAGCTACAAAGTGAGCTCAAGGTCAGCCTGAATTACAGAATGAGACCCTGTCCCAAAAAACAAACAAACAAGCAAAGCTTATAAGTTTGTCTGATTGGCTGAGCAGACAATCCAGAAGCACTCAGGTGCTATTATAGAAGCATACAGATTTGTAGATTGCAAAATAAAAGCGATTTGTAACATACATCAAATAAGCTTTTGCTTTCAATGACCTCAGAATATCCAAATATAATTGCCCCAGTGGCCTTTTAAACCATAATGCATGTGCATATTTTGTTGTTTCTGAGATAGGGTCCTGCTGCATGACCTGGCCCTCTGTGTACATTCTTAGAAAGTTGCACTGCTTTCTTTGGCTGCATGGAAAGTCTGGAAAATTACAGTTACTGTTCAGAGGTATAAAAGGAGGAATGTAAATTAACTGGCCCCTATTATCTTATTTCTGCTCAGTCCTCCTGGTTTCTCCTACTCCTTCGTTTCCTTTCCCATAACCTCTCTTCTTGCCCTATCTCTGGTCGACCTCTGACTGCAGGAGTCTCTACCTATGAAAACGTGCACTGATCCATGACTGGTACAGTCCATGGAATTGTTCTCAGTGTGAAAATCCTTCATGGGTATTAGGGACAATGGACGTTTCCATTTACCACTCAACCCAAAGCTTTATGAGTGTCAAAGATGTAAATTTATTTTAACCTTAAACCTAAAGTATGATTCTTGTGTGTGGGAAGCGAGCAGTAGGAGAGTCGTGTGATTGGGAGATACATTTCAATTAATTCTTCCACCAACGCCCTATCTCTTCGGCATCAGAACCTTTTATAGTGTTAAAATTAACAATTATGCAGCTGATGGCTGGCTAAATCCACCAGGGGACCTGGAGAGAGCCTCAGATAACACGACACATATAAATCATTCAGGAGAACAATTCATGAAAGAAAAGTTATCTGTGTTTGGGATGACATTGGAAGAGCTAAATAGGAGTCAGTTTGAAGAAGGGACATTTAGTCCCATTGTCCAGCTTGCCTTTTTCTTTTTTTTAAAATTGTGTCATAATATACATTTTTAAAATTAATTATCCATTCGCCAGAAGATAAATGTCTCCTCTTGTGTGAAGGAAACAGTGGCCCGGTGGTGAAAGATTATTTTATATGAGAAGCACTCCTAAAGAGAGCTGTTCCCAAATGCGGTGGCAACTGCTCTTGGAAGAAGCACAAGGGAAGCGACAGGCAGACAAACACAATGAAAGACCTGCCAGTTTCAGCGTACGGATCAGTTATGTGAGAGAGGGATCTCGGCCAGGATGACTTCTCAGCACACCACGTAGGTGGCGAAGTACTAAGAGCTCCGGAATATAATAACCCGCAAGACCCAGAAACAGCAGCACTTTGTACAGGGTCTCCATCGAGATGCGTTGGAGGCATCGCTGCAAGTGGTTTCATGCTTACATCCTCAGGCACCAAAAAAGATGTCTATCCCAGGGCATTGTGTTGTTTTGTTTCAATACTGTGCAAAAGAGAAAAGGACTAAAAGAAACGGTGTGGGGGTGAAAGATGAATTAAGATGTGTTATGTTCATATACCGGCTGGTGAATGGAATCATTTTGTACTATAAACTTGTGCTAATGCAAATTTAAAACAAACAAATACAAATGTATTGTTCTAGATGCAGGGAAAATATACGTGCACACATGGAATAGACTAACATTTGACAGAACCCATCGCAGAATACTACAGTCATGCAAATGACCTGTTTTATTTAAACTTGTGTTTACATTTTATCCATAATATTTTTTGTACACAGTACACTGACCTTTGGGAAATAACATCTCTATGGCCTTGATTTATCTTCTTTAGCTATGGGTTTTGAATTTTAAGCTTCACTTAGACTTAACAAAAATATTTGCCTTATAGTTCCTTTTTTTTTTTCCGATACTGTAAATCAAACTCACAACCTTGCACTTGCCAGGCAGACACTGTGCCGCTGAGCTAAATCCCCAGCCCCCTTGCTTTATAGTTTCCATGAACAGAACAATAACTGGGTTAAGAGCTTTCCTAAGCACCAGAGGTGCCAAACGTCACAAATTTTAACTTCTTTAAAATAGTTTATTCTTCTCCTTATTTGCATACTCTGCTACTAATATGCAGGAGAAAGAAAAATTAAGACAGAGCAAAATAAATGACAGGGCTTCTTCAACATGATCCAATAACTGTGCCATGTTTTGTGCACTCCTCAGTATTCATTATTCTTTGGGGAAGTATGAATCATACTTGCCTTAATATTTATTTGCATTCAGAATACCCAAATGAAATTTGTTGTCTTTCCATAGTCCTGGGATTTGGGCCTAAAAATGTTTATGGCAACACATGATGATATGTGTGCACAACTGTTTGCTTTGTTGAACATATCAATTATAATTTTATTCTGGTGTTTTGTTCTTTAGGAATACATAAATGTTGCTGATCCAGTGTTGACAACTAAGAAAAGGCGCAGAGATATCATCAGTTTGTGTAATACACTCATTAATATGTGGAAAATAATGATTAATATACAGACCTAACAATCCCAGTACAGAAATCATGAAGATATTGCCAGTTTGTCATATAGGACACACACGGAGATGAAGCTAGAGTGTTTTCTAATGGAAATTGCTCATTAATCGGGTATGTGATGCTCCCTCAACAATGTTTATTGAAGAAAAACTGGAGTAATTATTAAGATTTTTTAGGTACCACATATATATGTATACTATCTATGATATAACATATATGTATCCTATCCATTTAGTATATATGCACACTAAGTATGAGTGTAGATATAAAAATGTTTTATATATAATAAAATGTCCTTTGTCCTTGTTGCACATGCTGTACTTTGGGTCACTTGTTAATGAATCTTTCTGTTGTTTCCATAATTTCAGGTTAAAAAACTCCAGATTTGGTCATAGAGGGATGGATAATCTGATAGGCACCTGGGCAGTTCTCTCCTTGGCCATGAAATTTCTTCCAGATTGGCCTTTCTGGTCTTTTACCTTTTATTCAAGATGCTTTAAAAAAATCTAGCTATAACTCACATACTATAAAGCCCACCCTTTTAAAGTGTACCACTCAGTGGATGGTTTTGTTTACAGAACTGAGAGCCATCATGGTGATGCAGTTCCAGAGTATCTCCTCCACCCTAGAAAGTAAGCAGCAACCCCTTGACAACCTCTTGACAGTAGCTTCAGTATATTCTGTGAACATTTTGTTCTTTCCTTCCTGAGGTCACTGACAACTATGAGTCCACTTGTCATGGTGGGTGGCTTATTGTGGACATTTCACAGAAATGAAATACAATTTGTGGCTTCTTGTAAGTGACTTCTTTCACTAAATACTATTCTTTGTGCTGCAAAGCAAATGAAGATAGGAAGGAGGAAAACCTTTCTGCTCTCAGGGAGACAATAACATTGGACGACAATCAGGCGAGATAAATATGTCTGATGCACGGCAGCACATTTTCCTCTTGCTTCTGCCTTGAATCTCTCTGGTGCACTATTTATAAATACGAAGTAATAGGCCCATTCTGGTTTTGCCCTGGCAACACTGCCTCAGTAGACTAGATCCAGGCCCAGTCTACCCACGGTCTCCTTTTCACACTGCGTTTTGTGCTTCATTTTTACACTCTACTTCTCTCTATTTCTTAGTCAAAGGTCAAGAGAACTTAAACACCCACGAAGGATTTATGGGCACTTTCAGACTGTCTTTAATACAGTGGCCAGGCTTGAACTCTGTCCCTGTCCATAGGTTAGTTCTCCTTTCAGCCACAGAGTCAGGCGATCGCCACATCACCTGTCAACCTGTGTCACCAACGCAGGTGACAGCAGAGCACCCCAGGGTGCCAGATTTTTGTGTGATCTGGAAACCAATGGCCTGGTTTGTCTAAGGGTTGTCACTTGAAAATCTACACAACAACAAGATCCTTCTCATACCACTTCCGTATATTCTGGGAACATTTATGTCCTCAGGTACAGGGACTGAACCCAGAGTCTTTGCACCAAGCTGCATCCCCAGTGCTCTTTATTTTTTATTTTAAGACAAGGTCTCACTAAGTTGGCCAAGCTGGACTTTAATTTGCAACCCCCCTGCCTCAGTTTCCCGGGGTGCTGAGAATATGAGTGTGCATAACCACACTCAGCTACACAAACATCTTTCTATAACCCAAGTCGATAAAATTACCTTCTTTACTTCTAAAGGTTATAAATATTCTTGTAGAAAGCTTGGAAAATAAATTATACAGAAAAAGATAAGAATTATCTCTAATCTTGTGACTTAAAATAGACCAAGGTTGGTATTCTGTTTTAGTTTCTTTGGGGCACATATATATTTCTAATTAATAAAAGTTATTGAAGAGGCTGGGGATTTAGCTCAGCGGCAAAAGCGCCTGCCTGGCAAGCGCAAGGTCGCGAGTTCGGTTCCCGGTACCAGAGAAAAACCAAAACAAAAAGAAACAAATAAAAGTTATTGAATGTTTCATATATCCAAGGAAAGGGAAATCAGCAGTATATAAGAACAAATCTCTTGGCACTTGGAAGTTGGAAAAAATTAGGATCACACTGGTTAAAAGATTTGCATTTTTCTATCAATAAACATCAGAACAAATATATTTTCCCACATTTTGAAATATTCTTTTAAAAGCCTGTCTTTCAATATCTGGTATGAGTGGACCATAATTTCCAGATTCTGGCCCCCTTAATATTGTCTCCTTTTTTAACTATTAAAGAATAATGTTGTATTAAAAATATATCAAATATGTTTTATATAAAATCTTGAGAGAATATATAAGTAAATCCTTGGAATAGATTGGTGAAATAATTGCAAATTATATCTTTGTTTATCTTAAGCAAATTTATGCATATTGCTAAATTTACTTCCAAAATATTATGTCAGTTTATACTCAGACCAGTTTTGATTGGGAGTATTTACTTTTCTTTTTTTATTTTAAAGAGAGTAGTCAAAGAAAAAAAAAGAACAAGAGCAGCATACTAACATCGCAAACATAAACCAAACAAAGCAAGAGCGTTAAAAGTGATACAGGGTTTCAAAACAAAATGATAGGAATTAACAGGGGTTGTTATATTACATATTTATCTTCAACTATGTTGCTTAGATTACCAGATTACTAGATGCAAGAATGGAAGATTGTTCAAACCATTAAAGAGAATAAACAAATAATTATTAGATAAAATATTAGAGATAATGCAGAGTTTCACTAGACAAGATGGTAGGAATTCACTAATGGTTGTTCCATTGCGTATTGTTGTCTTCAAATCAGTTGCTCAGATTACCAGATACAAGCATGCAAAATTGGTCAAAACATAAAAAATTTTAAGCATTAACTCTTCCTTTCAATATACCATCAGACATCAGCAGTACAGTTATCCCAGCTATTCATATGTATATATGTATATATTTTGTCTTTCTTCTTTGTTTTTCTTCAAAAATGCTTGAAAAAAATACTTTTCTATTTCTTCAAAAATACTTGCTATTATTATAATTGTAAACATCTTTAGCTAATTTTGTAAGTAAAAATGCTGTCTTAATTATTGGCAAAGCTGCACATTTTTATATCTTTTTGGTCACGTTTGATCTGACTATTCCCTATTTTCCTTTTCTTCATCTTTGTTTTCTACATGCTGAAAGGCTGATTTTCTTGTAATAAAAATTAAAGACCTTTGACAATTTCTTAAGAGATTAAATTAAAAATTTTACCCAGTTATGACAAGTGAGAGTGGACAATTTTCTAGATCTCCAGGAAAATGTTCCAATCTGAAAGATATTGGCCTTAGCTGGAATAATACATGCAGGAATTTAGCACTTTGCAGGGCTCTTATTACACAGAAAGTGCCATCAAAAATGTGAGGGTTTTTCCTAAAATGTCTCTGTTTCTTCCCATAAGTCTCTGTTTTGCCTCTTGTTTTTATTAGCAGAGGCAATTTGTCACCTGCCTTTTAAACTCCAATGTCTAGCATGGGACTTGGTACAGTCTTAGATAAACAGCTGATGACTGAATAACTGAAGAAATAAATAGTTAATATATAATATGAAAGGCAGTATTTTATACATTCCCCTTTTCAACCTCATTATTTGTGAATACATTTTACTAATTCTGCTGGACCCTTTCTCTCTCTCTCTCTCTCTCTCTCTCTCTCTCTCTTTCTCTCTCTCATTTTCCAAACTCTTAAGAAATATATCTAACTAGTCATCCTATAATATCCTATAATTCCATTCCTTTTTCAGATTGATTTTAAATTTTGGATGCCATATACTTTTGGGTCACATTCAATTGTTTTCCTTTTCCATGCCACATAATGCATGTCTCTTCCATGTGCCTGTGTCCATATATCTGTGTCCATGTACCTGGCTGTGTGTTTATGCTTAATAGCTTTTCTATATACCAATAATAAATCCACTGAAAGAGTAATTAGGAAAATAATTTTATTCACAATAGGTTCAAAAGCAATACTACCTGGAATCAACCTAACCAAAGAGGTGAAAGTCTTCTACAAAGAAAATTACAGAACATGAAGAAAGAAATTGAAGAAGATACTGGAAGATGGAGAGACCTTCCACGTTCTCAGATCAGCAAAATTAATATTGTTGAAATGGCCATATTACTGATGGTATCTTCACATTCAATGCAGTCTCCATCAAAGTTCCAATGACATTCTCACAGAACTGGAAAAAACAACCCTGAAATTCATACGGAAACATAAGAGATTCAGAATAGCTAAAGTGATCTTGAGCAAAAGAAGCAAGACTGCAAGCATCACAGTACCAGATTTCAAAATACGTTACAAAGCCACATTAACAAAATCTATGCTACAGGTACAAAAATACACACAAAAACCGTGGAATAGATTAGGGAATACATAAACAAGCCCATGGAGCCACAGCCACCTAGTTTTTGACAAACAGGTCAGAAATGAACATTGGAGAAAAGACAGCCTTTTAAACAAATGGTGCTGAGAAAACTGGATGTACACAGGTAGAGGACTGGAACTTGTTCTCGTTTCTCACCTTATATGAAAATCAATTCAAAGTTGGAGCTAAGGCCTGAAATATTGAACAGGCATTCTAAGTAGGACCCAATAGCACAGAAAGAACCATAATGTGAAATGTGACTTCATCAAATTAAAATCTGCACAGGAAACAATCATCAGAATGAAGACATTCTATAGAAAAGGAGAAAATTTTTACCAGCTACTCTTTTGAAAGAAGACTAATATCTAAAATATATAAAGACTAAAAGGCTTAACACCAAAAAAAGATCCCACTCGATGAATGGATTGAACAGACATTTCTCAAAAGAAGTACAGCTGGTTAATAAGTACATGACAGAATGTTCAGCATCTTCAGCCATCAGAGAAATGCAAATCAAAACTACATTGAGGTGCCATCTCACTCTTGTTAAAATGGTAAGCATCAAGAAAAAAGCAATAAATGCTGGTGAGGATGTGGACGAAAGAGAACTAGTACAGCCAGTATGGAAATTAGTGTGGAGGTCCCCCCCACCAAATTAAAAACAAAGCTATCCTTTGGTACAGCTATGTCACTATAGGGTATGTGCCTGAAAGGATGAGTCAGGATACATAGAGATAACCACATATCCATGTTTTTGTGACATAATTCACAATAGCTACACTGTGGGAGCAGATTAGATGACTGTCAATAGATAAATGGCTAAGAAAAAGGTGGTATGCACACACACACACACACACACACACACACACACACACTGGAATATTATTTGGTCATAAAAAGGAAAGTGGATAGAATTGGAGACCATCATGTTAGGCTAAATAAACCAAATTCATGAAGTCAAATATTGAATATTTTCTTCATAAATGGAATAAAAATTAGAGGGAAAAGAGAGATGGCAGGGAAATTATCATTTATGCTTTGTGTCCATATCTTCTTGTGAAATCCCTCTCATTAATTAATTAATCCTGGCTGCCATTTCACTCCCTACCTCCACACATTCTTCTGTTTCCTTCTCTCACACGTAGAAAATGTCTGTGCATGTGGGATATTATTAGTTGTTTTGATTTTTCTCCAATATTTTCATTCTGGGCCCTCCACGCTGGTCTACCAAACCTGCCTGGGCTTAGCAGTAACTGTATCCATTTTTATTACAAAGAGCAGACACATCCCCTCAGCTGAGACATTCTGGCAGAGGAATTTGGGTGTGTGTATGTGGTTTTCTGTGTCAGTTTAATCTTATGCTCATTCTAAAAGTCAAACCAAATCAATCATAAAACAACCCCAAATGGACAGATTTTTAGCACTAACATTTTCTCTGCTTCAATCCTATTTTATCTATTTCCTATTCCAACTAAAATTTGCTGTTATTCTTAACTGAAATTGTTTATGTAAAAGAACACATTTTTTATTACTGAACTGTTCATTCAATGTGGTTTATATGATCAATTTAGTATGATTTTTTTTGCCACAGTAAAACCAATCTTTTTATTGAGATCACTGTATTTCCTGTATCCACAGTTTTGTTCTAGAGTGAATTGCATTTTGCATCCTTAGGAATGTCTTCCAAAGGTACTTTTACTTTTCTTTTAGTACCATAGCCAAAATAATGCTTGTATTTTCCCTGATAATATGAGTCACCCACTAAACTCTTTGCTTCCTAGGACTTGAATTGTAAATTTTCTTGTAAAAAGAAAACGCTGAATAAATGCTTGTTGGATGACTGGGAAAGTCTTCATTTATCTCATGCCAGTTGTCATAATAATTAATATTTTCATCTCCATCACTGTTACATCATCTTTACCACAACAGCTAACATTTACTAGTACATCTGTGTGCCAGGGTCTAACGCTTTAGCGATGTTATCTAATCATAGCAGCTGGAGGGAGCTTTGCTCTTCTTTAAAATTACTTAATTTGAATTTGCAGATCTCATTCTACCAGAATTGTACATGCTTTCTTTCAAAAACTTTGGGGTTCCCCATTCTTTTGGAGTTGTTTTTAAGTTTCAAGGTTATAATAGACACTGTCACAAAGCAATATAATGTTCCTCAAGTTCCTTACTTACAGAATTCTGAAATTCTATTTAACAGCAAAGTGTCCAGTTGAATATATCCTTGTTATACTTTAAGAAAAAATTTAAAGTTTTTATTTGTGTATTTTTCTTTCTTTCTTCTTTTATTTTAAAGGGACAAAAAAAAACCAATAAAAAAGATACAGAATTTCAAAACAAGATGATAGGAAATTAACAATGGTTGTTATATTGCATATTGTCATCTTCAAAGTAGTTGCTCAGATTACCAGGTACAGGCATGAAAAATTGATGAAACAATATAAGTACTAACTGTTTCTCTCATTGAACTAATAGAGATTAGAGTACAATTATCTTAGCTATCTTGTGTGTGTGTATGTGTGTATATATATATGTGTGTGTGTATATATATATGTGTGTGTGTGATATACATATATCTTTTCTTTCGCTTCCTTCTTTTCTCTTTTCCCCCATCTCAATTGTTCTTTCCTTTTGAGCAGTTTCTTTCCCTTTCACAATATCTATTGTACCTTTTGGATCTTATTTACACTTTCACGTTCTTACACCAGGGAGACAATGCGATGTTTACACATGCAATTCTGATTTTTAAAAATTTAAGTTTTATCAGTAGATGTTTGCAGTACATAATGATTACATTCATTGTAGGGAATTAGTACATGTACATAAAGTGTCTCAATTCCTTCTCTTTTTTTCTCCTTTCTCTCTACCCTGTAGCCACTTTTTTCTTTGTTGTTGCTTTCTTAGCCACTGGTGTAAGCAGTTCTGGCCAATGAGACATAGAAGTTAGCAGAAGCTGGGTGTGGTGGCACTCACCAATAATCCCAGCACTCTGGAAGACTGAAGCAGGAAGTTCACAAGTCTGAGACTGGCCTGGGCAACTTAGTAACACAGAAAGCACTGTCTCAAAGAATAAACACAAAGGGCTTGGATGTAGCTCAGTATGAAAGTCCTAGGTTCCAGAACCAAAAATAAAGAAAGAAAGAAAGAAAGAAAAGGTTAGCTGAAATTTTCTAGGTAAGTTTTGTTTTTGTTTTTGTTTTTTGCTGTCCATTTGCCTCTCTCTCCCTCTTCCTGCTATAATCTTAGATGTGGTTGCTGGAGCAGGGGCAGCAATCTTATGATGGTGAAGAAAAGGCCAAAAGTTGCAAGCACAGGTTTCTACGATTGCAATCTGTGCAATCGTCTCATTTTTGGACATCTCATTATGTGGGCAAAGTAAATCCTTCTTTTTAAAGTCAGTGAAATTGTTTTTGTGCTACTTACAGCAGAATCCATGCTCCAGGGATACAGGAGGTATCCAGGGATACAGGGATACAGGATACAGGAGAGTGACAGAGTGCTGGGGGTGCGATGGTTTGACCTGTGCTTGGGGCACCATCTTCCCAGTTGGTCCTTCATTATCATTCCTCGCTGAAAAGCTTGTACTGAAAGATTACTTCAAGTTCTTCAGTTTTCTATACTAGGTCTTTGCCATGATAGTGTTGGTGGCAAAGATTCCGCTGATTCTGTGCCACTCATGGGTATGAGGATGTCTGAAAGGCTGGTTGTGGCTCTGGGGTGGACTCTTAGAGTGGTGCCTCCCAATTAGCCATCCCTTAAAAGGTTCATGACTTACAACCCTCCCCACGTGGACTCTAGGTGTGGTCATAGCTTGCTTTGGCCAATGGGACATTAACACACATAATATAAACAGAAATTCACTAAAAGCCTTATCCATTGAGACTGGTCTGCTTGGAATGTCCTCAGACACTATAGCCAAAGGAGTGTAAGTCCTGTGGGGAAGCTAGGAAAAGAGACCCAAGGCCCTTCAGGTGATGCTTAACTGAGCAATCAATCAATCAGTCAGTAGCACTAACTTTTATTCAAGGGAACCATCCCAGGTACCATAACACAACTGCCCCAGTGGAATACATAGGGTAGAAGAATTTTCAGAGCCCAGAAAACACACAGAGAGGGACTAAAATGCTTGTTAACTTAAGACATTAAGGTTTGGGCTTGTTTATCACATAGTAATAGATAACTGGAAAAGGCTTCTTCCAAAATATACCGTGATTTAGAGAGCTGCAGTATTATAATGACTAGCCCAGCTCTACAAGAAATAAAAAACATAAGTATTTGCTTTCGCATTTTTGGAGCAAATCCTAAATGTAATTTTTGTACATACAGAATATAAGAAGCCTGATATATTTATGAGCCAATTCAAAGCACTATATTTTCCATTCTATTCTACTTAGCATTTATATAGTGCTTATTATCACAGAATATAGGTGCTTTTGCAATATTATTACTTAGCATTTATATAACACTTTCTGCTTTCAGTGTGTGCTACAAATTATTTTAATTTTTCCAATTGCACAATATTTTATAGTCATTTAAAAATTTTAAATTATTTTATAACTCTTCTTGTGGAGGAGGAAATATACAACCAATATCAGGCCCAATTTGTATCTTCCCTGAGTATGTGGATAAGTTGATGTGTGGAAAGTTGGATCCAAGGAAATCAGTAGACATGGAACAGATAATACCACGGCAACATGAGCTATACTGGAAATGTGTGTGTGCATGGGTCTGTGTGTGTGTGTGTGTGTGTGTGCTTACAGCATGTCCAAGTCAATTGCTCCCTTCAAGCAGTACCAATATTTCAAAAGTCATAAATATACTGGTAGACCAAAGCAAAAGCTTTGCAATGAGACAGATGAACAAGCATTCTTCAACCTGTCTGATTATCAGAATTTTCTTCTTAAAATATCCACCCATTTTGCAGTTATGAGAGTAAATATGTTTTGCATGGTCCTAAACTGAAACCTACACTGAAAGTACATAAGAATTAGAGCTGCTCTTATTAGTAAATGAGATGGTATTCTAGTTAAGAAGTCTTAGTGTCAAGAAGTTGTGTTGAAGCACACAGAAGTGCTTTAGCTCTTTCACATAATGAGAGGGCCATTCAATAATTTACCACATTTTCTATCATCTCTTGAATAATCTTAAGGAATGAATTTGGTGGACCCTATTAATTCTATAGTCTTTTGATATCAACTGAGAAGGTGGCCTGTTCCACTCTCTTGGAAGAGCAGTTTTACTGTTAAGAAAAGACACGGGGTCTTACATTTCTCTACAGAAGCACAAAGATGGCATTTGACAATTCTAGTGAACCAGGTCTACCTCACTATTCCCTGAGGATTTCTTTAACAAGGTGTCACCATGATAATATTTCTCTCTTCCTTCTAATGCCATAGATGGCCCTGGCCATGAAGATTTCCTATTGCTCCAAGAGAGCATCTAGCTGTTCCCTTCCAGGTTGAGAGTGGAAAATGGACACACTGTCTCTTTGTTTCCCACAACAGGGAAGTTGGAGAATGGCTGGCTGCATTTTCTTAGATGAAGCAGAGTCATACTTTGAACTCAGTCTTACAGTCTAGAAAGGTATATTCTTTACAGAGCTGCACAGACAATTTTCTTACCTTTTGAAATTATACAATTACCAATGTACCTGTATGGGAACATGCTTAGTCTGCTTTTCAAACCGCTCATTCAGTTGCTTTAATCATAGCATCTGGGAGCTTGGTTTCCTAAGAGCAATGCATGTTTTCAGCTTGTTCTCAGATACAGGGAGGCAGAAAGTTAAGCTTTAAAAAATGATTTGTGCACCTGAATATTTTCACACTTTAGTTTTTTCAATACTGCACTGGAAGTCAAATAGAATGATAATTTAGAAACTATTGTGATCCCCCACTGCTTTGCCCCTTCTTTTAGAGGTTGCCAGCTAAAGATGGGCAACGTCTAAATTCGTGTATGCTTTCACGATGAAATGAAAATGCAGCGGCCATACATTTGCTTCAGAAGAACTGGCTACCCTTAGAAGGAGCTTAGTTGGATTACTCCTCTAGTTCTATCTTTATTTCAAACATTTTTGGCCATGGGAAGTTGTGAAAAATCTTTATTTGAATAGTTTGGATTTTTAAATAAATAGATAAAACCACCGAAATTGTTTGAATTCTGACCAAGCAGGGTAGGAGACCTGGAGCATTTGGGCATGTTCCTGTAAGAAATGAATAAACTGCAATAGCTGAAATACAGCAGAAAGAGGGAGAAGGGGAATTCAGGAAGAACGAATAATAACTACCTAAGAGAAAAAAATCCAGAAAATGTTTGAAGTGAGAAATAAATTGATACTTGAATATGATGCATGCAAAAGGGAAAAAAAGACACCCACAAAAGAGGTCTTAAAGAAATGTGAAAAAGCCCTGGAGATGAAATGTTGTATAAATATTGCTAGTCAGTTATAATCAACCATAGCGAAGCCATATGTTTTGTGACTGAAAGAACTGACAAAGGCAAAACAATCCACTCAGCACTGAATAAAGGGAATCGGGAGAAAGAGTACTTATTAGTTGTGAGGAAAGAAAGTGGAGGAGGGGTGGTATTTAGGACAGCCGAGGCAAAATACAAGGAAACTGTAAATGTCATGCCAGTGTTGAGAAAGTAGAGTAAATGATAGATCAAACGAACTGCAAAACAAATTTTCCTCTTGGAGTTACACTGGCATTAAATAAGAACTGGCCATATTTAACAATTATAACCAGCTTCAGCGCGACTTAAAAAAAGAAGAGCCCAGGGACAAAAAAGACCTAAAGAATATCTGTGGCAAGGACAGGAACACAGATGAAATGCTTAAAGCCATTCTTACTAGGTCAGTCTGCTGCTGACACCTTCAGTGTGTCCGCTGCCTGCTAAGCAAACCAGGCCTCCCAGAATCCGGGCTGAGGCTCTGGTTCTACTTCCTACAAGGGTTGCCATTTCCACCCACAAAACCTCAGTGAGCAGAACTGTGGTGAGCCTGCTGCCGCCCAACTCTCTTGCCTTCTGTCTTTTTATTAAAATCTGTTCCTCCACTGGAGTGTTCTCCCACATCTCAGCCTTTCTATCTCCTATTATCAAATACTTCTTGAATCACATGCTCCATCCACTTTGTTCAACAAATATTAACTGATGGCCTACTATGTATGTGGACTTTCTAGGCTTTGGGGTCACTTTCTATGGCAGTGGAGTAACTGACTATTTCATTGTTCTCATAATGTACCTGGTAATGAGGGGCAAGTGGGGGACACCTTCCATGAATGCATAATAGGGTAACATTCATAAATCATTTCTCCATCCGTCCTGTATTAGTTCTCTGCAGCTGCTGTAACAAATTACCAAAAATAAGGTGACGTAAAAGAACAGAAGTGTATTCTTTTGCTGTTCTGGAGGTCAGAAGTCTGAATCCAGGGACTGGCAAGACTTGCTTACCTCTGTATATTTGAGGGAGGGAGACATACCTTCTTACTTCGGACTCCTGGAGGACACATGGCCCCAGTCTCAGCCTCAGTGACCACATTCCTGTCTGTGTGAAGGTGCCCTCTGCTTCTCTAATAGGACACTTGTCACTGGATTTAGGGCCTGCTTACATAATACAAGATGATGCTATTTCAAAATACTTAGTTACATCTGCAAAGACCCTTTTATCCAAGCAAAATTATATTCCAGTATTTCTCAAATTGGAAGATATTATCTTGAAGGGGACATTTTTTCACCTATGTAATTCTCAACTCTATGTAGAAAAAGTTTGAAAATGTTCTTTTTTTTTCTTGAAAGCATACAATCCACTTATTTTCATTTTCTTGAAAAGTCAAACTGTACCTTGCATATGTCCATCTATGGACTTGTATTTCATCTCCCCCTTGTTTTCTCTTTGTCCTCACCAGCCAAATGCAACCAAGGAGCAGCGCCTTTCTGCTCTGTCTTTAAGATTTATCGCAAATCTGTTTTACGGCTGCTTCTGTGGCTTCCACTTGAGTCCAAACAGCTTTGTTTTTTAACCTGTATTCGTGCCACGTCTTCTCTCCATAACATCTTGTTTCCCACCAGATGGGGCTCCCCACAGCTACCAAAGTGAGAAGTTGTCCAAAGAGTGGACCAGAGCCTCAGCTGATGCCACCTTCTGAGACAGGTCATCAGAGAGAACCCCAGAAGCTTGCAGTGTGTCATGGTTCAAATGATTAAATGTCTGTGATTCACAGATTTAGCATTTGTCTTCTAGGTCAGTACTGGACTGTCAGTGCCACCAGAATACTTTATTTTCTCAAGAAAGATTTAAGAGTATAGGACTTAAAATGAACTTTTAGGGTAGCTCCAGGGATCTGAACCAAAGCAGCCTTCAATCTGACATGGTATCTGTCACTTGATGGGGTCCAAGAAGGTCCCCAAAGAGAAGGTGGACACCTCAACTCATCTGATGGAGTAGGTTCATCGACTCATCACTATGGTAAAAGTTTCTCAGAATGTGTCCTTGAGAAGCACAGCCAGATTTCCTAGGCGGAGTGAGAAGTGAGAGGAAGTGGGAGGGGCTTCAGCTGGAGGAGGCGAGGAGGGCACAGCCTAGCGAAGAGGATCAGATTGTCCTTTATGGATTAGCTGGGATGGGCCAGGGTCAGGCTGATCATCATCTCAGTTCTGGTCTTGCAGGATGGCCTTGGGAGGTCCGTACTGGGTGAAAGCTCATTTGATTTCTGCTTCAGGCAGTCTCACCCTTGGGGAAGATCTGCTGGAATCCCAGGTGACGGTGGGCTTAGAACAATGACTGAGGGTTTCTGGACACTTATGGGTCATTAAATGTCCCTGTAAATTTTTTAATCTTGGTGTCCTCAGTCTTGAAGAAGGATGAGAAATACATCATGTAAATGTAAAGCTAATCAACTTTGTTTTGCCAACTTTTAGGCAGACCCAGAATATATTAATTCCAGCTCTCAGGAGGGTGAGGCAGAGGACTGCCAAAGCTTCCATATAATCTGGGCTACATAGTTCAAAGCTAGCCTGGACTACTTAGTAAGACTTTGTCTGAAGAAAAGGAAAAAGAGATTAAAATGTCAGAACAAAAGAGAAAGAAAGAAAGAAAGACAGGAAGAAAGAAAGAAAGAAAGAAAGAAAGAAAGAAAGAAAGAAAGAAAGAAAGAAAAAGAAAGAAAGAAAGAAAGAAAGAAAGAGAAAAAAAGAAAGAAAGAAAGAAAGAAAGAAAGAAAGAAAGAGAAAGAAAGAAGGAGAGAAAGTGAAAAAGAGAGAGAAAATTTCATCAGTGCTAACTAAGGTCAAGGTAAATGGAAAGGAAATCAGCAAACAAGACCTGGATTTAAGAAGGCTGGGTGTGAGGAATTAGTTTGGAGTTGAGAAGGGGTAGGTGATGAGTTTAGCTTGAAACAAGTTGAATTGCAATATATAAATATGGAAAGAAAGAGGGTCAGCAAGATGAGGTGAGCAAGAAAACTTAACTATGCACTGAAAGAACTAAGAGGATACAGGAAGTAAAGGGAAGCACGGGATGTTTCCAAGATGGTCTTTCAGAGATTCCGTTGGAACCACAAGGCAATAGGAAATGCAGAAATGTTATGGCAATGGAAACAATAGGCAGAACATTTAGGAGTGATACCAAATTTGATCAAAAGCACCATTATAAAGAGATAGAAAATTAATTCTAACTGTGTGTGTGTGTGTGTTGGGGGAATTTATAATGTAGTAACTTACAGAGAACTAGAATCTAGACCCAGTGGAACCACTGAGTGGGAAGGAGGACTTGGCTGTGGTACCAGGAGTAGAGGGAATCAGGGCACTTTGTGTTACTCCAAAGGAGAGTAGGATGTAAAAGATTGAGATACTGCCAGGAGGAGGTAATCTGGGAAGCTATCAAGTGAGGTTTGAAGAGTATTTGCTTATAAAAACATTAATCAGTCTGTGACCAGCCCATTTGATCTATGTGCTCTGCAGACCAAACTTGGCAGTTTAATGTTATCTTGTTTCTCTCCTCTAGTTGACTGTCTTGAACCAAAGTTAGTTCATTCTGATTTTCACTTAAGAATATGTGGAGAGAGCTATTAAAATATGAACAATTTCTGTGCTTTTGAGCAGCAGTTAAAACTAAGAAGAATATGTGGAAAAGTATTAATAAATTATTTCACATTTTTAGTTTGCATTCCAAAACCTAGGAGTTCTTTTTAATTATTTGATAATTTAGGATGGCAAATGTTCAGTGTTTCAAAATAAAATCAGATCAACTGATTGGAACAAAACATTCCAAGTGTCTAAATCATTCTCCAGGCAAGGAGATATATTTGAACGCTACAGATCCATTTTTCTGCCAGGTATACACAGGGCTTCTTATTTTCCATGCCCCCAATTGTGGGGTCACCAGGAACAGAAAGTTGGCTATTGACAAGTTAGGCTGACCAGCTTACTGAACTGGAGGAAA
Source organism: Chinchilla lanigera (assembly GCF_000276665.1). NCBI lineage: Eukaryota > Metazoa > Chordata > Mammalia > Rodentia > Chinchillidae > Chinchilla > Chinchilla lanigera. The sequence goes on along the minus strand of NW_004955404.1, from coordinate 15,134,741 downwards.
CCTCACTCCTCAAGGGACCATAGGATATCTCAGCAACAGCATGTTAGAAAAACCTCATTCTAGGATTTGGGCTTAACTCAAAGATTTTAGGGAGAGTTCTAGGATAACTTCAGGAAGCAAGAATTATTCTGTGATTGCAGTCTTTACATGGAATGTGGGAAGAACAATGCAAGGCTAAAGCTGTAATTGGCAAAGAAGCAGCCATCAAGAATACTAGCCAGAACAGGGGTGTTTGGGTATTTTTGTGGATTGGACAATGTTGTTGTTTTCTCATTATTTATCACAGTCACTAGCTATCTTTGAATGATACTGACAACCTGTGAAATGGTTTGTGTCCAACAGAAGCACACTGTGCCTAGCCTGGAGGGCCACCCAGCCTGCAGCAACCCTGGCACCTAACGGTAGCATCAGCCTTGGCCCCATGGCTAAGGGGGTTAATTTTCTCCTTTTTCTTTTTCTTTTTTTTCCCCCTGGTAGTACAGAAGATTAAACCCCAGGAGCTCACAATGAGCAACACCCCCAGTCCTTTATTTTATTTTTTTTATTTTGAGTTAGGCTCTTACTAAGTCCTTGAGTTGCCCAGGTTAGTTTGAATTTGTGATCCTCCTGCCTCAGCTCCCGAGAGTGCTGGGATCACAGATGTGCGCTACCCATCTTTGCGCCCATCCTTCAAAAAAGTGCTCCCAAATGCTGCAGGTTCTCTGTTTCTCAGTAAGCAGCAGTACATACGCTATTATTCATTCAGCAAATGTTTATTGAGAACCTCCTATGTAATGAAGGTATACTAGTAGTCAAAACAGACATGAACCTTCTTAAAATTAGAGCTAAAGTAGGGAGTAGAAGAAAGAAGAAAGCATAAAACTTTTTAAAACCCCCTAAAGTTTAAGTATAATATATGATAGCCAGTATGAAGGCAAAAGACTTCTCAGAAGGTGTAACTACAGAGCTAATGTCATCTAAACAGCCAGAAAATTATGTCTAAGCAGAAATCCAAAGGGTAAGTGAGCATTAGATAGGTGAAGGTAAGGGTGGAAGGGAAAGCAGCATTCTGGGTAGATGAAATATCACCAGTAAAGACTGTGAGGCACAGAGACGGAAAAAGACCAAAAGAAGGCCAGTATGGTTGAGTCCCTACTCATCTCAAAGCCATTTCTAAGTATTCTCTTGGACCAAACCATATTTGTGACAACACTCAGCATTCTAAACAGATTTAAAAAACCTAACAGGTTGCCTAGTAACCAATTGGCTTGGGCTAGTGAAAGCTGCCGTTATAGTTTGTAGGAGACAGCACAACTTCCAGAAGGAATGGTCTCATCCTTCGGGATTCATCAGGACCTAAATGTCCTGATGTGGACCTAAGCCTTAGTGTGATCACACTGAACACTTGACTGTCCTTCTTTCTTCATGTCTCACTTTCTTGGGTTCTGGATCTTTCTAACTCCCTGGGCCCTCTGAGATGGGATTTTATCGTGTTCCTCCTCACATGCCCACTTTGAATCCAGCACTTAGTAGGCATCTTTGTACAACATTTATTGGTGCAATATGTCTAATAGTTCTCAGCACTGAGATACAAACCCTAAAATGATGGGCCCCTGCCCTGAGGGAGTGGAAAGTCATTTCAAGACCCTGAGCCATCATCTTAAAAATCAAATCCAAACTTTTAAGCCTTCTTATTAAATTACTTGACATAAATTTCTATATTGCCTCTGCTGTAATCAAAATCATTTTTATTTTAGACTTCAGAGTCTGATGAACTACACTTAATAATATTTTTGTTTTTTACAACAAAGTTTGAAGATTACAAGATGGTATTACTGTTGTTAAAACCAAATGGCTTAATTGTAATCCCATTTACAATTGATGTTGGCACCTGGGGGTATTTGAAAATGAGGCGCATTTCCTTTTATCTTGCCAGTAGCAGCCCCTTGTAATGCTGTGTGAGCACAGGACTAGGAATTAGGACCTCTGGATTCTGCCCCTGACTCACCAGGTTACCTAACTTAACCTCGCCGTTTCCTCACCTGGGAAATGGGGATAATAGTACCTACCCACCTCACTGGGTGTCATGGGTATTAATTAGTGTTTGTCAAGTGCTTTGAGATGTGCAGATGAAAGGCCATGGAGCCCGGTGCACGGTATTATTATATAAAGCTCCTCACCTCCCACTTTCTCCTGAACAGTGATTCCCAATTACAGCCAGCTCCAAGTGGGGGGAATGCGGCACTCAGACACGACAAGGCACGTTTTATTAGTCCATTAGGACATGCCTATTTGAGGGAATTAATTTTGTGAAAATGGTTATTATGCCACGGACTTTTATTTTAGGCAGTTGTTGCTCTTACTAGTTAATAGTAAGCCACTTGGAAAGGTGGGTTTTACGTTTCAATTGGGAGCACAGGCCTTCATGGCCCTGTCACTCACATCTGAGGACACCTAGGCATGCGGTGGGAGAGTGACTTCCATAAAGTGAGATTATGGTGCTATGGAAGGCCGACTTCAGTTTCTGAGAAACCAGCTGGGCAGTAAAGCCAATACTACCCACTTAATTAGGAAAGGAAGAAGTGACTCCCACATATAATTTTCTGGATTCCGATTTCAAAGGCTTTGTAACTCACAAAAAAATTAATTCTCTCATTAGCACCACATTTCATACATGACAGCAACCTAAATCCACTTATAATATTTTTCCCCCTTACTTTTTTGGGGGGCTCTATTGACCCAGCATTTGAGAATTAGCAGCCGAATATTTGATTTCAGAAACAGAGCAAAACTCTTAAAAAGCTGATTGCTGGACTGAAATAACCGACGTACCTTGAAGCATTAAAACATCATTAACTCACTCTGTTTCAGGTTTATTTGTTTTTTGATGTACAACCAGGCTTGGCATTTTCCTAGTTCAAAAATAACTGAATGTTTCTTCTTCAGGAATCAAGTATTAGCTAGATGAGGTTATTTCAGAAGCTACTTGAGTTGTGAACAGGATGAAGATCTTACCTAAGAGTCAGATGGCACATTCGTGTTTTCCTGACTACAGATTTCTTCTCCATGGAGTCAGTTCCCTCAACAATTGCAGAAACGTGTATTTTTTTTTAAATTTGAAAAAAATTGGAATGACAAAATTTTATTTTTATATAGAAATATTCTAATAGTTCTTTCATAGATGAGAAGATAATGTATGTTCATGAAAGGAGTTTCTATCATGTTTATAAACACTCTAGGACCTTTAGAGTCATTACTGATTTGTGATAATGTCTGTGTAAAAAGTAAAACCACCATGGTTTTACCCATGAAAACAGAGCTCCTGGAGCAAATTCATTGTGTAAACAAGGGAAACAATTTCTTCACCTAAGAATGAGACCTAACATTGTCCAGGCCCTGAGAAACGAGCTAGTGGTATTGTTGGCATCCAAAGAACATGCCAATTACAAACGATTCTTATCTATCTATTAACATACTTAGCAGTCTCACTGGAGCACTTATAGCCCATTATCTTGACCATAATTTTGCTATGTTTGCTTACATACACACATCTTTACAAAAAAATTACAGATTTAAGTGATCTGATAAGCTTTATCTTGTTTATTTTGTTATTTTAAAAATAATTTCATTAACACTGAAAATCATGTATTCATTCATTCAAAGAGGCTACACCACTGAGAATGCCACAGTCCACGACCAGGACAGGGGAGGGGAGAAAGATCCTTGCAAAAATACTGTCTGATGTGACTTAGGAAGTGAGTCTTATTTATTCTGGTGAATTCTGGGAAGGGCAGATAAAATAATGGCAAACTGCAGTTTTAGAAAAGCAGTGAAAGTTATGAGGAGATAGTAGAAGGAGGTAGCCAGACAGAGAGTACAAAGAAACAGGGGGATGGCTGGGTAGCCCTGTGGAGTGGGCAGGGTGGGAAAGTAGGGCTTCACAGCTTATGCTAACTAGGTGCAATTTTATTACAAACATGGCCGATATTGCTGGAGGGGTTTCGTGGTGGGAGGTGACCAGATCCAGATCTAGAAATGTCTCCCCCAAAATTAGGAAAGGTCCTGCTCCTTTCCTAACCTGGCTTATCATCAGAACCATCAAATTACACAAACAAAAGCAAAAGTCCTTTATTTTATTGACTTGTCAAGAGGTAAACACTCTAACAACCCCAAACAATACAAAAAGGCAAATGCCTACTTCCTTCATGCCCTCACTAACATAAAAAAGTTTTCCTACCACGTTGAGAAAAGGTTCTTCCAGGCTTTATACAAATGCAGGTGACTGTGATTATGAGTTCTTATTTTCTTCCCTTTTGTAGCCCAAAGGCAGTACACTACAATCATTATTATTTACCTTGTTTTCTTGGCTTTTTAACTTTCATGTATTTAGATTGACACATAATGGCTGTACAATGTGATGTTTGTGTAATCATTAGATCAAGGAAATTAGCATATCCATTGCCTTAAACTTTATCATTTCTTTATGATGAATACATTCAAGATCCTCTCTTGAGCATTATACCTGTAGACCAAATTCTCCCGGCCCCAAACTCTACCCTATCCTCCCCAGTCTCTCTAGCCACTGTTCTACTTTGAACAGGTATGAGATCAAAAGATTTCACGAATGAGTGAGATCACTGTACCTTGCATTTCTCTGAGATTCTGCTGAAACAGTAAGCTGGATATCTTTATCTGTGTGAGGCACCCCATTGATGCCCAATTATCAAATGGAATCAGATGAAAAAACACTGGCCTAGGGCACAGGTTGGGAGAAAGATGAGTTTGGGAGAACTGGAGGGGAAAGGAAGGCAGACTTCCAGGGAGAGTTAAAGGATCCTTAGTAAGGAGAATGCATACTATAATCAGGGTCACATTTCCAGAACATTCAGCCAAGTTTTTTCAACTACTAATAAGTCAGCATTCACAAATGCAACTCCTCCAACAAAGAAAGGCTAAGTATCACCAAAGGAAGGAGGAGAAGGGGTATTGAGGGAATAAATATTGTCCAAGTAGAGAGAATGTAAAGAATGAAGAAGCTTCCACCCTCATCATCACAGGGTGACACAGGAGGGCTTGGGTTTAATCCCTAGGGTGTTCCTCAGTCAATAGTTATATGGGAACAAGAAGGCACCTCCACTTCTTCAGGGCTCATGGAGTGATACACAGGCTGGTGATGGAGTTGCCTGTCAAGGCTCTTAGAAATTTATAGCACTGGGCCTGACATGTCCCTGACCTTGAGGTCTCCTGGGTGGACCACCTATCCCATAGATGAATGGAAGTCAAACCTCTGTCTCAGGACTGCTGAGGCATCCAGTGGGCTGAGGAAAGCCTTTCAGTAGAAGGACCACAGGCTGAGCCACCTGAAACTCCAATAGCAACTCTGGACCCCACACTCAAGCCTCTTGCTCTTTCTTGCCACTTTGATATACACACAGAGCCGCCATCTTGGACAGGAACAGAGGGAGGGAAAGAAATCTGAAGAAGTGAGCATTTATCAAAAGAGACAAATTTACCTTAAACATATTTTTAAGTTAGTGAGTCAGGTCAAGTTTGTCTGTATTATCAACAATGAAGAGCAGATAATTATAGTGGGAAAAGGGCGATTTGGGGGGCATACCTAACTAGCATAGTTGCAACTCTCCTACAAAACTGTTTAAATTTTTAAATGGTATATTGAGTTTTATACTTCTATCAAGACCAGAGCATTCAAAGAGCACAAAGAGAGTTTCACCCAAGGCCCACAAAAATGCTCTTAAAATATGCAGGTCAGAGAAGAATGAAGCCAATTACAGGGATATTTATTAGCCCTGTTTTATGAAGGTGGGAATTAGGCAGGCTCTTCAAGAGTTGTAAGGCCAGGGGCAAGACTAGGTTTTAGAACTGCTACTCATGAGGTCTGGTTTTCTCTCCTTAATACCATTCTGCCCTTATCACTTTTGTGGTGTCTTTGTCTTGCTTTTGTTTTTCACAGCGAAAGCCCTGAGAAGGTTGTTTTATTAACAGGGCTTTGCAAATAACTGTGGCTCTAGATCCCAACAGGCCAGGGGCCTTGGAGAATCATACAGCCTAAGTCTTTGCAGCCTGGCTGGAACCTTTACTACAGTGCTGATGGGTGATTGATACTTTTTTTCCTAAAATGTGAACTGCTTGCTTCGATTGGCATATTTAGAGGAATTATTATTCCTTTAAGGCTAGAAGAATCCAGGTTCTCAAAAAAAGTATGATTCCTTTGTAGAAAAGTGGTTCCTAAGAAAATATACCTTAAACATCATTGGGTTCCTAGATACACTTTTTCTTCCTGAATGTGACAGCTACAGCAGCAAAGATTTGGGACCAGGGTCCAGTAACCATTTACCCACCACTTAAAAATCTAATTGGATTTGCAGTTTCCCTATCCTCAAATACTTTATTCAGCTAATTGAGGTACAAAATAGGACAAGAGGAATGAACAAAAAATTTTTCCTGGGTTTCTAAAATGTGTATGTGGTCTAGAATTGGTCAGTAATTGAAGTGTACCATATAAATGATTTGAAGTAAATTATTTGATCACAAAATTCATGAGGTTCATCGGTAAATAGCATAATTATATAGTATTTTTTATTACGTGTAATTGTAAGATTTTGCATTATATGATTTCCTTACTGTTGCTCTTCAGTAAAGAGTTTTAATAGTAACAAGAGCCTTTGGTATGTGGTGATGCTAAGGCTTTAACCATTGGATGTAAGTATTATTGGACCAATAAAACATGCCCTTATTGCCTCCTGGTACTGATGTTACTTCTTTAAAGAAAAATAATCACAAGAAAAATATTAAGAAAAAAATTTTTAAAAGCTACTTAAAATAACATTCTTACTGTGAGATAATTTAGAGAAAAAAATCTAACTCTGAATTAAAATATTTAAGCAAATAAATTAGGAATTTGTTATAGAGAAAAAAGGAAAAAGCAAATCAGATTGACTCAATCTATGGCTTACAGTTGTTTAATTTTGATGTTGCTCTTTCTATAGGAATGTTCTTGTGTTTTGAATTCTCTTTAAAAGGTCTTCTTTTTAAAACCTTCTCCTGGGAACTTCATTCACTTTAGCTTCAATCTTCTCCTAAAAAGCAAAGATTGCCTTCCCAATTGTCTCCTGAGAAAGAAGAAAGAAAACCACTTTCACTATTTAAAATTATTGGAAGGCACCCAGATGCTGTGAAGTTGACTAGATAAATATTAGGGGCTTCTCTGAAGTGGGTAACATTTTAGAGACTTCTTTTAGCTTTTCAGTTCACACAATGGATTTATCCTTTTTTTTTTGTCTTTATACTTCTCAAAACATTTAGGTGGAAATGGAGAGAAACTGAGCTACTTGTCTGTTTTTCCATACAAGAGAAAATGGTGTTTGGGAGTCTCTAACTATTGACATGCTATCCAGAGACCAAAGGATTGTACAAGCAAATGGATGAAGTGCTTGCCAATGATGTTTGTGTGAAGCCAATTCAATAATATAACAAATGTTTATTGAGTGTCTGTTATTTGTCAGGCCTTATCAGAGGCATTGAGAACGAGAATTCTGATGGGATTTTATTCAGAATCATGTGTGTTTGTTCACACTGGACAAATCGAAAAGTAAATTTTAATCTGGAAGTATTCTCTCCTAATCTTTGTTTGGGAGTATCTAGTTCCTTTTTAAAAACATAATGAAAATGCCGTATTTTCATTTTTCCACCCACACATTCAGCTGGGTGATAGTGAGAAAGCTATTTGTTTACTTTGAGTGTTCATTTCCTCATCTAAAATTAGGGAAATAATTGGAACAAAATATTTCAAAGTGGTTTTCAAACGTTCGTGTGCATTGGAGTTGTCCAATCATGTTTGTTAAAAACTCATATTGCTGGACCCTACCTTCAGGTTTCTGATTCAAGAGGCCTCAAGTGGGGCAGAGAGCTTGTATTCTAACATATCGCCCCTGGTGGTGCTCACCTGGGACTATCCTTGAGAATTGTTCACCTAAAATGTTTTGATTCTCCCTTAACTCTGACTTGTAAAATTTGTTTTAGTACCAGGAATTGAACTCACTACTTTGCCCTTGCCAGGCAGGCCCTGTGTCTCTGAGCTATACTCCCGGCCCTTGTATGCTCTTTCAACATGATGTGAACATGAACCTTCCCATTTCTAACTTGATTTTCCTTATGTTAATTCCATCTAATGCCATGCAGGCTAGCACCTAGAAAATCTACTTGATTTTCTCCTATCCAAGTACAGAAATTCAAAATTTGGATGCTGTGAGAATTAGAGTGATGTCCTTACATCTAGTAATACAATGGGACCTAAGTTCATGAACTCAGCTCTCCGCATGATTCTGGTCACAAGCCACATTGGACAAGAACAGAACCAAATTTCTCCATAAGGTCAATATTGATCCTAACTATTGAATTTGATTTGGTTATCATCCAACTTGGCTTGCAACCAGAATCATGGAATGAATCAAGTTCATGAACTACGTACTGCTGTACTTGAAAGTCATCTTTATTTCTGGATCCATGCTTACTTACTTACCGTTAAGTGACAACCCAGCCTCTCCTTGCTAAAATATTCAGCCCCTCTCCCTCCTTGCATCTCTTCCTGGAAGACTTTTAGTCTTTTTGGGGAAGGGGGATAGATTATTGCCTTGGTACATAAAGCCCAACAGGATGTTAGTAAGTAGAAAAGCCAGTAAAATTCCAGTGAAGCTGTTGAGGTTTTATACAATCAAGCAGGTTCTGAATGTCTACATGGGGGCTATCTGTGTGAGAGCTTGGTATCTTTATGGGGGGCAGTGACTCTATAAAGAACCTTTACACATGCCACAGATGACCAGAAATTGAGGAAACCACTCCAACCAGATCAATGCCCTTTGGCTTCTTGGGTTTTTTTTTTTTCAGATGTTCATCTGTGATGGAATGACAACTGGTGGTAAACTTGTAACTCCCAGCTGAACTAAACCAGCATGGCGCTGGGTGTGGGAGACCATCTGAGGATTGTTGCTGTCAGCATAAGAGGCAGAACTGTAGAGGAGGAATTTAGAAGCTGTTGGGAAGCTGTTAGGGAGCTGCTGGTTCTCTTGGGCTATTCTGCTGGAGGACCTTGCCGTGCTGGCTTTCCTGATAAACTTGGCTGTTCTTGTTGGAGGAGGAGCTTGGGACCTCGTTGCTGAGGATGGCTGTGGTTTATTTTGGGGTAGCTCTGATCCTTCACTTTGAGCATCAATTCCTGGCTCTGGACGGGAAGATGGCACACTGCTCAGTCTCCTGGAGAAGTTTGTCGTGTTGACTTTCCTGGTAGGAACTCAGATGTTCTCATCATCAGAGGAGCTCAGGACCTCACTCTTGCTGAGGATGGCTCTGGTACTTTTGCGGGGAGCTCTGGTTCTTACTTTGAGCATTGCTTCCTGGCTCCAGTGCAGATCCCTCAGCCTGCTCTCACTGATCCTTCATCCCGCTGGCACGGACTTTCTAGCTTCTACCACTGACCTACAGGCCTTCCCAGTGCAGATCCATGAAACAGGCACGTGAGACATTGTCATGGGCTCTTAGCCTCCAGCTGGACACATAGGGGGCATTGTTATGGGCTTTAGGTCTTCATCTGTACTCGTGAAGGACATTGCTGTGGGATCCAGGCTCTTAGCTGGATTTTTTGGGGTCTTTAGTGTGTGGACAGATTTCCTGCACTCTCTTGTGTATGACTCTTTGGGTGACTATTATAAAATAATCATACAATTAAGCATCCTGTATTGAATTATTGTTCACCTTGCAAACCCCACACTACAACATCATCCTTGTATATATTTACCCCATACCCAGTCACAATATCCTTCATCCACATTTAACATAAAAGGTCTTGAACACTCTTGGGTGATGCCGTAGGGGCATTTTGAACCCCTGAGCATGTGGCAATGAATTGTTCTTGGTCACCTGGTTCAAGTTAGGAGGGGCTGAGTGAGAATGGATGAACTGGAGGCAGCCAGGCCTCCTCTCATCTCCCTGCACATCCACAGCTGCTGTGAGTTTCCCAGTCATCCGTGTCTGGCTGGATCTGTCATGTTCAGTTTTATACTCTTCCTTCCTCAGTCTCCATTAAGGCACGTATTCACCAACAATAACCGCTCATGACACCAATATTCACATCTCATCTTAAAATCTGCATTTAAACAGGGAGGTGGTCTTTGCTTGGGGGCATAGGCTTATAAATTCATAAATCATCTAGTTTGAGATTTTTCAAACTTGTTCAAGAGCAACACAGTGCAGATGTGCCTTTGGGGCTGCCAAGGATGGAAATAGGGAGCTACATAGACCCCACGCACTTTAGCTTTCATCTGTTTTATGTAGCAGAATTCTACATAGAATTTTGTAACAAAAACCTGGCAGCTTTAAAAACGGCAGTTTGGAAAACACTGACTTAGTACAAGCTCCTATTATGTAATTGTGAAACAGACTCAGAATGAGTCTAAGGTCCCAGAGTTATAGTTAACTAAGTGGCAAGTGCAGCTTCTGCAGGTTCAGGTGATTTGCTTTCCATACTTTCTGTCTGCATAACCCAGGTAATGTGACTAATGTTCACTTTCAGGTGCTCGTATTATTGGTTACTTTTAGTAATAGTATATGGAATTTGATTCTTCAGTGATTGGTATTTTTATAAGGTACAGAATGAGAGTTACACACAGATTCAGAGAGAGACAGAGGGAATTTCATTTACATAAAATGACTAATTTTATTTATTTATTTAACTTTTTAATGGATAATTTTAAAGTGTGCAATTCAGTGGCATTTAGTAAATTCACAGTGTTGTGCAACTATCACCTCTATTTAGTTCCAGAATATTTTAATCATCCCAAAGGGAGATCTCATACCCGTTAATTAGTGGCTCCCTGTTCTCCACACCCCTTACCACTCCAGTCTTGGCAGTCACAAATCTACCCTTTGTCCCTATTGATTTTACTTGTTCTGAGATGTGTGATATGAACAAAATTATATAATGTGTTCTTCTGTGTGTGGCATCTCTCAATTAGCACAATGCCTTCCAGGTTATCCATATCATGGTGTATATCAGCACTTCATCCCAATTTATGGCTGAGTAATAGCCCATCACGTAGATATGCCATCTTTTGTTTATTCTAGTTTTAAAATTTTTATTTGGTTGCTAAGACACCTTGTTCTTGTTCCTGGAAGCATGTTTCCTTTACTATCAAATCCAGGAGGTGAGAATAATGGAGATAGCAGCAAAATGACTGCCTATATAGCTTCTTCTCAATGTACTGGTGGCTACTGCTTGTCCCTGCAGTAACTAGCTTAGTACTGACCTCGAATCAGTCACTTAATCTCCCCATGCCTCAATTTCCTCAGCTATAAAGTAGGTTTGATGATTGCTTATTACCCACTCGATAGGGATTAATGAGTTAATGCTCGTTAAAAGCTTCCAGTTTCTCAGATGTTGGGTACCATATATCATATATAAATACCAGGTAGCAATATAATAAGCATCCTCTAGGAGCTCAGTTTGTTTTTTATAAATACCTTTTGAAAAATGACAAACACCAATAAATTTTCCCAGGCATATTGAGTGTATGCTTTCTCTTTCCAGAGCATGCTTTATACTTAAAAGCAGTGGGAGTACTCTTTAGGGGTACCTGAAAGGTCTCTTGTGTCTTCCTCCTTTAGTGTATTACCTGCCTATCAATTTTCAAATGAATGTCAGGTGGTAAACTTTATTGAGCACCCACTCCATGCTAACTGTAAGATTTTTTTGGTTCTAGATTCTCATTTGACACTCATGGTAGTCATATGCCATCGATGTCACTAGACTTTGAACATGAAGCAATTGAAGCCCCATGTAACTGTGTGATTTATGCAAAGTCCCGAAGCAGAGGAAGGTAAGATCTAGTCCTGCCTGCAAGGTCTCTTTGTGCTTGGTATTAATCCACCTTCTAATTTGACTGCTTCCTCTCCTGAAAGGGGTTTGAATGGCCACACTTGACTGTGCTCTGAAAAGCCTCAGGAGAAGAAACAAGCTCTCCTGGTTTGAATGAGGTGCCCTGCATTCATGGCCACCCTCACCCTCAGAATGTGAGCATACTGTATTTGGAAACAGTTTTTGCAGGTATGATTGCTTAAGATGAGGTTATAGCGGCTTAGGACAGACACAAAGTCCAATGACTGTGTCATTAGAGGAGAAAAAAAAGGAGACTCGGGTACAGAAGTGCAGGACACAGAAGGAAGAGGATCCCAACCACAGGCATGGTTTGGAGTGATGCCATTAAAAGCTAAAGAACACCCAGGACTGCCAACACCTACCAGAGGCTAGAAAAGGCAGAGAGGGATTCTTCTTAAAGCCTTCAGAGGAAATATGGCTTTGTTGCTGTTGTACTGTGCATCGAACTAGGGCCTTGTATGTCTTCAGTAGGTGTTATATTACTGAGCTACGCTCCTAGCCCTCTTAAAAAGACTTTATTTTAAAATAGGTTCTCACTAAGTTCCCAGGCTAGCCTTAAACCTGTAAGCGTCCTGCCTCAGCCTCCCAAGTAGCTGGGAATACAGGTTTGTGTGGCTGTTCCGCAGGTGGAAGTAGGGCTTTGCCAATACCTTGACGGCAAACTTCAACCTCCAGAACTGGGAGGCAATAAAGGTCTGTCGTTTTTAACCACTCAGTTTGCCCTTGGAAGGCAATACATAAATCTTTGTGCATTTTGTAAGTTTGGATGTGGACTCCTCTGCCGTTCTCTTCATCTCAGAGTTACAATCAGATGAAAAGACCTCCTGAACTGAACTGTCCTAATGGTTAACAGAAACTTAAACTTTTGTGAAAAAAAATTCATTGAACATGCTTATCCTTTGGCCATAAGGAATGTTGATTCTCAAGAAACAAAGGTGTAAGTAGAGGGGGAAAAGGATTAATGACAGAATGGAATAGAACGATATACATGCGTGTATGTGTAATTACTAATGTTTAAAGCTGTTTATTCAACTTTCTTCCAGAAAGAACTGGAAAATAATAACTCAAAAATAAACTGAAATGAAACATAAGAAAACGTTAAAAACTTCCTGAACTTAAAATCATGATGAGTATATATTTACCAAGAATACTTTTCTGCTAAGGAGCCTGGAAATTGAAGGTGAACTGGACATCGTCTCTCTGCACTGAATTTAGGGATTAACTGAAGGCAAACTGGATGTAATTTTTCAAATAGCATAGACTAGCTGTGGGGAATTTTTTGCCCCAGTATTTGTGTCTGTGGTTTTTTTAAAAAGATTAATTGGTTCCTCCTACTTTTTAGGGCTGAAATATATTCAGAGTGGTTGTCAACATTTGGCCCCAAAGAGCCTAATTTCCAAGATGAGGGTTGGAGAGTCCCCAGTTTCAATTAAGGTGGAAGCAGCAGAGGCCAGATGACCCAAAAAGGATGACCTCGATTCTAACCCAAATTCTCGAACAGCCAGTTTATACCTTGAGTAAGACCCCTTCCCCAATCTGCATAAGTCGCTGTTTTCTTCTTGTCCCTAAAAGTACCAAGCAACAGGATGTATAAAATACTCACATCCATGAAAATGCCTGGCTAAGTGAAGAAGCCAAGTGTGATTAAGTTGCTACTAGATATGCAGAGACTAGGGAGGGAGAAGGCCAGAGAGCACGGGTGAATGTGTTCTTTTTTCTAAGCAGAATTAGTGATTGAAGATGAGGTTTCATGAAAGGCTAAGTACGTAAGTCACATAAATTCATCAATCAACTTGACAATATCTCAAATTCATTTTTTTTGTCCAGGTCGAAATGATATATCCTATCCTCTAGATATTCTGCATTACAAGAAGCTAATGTAAAGAGCAGAAATGATATTGTTAATGAAACAGATTGATGCATTAATATTTTGTACCAAAACCTCTGACTGAAACAAACCCAAAAAACCTGACCAAAAGTGAGAATGGAATAAGATTGAAGAGTGTAGTAAAAGGAAATGGGATTTCTTTTTACAATCCTCTATGCATATAGAAATTTCAAAATGCTTTATTCTTTATAGATACTTTAGAGAGGTTACTTGCATGAATGAATTCTTTCCTTTTTTTTTTTTTTTTTTTTTTTTTTTTT
>NW_004955404.1:15100203-15120567 GCF_000276665.1 Chinchilla lanigera | reverse complement strand
GCTTGCCAGGCAGGTGCTTTTTGCCGCTGAGCTAAATCCCCAGCCCCTCTTTCCTTTTGCATAACACCAGTCTTCTCCCAATCCTTTCCCATTTTGTATTTGTTTGGTGGTTTTCATACGATTTTGTTAGTGTTTGTTTTGTTTTGGGTTTTAGGTTTGCCAGGAACACTATAAGAAGTGGATGAGCTAGGCACCTTTCTTCATCTTCCCTGAGGGTCCCTAACTCATCTACGTAAGCTAAGATTCTGATGGCCCACATGAAAATCTTGCAGTAAAAACTCAAGACTTGAAGAAGTGTGCCTATTGGTCCCAAGTACAAAGTAAAAAAAAAAAAAAATACTTCATCCAATTTAAGGTTATACCAATAACTTAAGTTGTTTTTAAAAGCCAAACTTTTGGTGTGCTGAAAATTGACATTACCTACAGGTTAAATTTTGGCAGTAAGGGAAAACAATTTTATTTACTCAGTGGAAATCTTATAGGAAACTTGTAATCAGGACTTCCTTGGCAATCACATCTAACACAGGCCCTGAATTCCATAGAACCGCTTGCCTTTGCCTTTGTCAATTGCAGTCTGCTGACTGTCACAGGCCATTCAACATAATGGGTTGTGGAGTTGACACAGTGTGGGGAGAGACCTAGGCCTTGTCACATTTCCCTTTGTCCCATCCTGTCTTACAGCCGTTTCGATTACCGTGATCATTAACAGTGGCCCAGCATTTTCTGGACACTGTGAAGACTCATGTCAGAAGAATGTGGGTCATAATTAATGATTATAAAAAGAGCTTTAAGATCCCAGGATGAAAGGCATGCAATAAGTACAGAGTATTATGATTATTAATCATGATTGTTGTTATTATTACAATTGCTGACTATCATTATAGTTTTATTGGAACCTCTAATGGTCATGCTGATGATCTTGAAGTTTCTTGGGAACAGGATTCTTAACTCAAACTTTATCAGCCCTAGTTATCCATTGCTTTGTTTAAACTGTTAAGGATTTAAACCATTTGAATTATTAGGACTTAGTGAAAGTAGCTCCAATACAGTTGGAGGATAAAGAGTATCAATTTATGTGAATAAGTTGCAAGATAACCCTCAAAAAAATGAAAAGCTCTGTTTATTTATGCCTCTTCTACCATTATTCTGTGACTGAACATTTTCACTCCATGGCAATCAACCATCTCATAGAAAGATAATTTGGCTATTCGGCATTAATCTACTCTGTTGATAGTTTATAGGTTTTGATTTAGGTGTTCTCTCTCTGCAAATGTGTAGTGATATCTATCTGTGTCTATATATCTATATCTTTTTATCTAATTTATCTCACTTATATCTATATCATCTATATCTATATCTCTATCATCTGTATCTTATGCACAAAGGGTGTTTGAAAAATACAATGTTTAAAAAATTATAGCAGAAGTTACAGTGCTTACTAATCTCCATCAAAACGCTCCCCCTAACTTTGAACACACTTATCTCTTCCCCCTTGCCACTTTCTGAAGCAGCTCTGGAAGTTCTCTTTCCTGAGTGTCTTTATAAGTATGATAAAAAATATGATTAATACTGTGATGACTGCCATCTGATGGAAAGGCAGTCTTATAAGAACTTTACTATGTGTCCTCACCCACTTACCAGATCTGGTACCGTGTGACTTCCGGCTCTTCCCCAAAGTCAAAATGACCATGAAAGGTAAATATTTTGAATCAGTTGAGGACATCCCAGCAGCCATAATCGTGCAATTAAAGACACTCACGAAAGAAGACTTCCAGAACTGCTTCAGGAAGTGGCAACAATGATGGGATAAGTACTTTTGAAGTGAGGTGGAATATTTTGAAGGGGATTAATGTCATTATGTCTTTTACTGTAATAAGTTTTTATTTATTTATTTTTATTTTAAAAACTTGTAAGTGCATACAATTGCCCTGAAAGAATACATAGGACATAGATAGTAGCAATTAACTAGACAAGGGCTTTGATGCTTGACTCCTGTTGGAAGGTTACTTTTTGCTGTATGCTTTTTTGCATGTTGGATGTTTTACCATGTATATGTGTTAATTTTTTGAAACAAAAAGAAAAGGAACTGCTGGGTGCTGAAGAGACAGTGGTGAAAGGGGCAGAGGTTCCTTAGTCTTGGGAAAGGCAAATTTTGGACTCAAGGGGCCACAACTGTTAAGGTTTTTTTGTTCAAACCAAACAGTTTCCATAAGGGGAAAATTCTTTCTACAACAGTTAGCTCATAGTAATTCAGCATACCATTTTACAGAGATAAAGCAGTTGGAGAACAAATACTAGGCATTTGTCAAGCCTCAGAGCATACTAAATATAAATTTTTATTTAAACACACACAGTATTTTCTGATTACATCTTGTATATACCTACCATTTGATGAAATCTTTCTTGAAGGAGATTATTTTTCATATATCTGTGTTTATATTTTATCAGTCAGTCTACAGAATGGGAAATAGTTAATGTACATGTAGTTTTTACCTTCTATAATTTTCAGCTTAGTTGGAGAGGAGACAAGTAATTCAACAATTAAAATTCCTATGAAAAGTGCTGCGATGCAAACACATGCAACATAGTCATGGACCTGAGAGGAGAAGCACATAGGCCACAGCGGGGGGGCTCCTGCATGGAAGAGGCAGGAAGGAAAGGGGAGGAGGAAGTCCCCGGAATAGGTGGAGCATGTAATGAGCGACACACAAGAGCTAGCTGGGGAAAGAAGGATGAATTTTATGATATGTTTTTAGAAATTTGGTGTGTCTTGAGAATAATGAAACCTGGGAGAAATGTTAGGAAATTGGACTGGTCAAACGACATGGGGACCTGGAATATAGCTCAGTGGCATAAGCACCTGCCTGGCAAGTGCAAGGTCCAGAGTTTGATTCCTGTACCAAAAAAAAAACAAAACAAACAAACAAAAAAAAACCAAGCGATATGGGTCAGAACATAAGAGCCTTGTACGCCACAACAAGGAGCTTGGATTTTATCCAAAATGTAATAAAAATCATTAAATTATATATAGTCATTTCAATTGTAGATGGAGGGATGGGATGAAGAGATGGGAAAGGAGAAAGACTGGGAGATCTATATGGAGATCGAGTAAAATCAGTGAGGTTGGTGGTTCACTGGATATGGAAAGCCAGGGTCTGAGATAACCACTAGATGTGCATGCCCCTGTGGATGAGGGTGTCACTCTCCAAACTAAGCCATGACCTTTTTTCAGGGAAGATGATGTGTCTGGTGTTTCTGATGCTGGGCTGAGGTGACAGTGTGGTCTTTGTTTCCATGCTTTACCTCCTCTGCCTTCTGCGATGGATACGATGGGAGAGGAAAGTAAAACCTCAGTAGGCGGCTCTAATAGAAAAAAAGACCATTTGGTTTTTCCTTAGTATTGAGTGTTGAGTATGTACTGTTCAAGTGTCTCTAAGATTTACCTTGGAAACTAGGCAATAATACCTCCAACCTTAAACCAAGAAAAAAAAAGGAATCAATATCCAAATTCTGTTTCCTTAGGTCCGTATAGAAATTCATACACAGTCAACAGTTCATGGTCTATGATGGTTAAAATACAGTTTCTGTGCTTTAGCCATCTGTGCTCTGCGGAGTCATCACAGCAGCCTGGGGGGCGGGGACAAAAAAAAACAAGAACAGGAGACACAGGTTGCAAATTTCACCTCTATCATTAACAATCTATATGATTTGGAATAAAGAAAACTTTCTTACAAGCACTGATCTTAGTGACATACATCAGTATCTAATAATAGTTGCACTCTCTTTTCAAAATCCAAGTTAAGATTTCACTGATGTTTAAGCCCTGACCTGTTCATTACTCAGTCACCTGATTTGGACAAGTGGCTCCCTGCATTGTGGTTTCTACACTGAGAAAATGGAGATTAAAATAGTGATTGTGAGGCTGAGGCAGGAGGATCACAGTGTGAATCAAGGCGGGGCAAATTAATGACTTAGCTGACCCTACCTCAAAAGAAAAAAAAGAGCTGGGGATGTATTTTAGTGTGAAAACCCTAGGTTCATTCATCAGTATGACACAAAAAAGTAATTACTTCATACTATTGTATGAAAATTGAATTGTTTATTGTATATAAAGGGCTTACACGAGCACCTGACATATAGTTGTATATAAACATTGGCCATGATTATTGCCCCCAACTTTTTTCTTTTCATGAGGGATGTCAAGAACTTCACTATTAATTGGCTAAGTGAGGTATTTAAAAACATAAAAAGGTTAAACGACATTTTCTTCAGTCAAGCACAGTTTTACTTTTCAGTTCATCTTAAAACACTAGAAATTTTGTAAAAGAGCCAAGACTTAGTTGACTGCACTCTGACATCTGCACCTCCTCCTGACGAAATTCCCCAGTGAGGTCAGACCCAATCCACAACATGTATAAACCTTGGGGAATGTATACTAAGTGAGATAGACCAGTCACAAAAAAGACAAATACTGTATGATTTTTGCTTATTACAGGTACTTAAACAGTCAAGCTCATGAACACTGGAAAGTAGAATGGTGGTTGGTGGCGTTCAGACAGGCAAACAAGGTTACTGTTTAAGATATGTACGGTTCACCCTGGGTAAGCTAAAAAGAGCTCTACAAATTAGTTGCACAACAACATGAATGTACTTAACAGTACTGAACTGAACACTTATGGTCATATGACACGAGAATCTTCTGTCTTTTTTGACCGCAATTTAAACAAAATCCAAAGGACTTCTGCCATCCTGTGCAAACACCCATGGTGCCATTTCCCCCTATGACTGCACGAATCATCAGTGTCAGGTTCAGGATGATTCTAAGTGAAAGAAAAACAAACAAATAAAATCAACCTCGGCCAGCCCCATGAGAAGGGCTAGACTTGCTCTGCTTTAGATGACGGAAGCACCAAGGTCAAAATTCCTCGACTCTGCACAGGTCATTTTGTTTTGAAACTCTAGACCTCAAGTATCAGCCAGAAACAGTCGATTTCTTGCATGTAATGGATTGTCTCTTGGCCTGTCTTCTGCCTTAATCAAAGTTCCACTCAATAGGAACAAATGGCTCGAGTGTTCTGCCGAGGCCCTTCTTGACCAGGCTATAATTAGAAATACTTTACTTGACCTTTTATAAGCCATGATCCCCAACAAAACTCTGCCAAAGCGCATTCAAGAAATGCTGTTGTATCTTCCGTGAATATGAGCACAATTACAGGATACGTTTATTTTTGAATAATTACACGGTGACCTTCAGAGTTATTTGCAAAGCTCATATTTTCTTCACATACCCTTGATTTCCTCTCAGTTTTTCCTTTTGTCCCACCAGACATAAATGCAGTGGAGGAAGAAGAAAGAGAGAGAGTATTTTTTTTCCTTGTGGAGGAAAACTGAAGAAGATAGTTCAAAGTCCCCACAGGCGCTTAAAGGGCTGTGGGCTATGATAGGCTATTTTCTACCATTTAGCTCATGCATTATCACTACTCCTTTTTCTTCATTATTCTCCACTTATCGCACACAGCATCACTGCAGAGGCCAAATAGAGAGTTGTAATTACCCAGCTGCCACCTGATAGCACGGCTTCTATCATCTTTATCTCACTAGGCCTTGCTGTTTCATCATTGGATAAAACTTGCCCATGGCAATGAGTGTGATAGTGCATCTCAGAGATACATTTAAAGTTTACTCATTTATCGCAGAAAAATGCTGAACCCAGGCAATTATTAGATCCACTTGCCAGTTTAGTTTTTCACTAAGGTTACTTTAACTCCCTTTTGTATCAGTCAGTTTTTTCCTTTTCTTCTCGGAAACACTAGGGTCGCAACTGGCTACTGAAATGAAATTTTAATGAAATCTCCCAGCATCAGGAATACGGAGGGTGCCTGTGTTTGTGTGTGTGTGTGTGTGTGTGTGTGTGTGTGTTTGTGTGTGTGCAAGCGCGTGCGCAGGCTGGCAGTTAATTCGGGCATTCCTGGGGCAAACACACCCGGAAAGAGCAGCCTGAGCTCACAGAGGGGCCTTTAGGCAATGAAAACTTTCTGTGACCAGGACTTTAAAAATCGTCACATTCTGTTCTGTTCTGAGGATTGTAAAAATCAGAACACAGGGAGTTGGACACATCAGAACATATAATATGCACTTCTTTAATAGACTTCATGAATTTTTCTTTTATTCAACGTAAGGGAACATAGTCCAAAGGTGAGTCTTATGAACAAGTGGTATGTGTGTGCATGTGTGGATTTGAGCCATACATGTAGTTCTCATTCTGTCTAGTGTATTTATTTATTTATTTATTTTATTTTATTTATTTTTTTGGTTTTTCTCCGGTACCGGGAACCGAACTCACGACCTTGCGCATGCCAGGCAGGCGCTTTTGCCGCTGAGCTAAATCCCCAGCCCCGTGTCTAGTGTATTTAGATGGCTGTGCTTATACACCCACTCTTATTTTGTACTCCATAATTTATTTAACTGACAGACACTGTCCTCATCTAAGTCTAATGGAAATTCAAAAGGGTGCTTTTTTTCCACCTTGGCAAAAGGGCTATTAGGAAGAAGAGAAATGCTATAGCTAATTTTTTGGTAACATTTATTTATGCTGGGAGTGGTAATAATGAAACTAATGAAGCTAGTTCATGCTAAAGGAATTTCATTTAGAAATAAAAGGTGAAATGAGCAAAAATAGTTTACATTCATTTCAATGACGACAATTGCATTTAAGTGGACATTTACAAAATGAAAATTCATTTTAGTAATGGTTTAAAAATCTCCATTTGCCTGTTAGAAAGTTTTAAAGCCAATCTTGCCCTCTATAGAAAAAAAATCAGATTTTCTGTGTGTTTGGATATCCATATGAGAGAAAGACGTGCCTGGTAAAATGCTAAGGAAAGGTAAACATTTCCCAAGTGTAGGATTTTAAATGTGGTTTTACAGAAGTGGTTTTAAAAATTATAGACTTCATGTATATTTAATCTGGCTCGATTAATCTACTTTATGGGATGATCTCTTAAAACAACAGTGATTCCCTATAATAACCGCTCCGTGTCAGCTCACTGCAAATACACTCAACCACGCATGTGCACGTGCATGCGCGCGCACACACGTACGCACACACTGACAGCAGTGTAGCTGCTTCACGTAATTCCCCGCTCTGCTGAAGTACTCTTGGGTGTCAGAGTCAGTTTATCTTCAACTTGGAGATGATTTAAAAGTGTGCCCCCCATTTCTGAGAAGTTGTTCCCCCCCAGAGTAATTCCTAAGGGAATGGGCACAAAAGAAGTTGTGTGGCAGTACCATGAGAAAAAAAACCGACTACGGACACATAATGTTTTACTATTTGTTTTAAAAGACTTTGTTATGTATTAGTGGACATGATAGCTGTCTACAATGAAATTTGGAGGCCATGAAACTAGATACTCTGTGAAAGGGAAAAAGCACATATTTTGAAAAAGGAATAAAAGAATATAATTGGATACGATGCTCATATAGGATGAATTGCATTGGATCTGATTTTTATGATTTTTTTTTTCCTTTTTTGGTACCAGGAATCAAACTCAGGACCCTGTGCTTGCCAGGCAGATGCTTGTGCCACTGAGCTACATCCCCAGCCCTTCCTGGCATTTTAATCTTGACTGTTTAGTTCAGCTGGAGTAACTTGCTCTGCGCTGTTTGCAGTGTCTCCTATTGGTATTGTTACAGAAAACAGACCAGAGGAAGAAACGGCACTGAGAGGGTTAGAAGGCAGTTTATTACACTGGTGGGCCTGACTGGATCTCTCCCAAAGAATCAGCCCTGCCTGGTAGGATATTGGGACTTTTATAGGGAGGGTGAGTGGGGAGGTGCAAAGGCAGATTTGACTCATCATGATTGGAGGGTTGATTGACATCATGGATTGCTAAGGGAGTGAGTTTAAACATCTCAAGTTACACTGTAAGGCCATCAGTTAAACAAACATGAGTTACACAAAGAAAGAAATGTCCCATTATATCTGAAGTTACATTGCAAGGCCATCAGTTCCACAAAGGCAGTAAAGACAAGGATTTACAGAAAGGAAGGAGTGTTCTGTTATCAGGCCTGCTGGAAATGTCTGCTTGGTCTCGGCAGGCATCCTGGGCAGGATTTTATTTAAAATTTTTAATTTCCCCCTGCAGTATCAGAAAAAAAGTCTTGAGATTATATGTTCTAAGTCCAATACCAGCTTCATCAATGGAAGACCATGTATGTATTCATAGGATTTAAAATGTATTCCCTATAATGAGCAGAAATAGCAAATTAAAGCAGTCCACTGGCTTTCAAAATGTAACTATTAGCTGGAAATTTTATTTTTATCATCTACAAAATAAAATTAGAAAACGATATAGGTCCACAAGGATGGCCCCACCCCTCTAGGTGGTCCTTCCTTGACTAGAGGGGAGGACACACTCAGCCCCTCTGCTGACCTCCGTGAGAGCCACTGCCAGTGTCCAGCTGCTACGAATGGAAGACTCAGCCAGGAACGGGCACTGTGGCAAAGATGTGGTGTGATGGTAGCATATGTTCCTTGTTTTTTTTTTGTTGTTGTTGTTGTTTTCGTTTTTTCTTCTGGTACCAGGAATCAAACTCATGACCTTGTGCTTGCCAGGCAGATGCTGTGCCGCTGAGCTAAATCCCCACCCCCTCGGTAGTGTATGTTCCAAATCATGCAGCATTCATACAGTGATACAGTGCTCTGAGGAAATTATTTAACCCCTTTAAGCCTTACTTTTCTCAACTACACAGCAGGTAGTGCAATATTGCCAACATCATAAGGATGCGAGGAGTTTGTATATCTGCACCAGAGCACCCAGCACATAGATCAACCATTAGCTGTCATCATCTGTCCCCAGAATACTGAAATGAAGGGAGACTAACCCATGGGCCCATAAAGACCCCTGGCAGAGTGCTGCTCTGCATATCACCATGTTGTGATCTCCATTGGTGAGGTAGGCTTTCTTGTGGTGCTGAGTAGCTGTGTACTTTACTGAATAGGCAGGGCTACTCTGTTCAAGCTGGATCCCAGACACCAGCTCATTCTATGAAGTGATTGTGTCATACAGGGTTGTGTCTCTGAACAGTGAGAATAATTTTTCCTGCAAAGCAAAGAGCCACTAAGGCAAAATGTTAGAATTGTGAACCTAAATTTCACCTAAGGTTTAAAATTCAACCAGAAAAGGTTACATTAATACTAAAAGATCAAGAAAAAAGAATCCAAGAGTTCCTCCCCAAAAATTTGCTTTTGGTGAGTAAACAGAATCCTCTCTAGGAGGATGTGTTTTCCTTTCTTTACACTTTACAACCTACTGTGGCTACTAGGGACAGGGGAATAAAAGGCATGCCTTGTGTATTAGTTACCTAACATACATAACCTAAAGGAGAAAAGGTTTATTTTGGCTTATGGTTTGTAGTTGTCAGTCCATGGTCTGCTGGATCCAAGGCAAAAATCTCATAGCAGAAAGAAATGGTGGAGGTAAACTTCTCAACTCATAACTTCAGAGGAAAAGCCTGAAAACAGAGGTATACTTCAAAGGCACATTCTTACTTCCTCCAAACAGAGCCTAACTCTAAAAGCCCATTTAGCTAATAAACTAATCAAAGAATCGAGCCATTGATGATATTAGCACCTTCCTGACCAAGAGCTCCACCAACGAATACATGAGCCTTTTGGGGGGATATTTTAGATCTAAGCCATAATATCCCAGAATAAACTTTGCTATGGCCACTGCCCAAAAAAGGAGGATGAAAAATGTTGCAAATACTGGAAACTTCTTCCACAATCAGTATTACTATGGGAGGAGCCAGGTTGGCACACTACCCAGTAAGATAGTGATAGACTCAGTACTCTGTTGAAATTGTGGATCAGGACAACATATCTTACAGATTTAATATGGTTCTAGGGTAACTTTAAATATCTGACTTCCTTTTCTTGTTCAATATCATTGGAGAGAAGTCCCCAATGATATTGGAGGGGTTCTTAATCTGGGATCTACATGGGTTTCAGAGGATTTACTGATCTCCCCAAAATTTCTGGAGGTTTTCAGTTTCTCTCACTTTTCTGAGACACAGCCCATAGTTTGGATCAGATTTTCAAAGGGATGTGTGTCCCAATGAAAGGTGAAGAACCACTCTTTGGAAACAAATTTTTTTGTTTTGTTTTGTTTTTTTTCTGGTACCGGGAATCGAACTCATGACCTTGTGCTTGCCAAGCAGGCACTGTGCCGCTGAACTAAATCCCCAGCCCCTAAAGACAAATTTTTCAGGAAAGAAAAGAAAAGAACATCTTAAAGGAGAAAGAACAGTGTACATAACTGGAAGAAAAAAATGAGACAGAGGTTTTCAGAGAATGGAAAAGCACACGCAGTCTCCTTCTTCCTTTTGAGATGCCCGCTAATATCCTGGGTTGGCCTTTGCCAAGCCCATGGCTCCAGCTCCGAGGGGCCAAAAACTTGTGTGTTCACCCTGCTTGGGAGCAGCATGAAAAGGCTTCATTAAACCCCCGCCCACTTCAGAAACAAGAGCCAGGTCATTAGTTTGAATTGGCTCAGACTTTTCTTTCTGTTTCAAAGAGCAGCAATTTGTGCTCCACGCACCCGGTCACAAAACGGCATGTCACGTCATGCACATTTTATCTCACACCTCCCTGAGCCTGCATGGATCACCCCTCCTCACCCCTCCCACCACTTTGAATAAAAGTATATGGGTTATTATGGCAGCTCCTAAAAGCAAGTCTATTGATCTATTAAAAGAAGTACTTTTAATTAAGCAATAATATGTGGTTGAAGCAGGATGCCAAGTAGTAAATGCGTCTGAATGAGTGCCAGGGGAGAGCACCTCAGAAACCTGGAGTTCTCTGCCAGATTGGAGAGCTGCTCTTTCAAGAAAACTTTTCTCCCTCATTGGGAAGCAAATATACTTGTGATTTTTATTTTGTCACATTTTGCGATCCCAAGCCGCATTTCAAAATGGATGATCGTTTGACTTGTGCTGGGACATGGTCTTATAAATAAGGTCCACCTTGCACTTTCCCCATGACCCTTCCTGGACAGAGGGAAGACTAATAAAAGAATAATTGCAACAATGTCAATTCATGTTGTTGCCTGTTTTGAAATTTCAAAGTCTTATGCAAATGGAAAAGCGCATCTGCAAGGTATTGGATAGGCCTGCAGCAGAGATTTCAAGTCACTGGGCTCTTTCCTTCTTCCTCACCCCTTGTGCTGCCTGGGAGGCCCTGTCTATAAAATGATTTCAGTGTATGATGTCACACTTTTTCTCACCCTTAACTGCGAGCTCTGTGTTGTTCTTATCACCTCCTCACCTGGTAGGGGTCTCCTATCTCTCCCCCATCTATTCAGATTCTAGCCACCCAACGCCTCCACTCAAACCCTACCTCTCCAGAGCTTCCCCTAAAAGCTTAGTCCTGCCTTCCTGCCTTCTCTTCATGGGATTCTCTGTATCACAGCTCTGTCTCTGTCATACGCATTTTTGTATTCTGGTTTCACAAAGGTGTCTTTTGAATTTTGAACCAGACTGAAAACTCCTGTAGGACCATATCTTGAAAATTTTCTACCATACTCCTGAGCACATAGTAAATGATAACTAAATCATAATATGAAATGAATAGCTACTGATTTTCTTGATGTGATTATCTAACATTGTGAGTTGGATGCAAATGGTTAAAGCAAGTTTCAGCCTGCTGTTGGGAATTTCCCTCTATATTTAGTTTTTTGTCATAGTTCAGAAAAGACAAAGTGTACAAAGAAGACAAGAAAGGACCTAAAGCTACACTAAAATTAAGATTAAAAAATAAATATGCATAGTGAGTTAAAGTGTAAATCTATTTACTGTGGTTGAGACTGGTCTGCAGGTCTCAGACACAATATTGTGACTTACCAAACTGGACCCTAAAGATGAAGTAGAAGATTCAATACAATAATAATTAATATCATCATTTTTGCTTGGGTCTCAGAAGGAAAAAAAACCCACGTATTACTTTTCCTTTCGGCTGGATGTAGCAGCTAAGGGTTGATGATATTCGGTAGAAACAAGCATTGTACATGAATTTTGCAGTTCAGCTATCGCTGCTGTGACAGATGACATGCGAAGAGTATGAGTGAATCACCTCTGGCTTGTAGTGCAAGATGTCATTATCAACATCATTAGTGACATCATCACAGCTAGCTTGACTGAGTCTTAGTTTGACCAGAAAATCCCACTTTAATCTTAGTGTGCTTTACAACATAGCTTTTACTCTCAAAGCTGGCCCAAATGTGCCAGGGATATAGCTCAGCAGCACAGCGCCTGCCTAGCAAGCCTGAGGTCATGAGTTCAATTCCCAGTAACAAAAAGCAAAGCAAAACCAAACCATAACATTAATTCAAAGCTGGCCCAATGTGATGATAAATCATATAGTCACTCTAATTATAGATAACATTTATTGAGCCATACCAAAAATCTTATCTATTATTTGTTTGGTCTTCACAACAACTTTATGCAGTAAGAATTCCTTTTATCCCCATATTACAGATGACAAAATTGAAGAAAATTGCTCGTGGCTACCCAGCTTGAACCTACGTAGTCTGGCTCTAGAACCCAAGGTCTTATCCCTGTGACTGACAACTGACTACATGAAGACTATGGGAATCTGTCCCATAGGCTCCTCTTACGTCAGCTCCATCAAGAACTATGTCCATTCCAGTGGAAATGTCTGGATCCATGACAGGTTTTAACTGTAGATCCAGGTGTAATGCATCACAGTCATTTTAATCTTTGCTGTCCACTTAACTAATAAATAAGCGCCTTGTGGGGTGGGATATACCTGTAGTCCCAGGACTTGAGGCAGGATCACTGTGAGTTCAAGGTCTGCCTCGACTATATAGTGAGTTCAAGGTCAGCCTGAACTACGGAGTGGGAACCTGTCTCAGAACACACACACACACACACACACTTCGCAGAAGTTTGCTTACTGACTGTTTAATTTAGTTAGCTATAGGAGGAGAATTTTTATAAAGACAAAAAGGTTACAAATTGTCCAAGTTAGTCCACAGGAATGGCTCTGCCACACTGTCCTTTGTTAGAAAACAATCTTGTCACTCAGATTCTTCGACATATCCATGTACCCTGCCTTTATTTGTCATCTCCCTCCCCCCACTTTACAGTACTATCCACATTTGACAGAGAACTTAACTGACTTACCCGTATGATCACCTTGTTGATACGCCCCATTACTGGGATTTTAAATAAAGTATCTGACTCCAACGAAACTTTCTGAGCTGCCACTTTCTACCAAATATTTTTTGATTAATCAATATGTGGGCAGTTTATATATATATAAACGTTGTTCCTTACATCCAATGTAACATTAAGTACTGCTCCCTTTATTCATTTATTGGGCAAATACTAGTTGAGCACTTTGCAAGTGTCAGGCTTGGTGCTGAACAAGATGAGATCCCTTCCTTCAGAAAGTGTATAGGCTTCAGAAGAAAGAGAGAGACACCCAAAAGGATGCAATCTAGCATGATAAATGCTGTAAAGGAATGAAAGGCAAAGATGGACGTGGTTAGGGTTTCTTGGGAGCAAATGGAAAGAAGCAGCAGAGAGATAACAGATAAGCCAAAGTATAGATCAAGACTAGACTGTGACAGAAGTTATAGGCCACAGACAATGTTTTGGTTATTTTTACAAGACACACAAGGCAATTAAACAGAAGAATGAAATAGCATTTTAATTGAAAAATGGGGGGGTCCATAATAGTAGTAAAATTGTAGGATAGCAGAGGGATTCAAGAGCCATGTCAGAATTTGCAGGTTTGTATTTAGGGTTGGATTTGACATGAGGTATTTTTAATTCCAAGGAATTTTGCTTCTAGAACTTACTGGGTGGAGGTACCAGTTAGAAGGATGAAGAAGAAAATGCACTGGAAAATAGATCAGATGTAAATAGGAGAGGCAGTTGCTGAAGAAATGGATTGAAAATCATTTCCAAAGTACATGGCAGTCGAAAGTGTAGGAATGGGCAAAACTTCCCACTCCGGCTTTGAGAAACAGATGTCCCACCATGGCAGACCAATTGACTAAAGTGTTCATTGTCTGGGTAGTTTGCAAGAGCCTGTCATATTAATCCTGATTCCTTGGGGGCTAACTTCCTAAGGAGAAAAATGGGTTTGTTTTGCCACTTTATTTCACGGATAACAGACAGTTCCAGTAGGTTGTATACGCAGCCCAAGCGGCCTCAGTCGGGGGGCCCAGTTCCAATACTGAACCCTTACAAAATGAGATTTCAGATTTCCACAAAATCAGGGAAATTCAACCCAAGAGTATGTTTCTCACCTTGGTTAGGCCCATAGCTCTGAACTGAATTTCTAAGAATTGGCTGACTTCTTCTTAGGAAGTAGACCTAAACTTGTGAAGATGGTTTAGTAGCTGTCCTTCCTGACAGTGTTGCTGAATCACTGAACCCACCAGGAGGCTCTGAAATATCGGCACAGATGCGTATTTCATTTTCACAAGACACAGAAGCATCTGACTATGTCAAGTGCCGTGTAGCTCCTAGTGTGTGCTTACTGGCCTAGAACTATGATGTCTTCACTGGTTTTGAGTCTATGACCACCGGAGGTGCTTGTCCAAATACAAGGTATAAGTTGAGGTTGTACATGTTATTTAATAAGACATGGTTTGCCAGGGCTTTTAGGAGGTTAGGTTCTACCTAGTTCCCTAAATCCCAGCTCCACTGTTTACTCCTGGGTTTTGGGCAGGTAGCTGGACTGCTTCTGTATGCACATTTTCCCATGTATGAATAGGGACAAGCATTGCATTTAACTTACAGGATTAAGTTAGATAAACCTCTTTTAACTGCTTAGCATAACTTACAAGTGATAAGTCCGATAAATATTAGCTATCATAGCTCTTCTTTTTAAAAAAAATTTGGATTGATTACCTGTAGAGCTCTGAGTGAAATAGCCACACTTGTTATTTTTTTCCAGAAAATTCTTTCTGAGGATTGCAAAACTGTTTTTTTTTTTTTACTTCAGAGTCTTTGTCTATGGCCTTCACATGTGTATACAGGACAAGAAGGACTTTGATTGTATGAGGACTTCGAAATGACAGGTCAGTGTATTCATTTTTCCAAAGTACTTTAGCTGGGCAATCACTGAAAGAAGATTAACACTTGACATGATAAGAAAGTTAGATCAACAAAAAACTGTGATCCAGGAGATAGTATAAAACAGAAAGTCACAGGCATTTATGGGCTGGACACTGAGCAAGGCTTACTGCCAGCTAAATGCCTGCAGATGACTCAGTTTATCTATAAAAGACAAATCAAGCGAAGCTAATCATGAAAGAAATGGATTAATAGTGTTAAAGATTAGATAGGAAGGAAAAGCATTAAATGGAGAGATTGTCATGGTCAATAAGAAAAAGAAATAGAATGACCCAGCCTGAATAATCTCACCTGATCATTGGTTGATGTGCTGCTGATGGGAAACGATTGAAAAGTAAAGAAAGAGAAGTCAAAGGATGGACGAGTCTCAATCTGTCTGGCTTTCAGTCTTTCCTTGGCAAAATGTGGGGGTGGTGCTGAGTGACCTCTATGGTTTCTCCCTGGGTTGCCATTGTATAATTGTACAATTCACAGTGGAGAAAACAGAAAAATGCCCATGATATGTACATACACACAAAAATCAAATTTTATAATTGGATAAAATAAGTACCTGTGATTTTGTGCATAAATAGTCATTCTGTGTGTGTGCATGTGTGTACGTGTGCGTGTGTGTGTGTGTGTGTGTGTGTGTGTGTGTGTGTGTTAGGGACACTATAGCTTTGTTTCTTCTCAGCTTTCTTCCTCAACAATCATGTTAATCAGTTAGGAGCTACAGGCTGCAAGATCCACGTCTGCAAACTTTGTCATTCTCTGAGAAACTGACGCTTGCTTTGAGAAACGTGGCAGTTAAAGGAAAAATGAAATAAGACCACATTTTTATCCTTACAGACAGCAGAAAACAGGAGATGTGACAAGACTGGCAGCCCCACAGCCAGGTTGGTGGAAGCCCAGTTTAAGGAAGTGCTGCACGGTGTTAATTATAAAGAAGAGAAGAAAGCAAGCACTATTTGAGGATATAAATGTAAGGAAAGAAAATAGGACATGGACAACTGGCCAGTTCTACAAGGTTTTGGAACCAAGGCCTACATATAATGCAACATTATGCTAAAAAAAAAAAAAATCAATTGTAAGCTTTTAAAAAATTCCAAGAAAAATTACCTCCGACAATTTTGAGGAACAGGCACTTACCAGAGACTGATGCTCTTCAGACTTGCTTTTATGTGTTTTGCTTCATCGCACACATATTCAGAAATCTTTTCCTTGGGCACAGATTGACTAGTCAACCATTGGATACTGACACTGGCCACTTCTAACTTTCTATTATTCTGAATTTATTTCTACTTAAAAATTTCTGTCTTCAAATGTTCTAAACTGATATAAAATAAAGTATTTGTAAATTCTAAAGCTAAAAAGAAAACTATGCATTAGATTCTTACTATAACTGTAACAAGTCAACACAAATACATTTTAATCTTTATGTGTTTGCATAATATCTGTGGTTTCTTTTGGCACTGATTTCTAGTTTCTTTGCACTACAGATATTCCTTTTTTAACAACTGGGTTCTATTTCTGTGACTAGGTCATTGAATGGATTGGTCACTAAATAGGGAATCATATATATTGTAGTATGTACACCACAATATTCAGAACAAGAAATAGTCAAAGGAAATGTCAGCTTGATGACTTTGCTTTTATTTGCATAACTGTTATATATAGTACTGTACTATATAACAAAATATAAAACTATAGTAGTGTATTATAGACTACAATCAGTAAATATTATAGTACTGTACTAAGAAGATATATGTAGGAAAAAAGTCCTTGAGGCTCTAAAACAAGATGTACAGAACTATACAAAAAAAAAGATGGGTTGTCAATACAAGCTTTGGTGGTGTGTCCAAACAGTTATTATCGACCTACCTAGGTTGATAAATGAAGAATACCTGTATTACCTGATAATATGCATCACCCACAAGCTGTTGGATCCATTTTCCATGCTCTCTTGCTGTTTTTAAGGAATCTCTGAGTGTATGATCACCTGCACCAGCTCTGTCTTCTAGTTCTGACACTCTGTCCTCACACTGGTCACTTCTGTCATCCATACTGGCAATAGAATTTTTCATTTCCTGGATTTGTGCTTGGTACCTTTCATGGGCTCTAACTGAAATGATCATATGAGTTTTGTACCATTTTGTTTCACTTTGCTAGTTTTTTATTTGTGTCTTAGACTCACTCACCATTTTGTTTATTAAGTTCATTCTCTGTTCAGTTATATCATGTTTGAGCTCACTGAGCACCTTATTGATGCACTTTGATTTGTTTTGTTTTCTCTTTTAGTATTTCATATAATTTGACTGTTTGGCTTTCAACTTCTTCTCCATTGATACTTTATGGATCAGCTTTGGGGAACTGAGAGTTTTTGGAAGCATTCTATTCTTTTTGGGTGTTTCTATCATATGTGCATATGTGTGCAAGCATGCACATTTAGGATAGAGGGTTGATTAAAGTAGAGCAACTTTTTGCTAGTTTGAAGAGCTCTTTAGTTTGTGTCTGTTTCCAGTGATGTGCCCTGGACACAGTTAACTATAGCCTTTTGCTTCATCCCAAGATTAAACTACATCCATTAATTTGAGGATGAGAGGGTGTAGTGCAATTGACTCAGCATCCAATTCTCCAGAAATTAGCCATAGTAATGTAGATGACACAACGACAAGCCGAGTATTGACAGGCAGTAAAAACTACTTATCAGCAACATGTGTGCCACCATTGGCAATAACAAAGAAATTAGTAACAATAATACAAAGAAAGACAAACTGGATGTTGACACACCATAAGAACCAATAAAAACTGCCCCCGTTACATGTTTAACAGTAGAAAAGATCTGTAATAATAACATAGACACAAAAATAAACCAAACATTGACATACAGTATCTAAGTGCAACAACTATACCATTACTAACAACAGAGTTCAATAATAATAGAATAAATTCAACTAAATATCTAAAAATTAATGATGCTTAATAGTACTAATAAAAATGGAGTGGGTGAGGAAGGGGAAATTGAAAGTGAAAGAAGTAAACTCGAAAAATAGAGAAAAGGGAAACAAGAAGGGGATAAAATAAGATAATGAATCCAATGAGTAAAAGAAAATTAATAAAATTAGATAAAATAACAAAAGAAAACAAAAGAAACCAACAATACCAAGAAATCAGAAAAGAAAACAAAGAGCAAAAGAAAGGAATAAATAAAAAAGGAAAACAGGAGAAAACAAACCCCAGGCCCCTAACCAATAAAGAAAAAGAGAAAAGAGTCCAAAATTCATCCTTTGTTTGAATCAGTGGCTTCTTTCCAGGGCCTGCAGTATTGGACTTCCCCCGCTGTGGGACGGCAGGGATGGTGAGTCACTACTTAGTCCCATTTTGTTTCCACACTCACTTTTTACGTGTGAATGCTGTGTCCTGCCCCATCCATCTTTCCTGCTGGTCGTGGTCAGTCACTGGTGGCAGTACTAGGTTTGTATTCACTCTAGCCACTTGTTTCCCTCAGTGCACCCCACGTCACTGTTTGCTTTGCCTAGCTTTGCAGCCTGTGGGTTTGCGAGGTGACCCCCACATTGTTCCTGAGGCCACTATCTGGACACTCCAGGCCATGGCAGCCAGTGAAGCTGAGGTGTTTCCCTGATCGTGTTAGCAGGGGATAAACACAGACCACTGAGCTCCGTCCTGGATGTATATAGCAAGGTGAGAGTGTCAAGAAGTTTACTGGACTAAATGCTACCACTTCCAGACATCCCAAAACTATAGGCAACCAACTGAGCTTCTCACCATGGAAGATGTGATCCTTGTGTCTTTTCTGGCTTAGCTTAAATTTCTCAGGTGGTCCATGTCCAGCCTCTCTGTGACTGTCTCTTGTTGCCATCTCCCACCTAGTAGTTGTGGTAGGGTAACCCCAGAAACTCTCAAATGTGGTTGTCCTGTGGTTTCTGATTCCCAGAGTATCTCAATCTTATACAATTAACCTCTTCCTAAAATGGCTTCTTAATTACTCTCAAATATGGTGGGCATGGCAATGGATTTCTTCTCCAACTCTAGGCTGCCATATAGAAGGAGCTACTTTCAGAGTAAAAGCCTATGCTGTTTTTGCAGTTTGTAGTACCTACACTTTCCTTCAGACTGGTGCTCCCAACCTGGTCCATTATTTTTCCCTGGGGCTATGGACTCTCCCCTGGCTTACCTTGTGTTTGCACTCAGGTCCTCTCCCTGGAGGCTGGGGTTAACATTCCAAACTGTTCCTTATTTTTTGTTGATCAGTTTCTCCAATTTCTCTATGATTTCTAGTTTTTCAGTGAGCTCGTTCTTAATTCCAAAAGTTCTTTTTTCCTTATCTCTTCACTATGATGTTGTTTTCCAGGTGTCATGAGTTCAGGTGCTAGAGAGACTATGATATATACTGGATTTTATACTGCCGTAAGGCCATCTACTTTGTAATTGAATATTGTTGTGTCTAATTTGGTCATTTAATTTTTTTCAGTATTGGATATTGAATCTGCCTTATACATGCTAGACAAGCAATCACCCACCAACCTCCATCCGCAGCTTATATAATTAATCTATCAACCTTTTATTTCCTAGTTTCTCCCTTTTATTCACACATATTTTCCCCATCTTATTTGGTGACATCACTCAATTTCTTTATGTGTTTATTCAATTGGATCTGCAACAAAATCTAGCAATCAGCTGCTTTATGGACTTCTGAGGTGTTGTTAGGACACAATCAACCTGAAGATCCTTCAAAACTGAGAATGAAAAGAAAGCATTTTGACAAAACACACAATGAGTGTATGAGGGATAAAGAATGGAGGATTCAAAGAACCTTAGAAATTTGAAACAACATTTTTGATAAGTATCTTTTTAACCTTTCAAAAAAAAGAACATGGATTACTTAATGACTGTATAATTTCTCCAGTTATAAATGCCAAGGTCAAAACTTTTTGTACAAATCTGTTAATATTGTGTGATTCATATGTAATGTTAATATTTCCAAATCAAAACTTTGATTTATTTTAGAAACATGACAGGAATTAGGTTTTTGCTCAAGCCAAGCTTTTTGGACTTTTGGAAGGTAGTGGGCAGCTAGAAATGAAGTTTGGTTTTTACCTGAAATCCCTTTTACTGACATTTGCTTTATGTGCACAAAACTTCTGAAGAAGACCTCTTGTTCATCATATGAATATTAGTTAGAAATAAGCAAGCTCATTT
>NW_004955404.1:15055319-15098880 GCF_000276665.1 Chinchilla lanigera | reverse complement strand
TTCCAGTAGATTTAGTGTTTCTGTTTTAATATTTAGATCTGTGATCCATTTTTACTTGAGTTCGGTGCATGGTGATAAACATGGGTCTAGTTTCAGTCTTCAGCATGTGGCAAGCCAGATTTTCCAGCACCATTTATTAAAGAAGCTATCTTTCCTCCAGTGAACTTGTTTGGCCCCTTTGTCAAAGATAAGGTGGCTGAGTGTGTTTGTGGTCATGGCTGCATCTTCCAGTATGTTTCATTTATCCTCAGGTCTATTTTTTTGGCCAGTACCATGTTGATTTTATCACAGTAGCTTTGTAGTGCAACTTCAGGTCAAGGACTGTGATGCCTCCTGACTTGTCTTTGTTGCCCAGCATTGCTTTGGCTCTTCTGGGTCTCTTCTGGTTCCAGATGAATTTTAGGAATGTTTTCTCTAGATCTGTGAGATAGGCTAATGGTATTTTAATTGGAATTGCATTGAATCTGTCCACTAAGTTTAATAGACCAAAATAAGATCTATTGTGATTTAGAAACATGAATCCACTCCCAACTCACTCTATTCTTCAAAGACCATTGCTTCTGACAAAATTCTAAAATCCGTCTATCATGGACATTAAATGAATGCATAAATCTACCAGCATCCTTCATCAATACAAGGTACCTTTTTAACAGTAGACATTTTTAAAAGCATAAAACTCTTTTTTTCTTGACAATTATTTCCTCTGATTTTGAGGGCATTTTCATTTTATGACCCTGTCTTTTTGTTTATATATTTTCTATGTTTGACAAATCAAATATACAAGAAACCATCATTTGTACAATTCTCCAACAGGCATTATTTTGCCATTTATTTATCAATATCAATCTATGATGAAAAACAGCATCACAGCACTCTCAAGCAGTGAGAAGTGTTTGACAAATAGTCGTTATTCTAGTATAGTCTAATTTTGTCTTTCTGATATGTGTTGCTATAATACTTATAATCTTTGATCCAAGGTTCACAACTGCGACAATAGTAACCATTGTTTAGTATACATCTGCTAATTCCAGGTACTTCTCAAAGTTTTTTATATGTACAAGGGAAACAAAACCCACATTATGCAAACTCACTGCTTTTGATTCATTAACAATAGGTGCTTCTAATCCCATAGATGTCCTGTATGTAAAACTGTAACTACATCTGGACTTTTCAGGTTCTGTCTCAAACTTCTATTTTGCCAGTAGATGAAGTGAAAATAAATCCTGATTTACAGGTTTCATCATAAATATACTTTCTAAAAAGTTAACACATCTACAGAATTTTTAAAAAATATATTTTAATAGGGCTGGGGATTTAGCTCAGTGGCAAAAGTGCCTGCCTGGCAAGCACAAGGTTGTGAGATCGGTTCCCGGTACCAGAGAAAAACCAAAAAAATATATATATATATATTTTTTTTTTTTTAATATATTTTTCCAGCTTAAAGCATTTTGTGTCAGAATCAAGGGAGGTAGCAATTGCTAACCCACATTTACTGTTACAGGAACCTCAGTTTATAAGAGATGATCTAAAAATATAATATTTTATTTATTTATTTATTGGTACTGGGAATTGAACTCACAACCTTGCACTGGTCAGGCAGGTGCTGTGCTGCTGAGCTATATCCCCTGCCCTATATTTAAACTTTTTAAAAAACACACTACAGTAAAAGACATTGCCAAAAACAATGGGATACGGGCATTGGAAGGAAGGGAAATATTTTAAGTATTTTGAAGGGGATTCATGGAAACATGTTTTTTACTGTAATATTTTTTAAATTTCACTGTAATTTTTTTATCATAGCTCATATGCCTAACCTATGCATTTAGTCGCAAAAATGATGGCTTCAGATGTTTTTGTTTTTCAAATCATGGAACTTGTGAAAAAGTATTTTGTTGGCACTTCACATGGCGTAATACATTTTTCCTCTCAACTACATTCATGGAGTTTTTGACAATTTTAGGATATTCTGGCAATTCATTTTGGACACTTTTGGTGCCTGGACCTTGAAAGGTTTGATTATGGGACCTCAAATCAAATTGTACAATGTAGCATGATAAACTTGTTTGTGAAACCTTAGCTTCAGTTCCCCAAACCTTAGCTTCTTATGTCCACAATTATGCCCTCCTTTTCAGCTCTAATATGTTTATTTGCATCTTCTCTCTCTCTTTTTGAACAAGGCTTGTTAATTTTGTTAGTATTCCCAAAGAACCCATTTTTGGCTTCTTTAATCTTTGTTTTCATTAATTTTTGCTTTTAACTTTATTATATACCTTCTTTTAAGAAAAGATGATTTCACTGCAATTTTCTAATTTAAATTGGAT
Organism: Chinchilla lanigera; assembly: GCF_000276665.1. NCBI lineage: Eukaryota > Metazoa > Chordata > Mammalia > Rodentia > Chinchillidae > Chinchilla > Chinchilla lanigera. The sequence goes on along the minus strand of NW_004955404.1, from coordinate 15,096,559 downwards.
GCTTACACTTTTAACCCTTTTTTCTTTCTTTGTTCCTTCCTCACTCCTTTTCTTTCTTCCTTCTTTCCTCTTTCTTTCTTTCTTTCTTTCTTGCTTTCTTTCTTCTTTCTTCTTTCTTTCATTCTAATATAAGTGATTAAGACTCTAGCTAATAAAAAATTATTTTCTTTCCCTCTAATACTACTTTTCTTGAAGCCAGATTTTGTGTATACCTTCTATTTTCATAGTTTTATTCTGCCTAAAAAACTCTTCTTTTATGGAACATTTTAAACTTACACAAATTAGAATAATGTAATGGATCTATGTTTATCTGCCAATGAGCTTCCAAAAGTTATCCATTTTTGTTCAATTGTATTTTATCTATACATTTTCCCACTGCTTCTCTGTCCCAGTATTTTGGAGCAAATGTTAGACATCTTGTTTCATGAATATTTGAATATATTTCTCTAAACTATCACTCCGCTTTAAAAATATATAATTTCACTACCATAATTGCACCTAAGTTATAATAATTTTTATCAGTAATTATCCAGTCAGTTTTAAAAATGTCCTAATTGCTTATAATTCATAGTTGCAGTTTGTTTATTCAAACCAGGATCCAATGAAGTTGATACATTTCAATTAATGATATACAGTAAGTTTCCTTTCTAACTGAATTTTGTTTTGGGGTTTTTCCTCTTGCAGTTAATTTGAAGAAATTGTAGTAGAAGAAACAGTAGTCTGTGTGTTTGAATTCTCTACAATCTGCTGATGGCATGTGTATTCTTCTGCTGGTTATATGTTAAATTGGTGGTTGGCACCGGTACCCTGTTGATTTTCTCACAAGACTACTTCACAGGTAGTGGTGTGGACTTCCTTTGGGAGATATATGATGCCTGCCTGCTCTCTTTCTTGATATTATTAATCATTGATGACTATTGCTTCATTTCATTAATTAATTATCAGGTTGAGAAAATTTTATTATTCTAAATCTATCCTTTTATATTCATATATTGGCTGAATTTCTCTATAAAAAGAAACTTTCCCTCATCAATTATTTTACTGTTCTGAGTACACAGAGAGCAGACACAAAAGCAAGATAAACACTTGATCCCTTTCATATGTTTTACCAAATTTCAGGACAGTGATATAACAAGCTCTGAGTCAATTGCTTTAAAAGCAAATCAAACATCTATTTCAAAGATATACCTTGATGATTAAAACTGTTCAGAATTTAATTCTGAAACCTAAAAATAAGTGGTTACTCTATATTTGCATTGGTTTTCATTCTCTTACAATAAAAAGATTAGTTATATTGGTTACTCAGTGTATTTACTCATGTAATTATGCATGAGTTCTGATATTTTCCAAAAATCAAAATGCATTTTCCAAAAATGATATTTTTTATATTAAGAATGAAACTCTTTAAATTAATATGTAGACTCTTCCAATTTCTCTGAATCCCTCAAACTTACATGTTTCTGTCAGTGCCTCTCTCTGTCTTTCTGTCTCCCCACCACCACCAATATCTACCTCTGTGATGTTCACATAGTGACTTAGCCCACGCCACTCATCTGGTAGGGCTCAGAGAAGACAGACCCTTGTCTTCTGATGCTATAGGTCTGTCAAGGTCAAGGCTGCACCAGTTGAAAACAGGAGCTCCCTGCACATGCTGTGACAACCCGTTCCTTGCAGCATCAGCTCCTCGAGGGGCTTTTCCCACCAGGGATATTTCCCGACTCCTGGCGCCAGTAGTTACAGGCTGTAAAAGCGTCTCCCTGCAAGATCACAGGAAGTATATTGCATGTTCCCAGGATGTAGAGAAGAGTAATTAGGAAACAGATAGAAAAAAATCCATACAAAGTTGGGCATGGTGTCTTCAAGAGTTGCACACAGAGAACCCTAAGAGTTCATCACCATTAACAAACACCAGTCCTCTTGAGGCTACAGTCAGCAGCATAAAACTTTGGGTGCCACCCCCACTCCCACCTCCATGTGCAAAGTACTAAAATACTAAGGTTGTAAATTGAGTTTCCTCCTTTAAGGATGATGATAGTGAAGCATAAATTAGAGGGAAACATTTGAAGGCTCTATTAATAAGAAGTCAAAGCATCAATCCAGAGTCCTATTTCCTCCTTGTTCCTTATTCCCCAACTCTGCCCGTTTTGTCTTATCTTCCCATTGCTTTAAAAAGTCATACAAGCCAGGCATGGTGGCATATGCCTGTAATCTCAGCACTCGGGAGGCTGAGGCAGGAGGATCCTTGCGAGTTCGACGTCAGCCTAGGCTACAAAGTGAGCTCCAGGCCAGCCTGAACTGCAGAGTGAGACACTGTCTCAACAACAACAAAAAAAGTCATACAAACATATACATAAAATGCAAATCCTTTTTTCTTTAATAAACGCCACATTTCTGCAAGTTGATTTTTTTGTAAAACAAAACAAAACCAACAAAAGAATCCTCAATATATCACAGAGCTCAATCCATAGCAATGTAAGGAAATGTTCTTTATTTCATTTTTTTGGTCGTTCTATTTATTTCCTTTTTAATTTTAATTTTTATTAGTACATGTTTGTGATACAAAATGGTTACATTCCTTGTGGGTGGTTGGTACATGCAGGAGACACATCTGATTTTTTTTATGTCCTTTTCCCCTGCCTCCCTTTTCCCCTCCTTCTATCTCTTGGTCTCCCGTTTGTAAAAGATCTATCTTCCTCTATCCTATTATCTATCTTTTATTTTGCTCTTTGACTTATTTATTTATACTTTGGACCTCACGGCTGTGTGCTATAGTGTGGATTTACCATCTCATGTTTAAACAGCCTGTTATCTGTGGATATTTGGGGCTTTTCTTCCTTGGTTACTACAAATAGATTCCAGAAAAGAACAGCCACGGCCAGTGTAGGTCTTGTGCTTGTATGCACAGAGCTGTGCATTTTGCATGTATTATCCCATCTATTCTTCGGCAATCCTATGAGAAGGGTTATTGTCTCTCCTTTACAGTTAAGGAAACTCAGGTTTGCAGGAGCTGAGTAACATGCCAAGGGTCAAGCAGCAGAGCAGAGGCCTGGGATCGTGACTGTTCCCACGTGCTCGGCCTCTTCCCTCCTCCTGACTCAAGTCCTTGTGGATGAGCAGAGCAGACCGAGATCTCCGCACTGACCACTACCACCTCACAGGCATCCTTTCACATTCTTTTGCAAATTCACCAAGACTCATCTTCCCAGCCCTTTCAACCAGCTTACAGCCCTCCCTGGGAGCAGGCTTGTTAAGCAGCCACACAAGTTTTGGAAACCTGCCCCGGATGTGCCCATCCTGACAAAGCAGGGATCCTGCCTCCTCTGCATTCTTTCTGCATCCCATGGCCTTCAATCCCGCAGGCTCCTGTGCTTACCAGAAGCATGCAGCTTGTGGGAGAGAGTGATGCAAGAGAGGGACTGTGCTGGGCTGACTTCTTTCTTCCATACTCAGGGGCCATGATGGTTTTCGGTACTACTGCCTCCTTCCCTGTCTGTATCCTAGAATGACTTTAAAATGACCCTATTCCCCACTAGCCAATATGGGAGAGGAGGGTAAGTTTGGGGAGATGTGAAAAAGGTAGTTGGGTGATGGGAGGCTCCTTCCCTTAACTTCCAGCCTGGCCCAAATGTGAGTAGAGCCAAGACTCCAGAAACCATCAGCCCAGGGGTCCTGCAGAGTCTTTACGGTCACATGAGGCTCAAGGGGACAGCACCTGGGGACAAAGTGGAAACTGCCCAGGACCTAGGAATGCAGATGAGCTGGGGTTCATAAGGCTGCCCTTCTGTCCTTAAACCAGTGCTGTGGGCTATGGTGCCAGAGAAGGAAACCGTATATGAGTGTTCCACGAGGCTTCTTCATGGTAACCTGGGCAGGGAGGAGGAGGGGACAAGGTAGACATTTCACAGTATATGATTGACTTTAAAAGTTGGATCAAACTAACTTTCTGTTTTTGAAGAAAAAAAAGTAATAACTAATACTTACCAAGGGCTTAGGCCCCAATTTACCTACCTTGCTCCAGCGAATCCTTGGGATAACATTTAAAAATATAAAAGATACAATTCCCATTCCACAGGTATGAAAATCAAGGCTCCAAGAATTTAAGTGATTTATTCAAGTTTGCAAACCTAGTAAGCGAGGGAGTCCTGATTCAAACCTCAATCTGCTGAATGCAAAATTCAGGTTCTGAACCACTTTACTACATATGTTACAGACCATTCATTCATTCAACAAAAATATTTATTTAAAACCGCTATGCACTAATCATATGCTATTATGGGAATATAATAACAAATAAGGCAGTCCTGGTGATTGAGTTTATTTTCTAGTTGGAGGGGAATAAAAAAAGTGAGTAAGTTAACACATGATTGATTACAGGCTGTGGTGAATGCTGTGGCTTCCACCCAATATTTAAGACTGTTTTAAAATCAAGTCTTTTTTAAAGTAGCTGATAACGAATAAAAGCAAAGGGTTCTCTATAAATTCTCCCTACCCTGAATTCGTCTCATTAGTATATGTATTTTATGGGAGTTTCTTTATACTTACCCATTTTATTTGATCTAGCTCCTCCCAAATGAAGGTAAAACTAGCTTCATTTATGTTTTCTTAATATTCTGATTTCAATCTCTTTAAAAGCCAAGGGAAGGCATAGAAAAATCTATTTAAATGACGCCAGATTAAATGGCCTATCCCTGTGAAATCTTTAGAGAGCCTGATCTGTGAAGTTGAAATGCCCTGGGAGAAGAGGCCAAGGGAACCACCTCAAGACTGTCACCGAAAGGGAATAGCTGTGTGCTGTGAACATCACCAGCGTTTCCTCCACAGGTCAGAGCTATGTGAAAGTCTCCCAGGGAAGAAGACAGGATGTAAATTCAACCCATCATTTGAAAGACAAGCATATCAAATGAAAAGCCATCTGAGCAGTATTATTACATTCTATTATCATTGTTCTTCCATGTAGTTAGGAGATTTTAATCGGAGCAATCTCTTTATGTTCACAAATACCTAGGAGGAAGGGAGGTGGGGGGTGTTAGTATTCCCATCATTTCCTAAATAGCATTTAAATTGAAAATACCTGCCCTCTACCTGTCTGGCTGGGACCTGGAGTTTAATTAGATTAGCATCTCTCAGCTGCTTAGGTTTCCCAGAGATGGGCATTATGTAAACATAAGGCATTATTATTGTTATCGTAGTATCATTATGGTATTGTAACTGTGTGGATTCTCTCATAAAGCTACATAGGATGGGATCTTGGCCCAGCCCATGATTTGTCTAGTTCTTTGAGCTTAAATGAAAGGCACAGGCAGGTTTTCTTGTGTTGTTGGCATCTTTATAGTGATTATTATGGCATTTCTGATGATTGAAGAATGAACTGATTTTCAAATGCATCTCAGCATCTTGCTAGGATTTTGTTTTTTATTTTTCTGTTTGTTTGTTTAGGATTGGCTGTGTTACTGCAAGAGTTTGCTCTTCCACATTTGTTTGAAAACCTGGGGTAATAGCGCTTGGAGCTTCTGTTAGCCCCTGGGGTGAAAGGGAAAAGGCAGGATTCCTCAGTGGTGGGTGCTTCATCCCTGAGCTGCAGGAGCCTGGTTGAGCCTGTGGGGGCCCCATGCTCATGAACAACCCTGTTTGGGTAAATTATTGTAGTTAAAGCCAACTTTGAGTGACTCCTCTGTCCCATTTCCACCCTTAGGAGCCAGAAATGGCTTTTCTCAAAAAGATTAAGACGAGATTCATTTCAAAAAGAGGAAAGAAGAAGAGATAGAGAGCCAAATAGCACACCAGAGAATAATTTTACGAGATTAAAGGAGCTGATTCATCACTAAATATACCAGCTGGTGACGCTGCAGAGTTGATTTTAGGAGGTATTCATAAATCCAAAGATTTATGTTACTGGTGATGAAAATGTTATTCTGGAGTTTGTGAGTGTGGGACCTGCCTTATATTATCTCCCTGTATTCTGACAGCGTCGCACTCAAAGGTCATTTCCATTCATTTCTTTGTACAGTATTGGTTTTTTCCTCCAATAAATTCTATTGTTAATCCTCTCCCAACTGCATTTACAGTTGTGGCTGTAATTGTTTCCATTAAAGCCTCACTCTAAACATTTGCATTTTCTTCCCTAAAGGTCTACTGTTTTCTACTACTGAAGCCTCTGAAAGCTGCATGATTTAGAAATGTAAGATGAAGGGCTCCTTTATCTTCTTCCCACTGCATACTTGAAGTTCTTTACAGAGCAGAATATCATCAAATTTAAATGAAGAGAAAACCTCCCAATTGATGAGCCAGCTGTTCCCTGCAATTTTTCCATCTCTTCAGGCGTCAGACTAATATGTCTCTGCATGATTTATTACATGTGTTTGCAACAATAGAGTTATCATCAGGCTCTCTTCTCTGCCACTCATCCCTGACTGGTTCTTGGGATGGTACTTCAGGTGGTGCTCAGCTGGTCATGGCAGAGAAACTACTTGGTTCTTCTCTGCTAAGTTCCCACCTGGCCCTGTCTGTGAGGAGGCAACGCTACCAGGGTGCTGCAGAGGGCCTTGGGGTTGGAGTGGGCATCAGCTGCTGCACCACCCTTGACTTTGGAAGCAGAGCGTCTCACAACAAGCGCCAGGGGTTGAAGATGTCATTTCTCAGAGTTGGTGGAGCATCGTCTGTGCAGCTACAGGTTGCTGCTGGTCCAGCCTGGTTTTGTGTGTGCGAGTGCTTAAGTCGGCACTTTGTTATTGGGGCAGAACAAACCTAGGCTAATGCACTTGGTCTAAAGAATCCCAGGGAGCCCCCGTTTTTCATCCCCTGGCCTTTCTTCCCAGTCTTTCTGCTCTTGCACTCTGGATAATTGCAGTTTAATTCGGTGACACGAAATGAAAACTGTGTCCGCATTATCCAGGATTATCTCTTTCTCCCGAAGCCTGCCACCCGTTGAAAGGAGCCCATTTATCAGACCAAAAAGCTGCACACTCAGTGGCTTTCACGAGCAAAGAAGAGTATGAGAACAGGCTGGGGAAGGGAGAAAAGGAGCTGACAGCTAAGAGAAATTATTTCAGTTGTTTATCACGGGGAAGGCTTATCTGATTCTTCACAAAATGATATGGAGGCCAGAGTGTCGAGCCATGAGTAAAGAACACTGACCAAGTTTGCTTCCCCAACTGGTTGGACCCAGCACTGCCTCTCTTTTGTGTGGGCACAGATCAACTTTAAAAGCGTCTTTCAGGCAGCATGAATGCACTTCATTTTACTAAAAAGAACTTTGTATTGATAGCTAGAAAAAAGGAAGGTTGTTTAAAAAGGAAGGGTAGACAATCGGGACAAAATGAGGAGCTTTCAGTTTCTATTATGAGCATGTCACTCCATTCTTCTCATCTGTTTATACATTCCCTGCACAATAATGTCTCTTTGCAGTAATATGTTTCCCCTTTTACACTATTCATATTGAAAAAGCCCTCACATCATGACCATGGTAATAGATACCATAGAAATGTGGGGCTGATGTCAATTTGCATTCTGTGAGAAGATCAAGGTAAACCTAAGGGCCAAGAGAATATTCTGCTAATGCTCATTCATTCTCCAGATCCAGGTAAGAGAAGGACCGTGTCATTACAGTGCAAACCCCTTCTGTTCCTATTGCATTTGTGTGAACATTTTAGCCTAATGCACTGATTGTTACACAGAAAGAGGAGTTTTTCAAATTGTCTGCTGCACTTGAATCCCTCGCTGCACAAGGTCTGGGTGAGAAGGGTTTCTATTCAAAAGGAAACAGAGGCTTTAGTTCAGTAAGCACTGTGTGGTTGAAGGTCACGGAGGATATTGTGTTTTAAAATAAAAGCAGGGGGGCGGGGCTCATAATCTACAATGCCAACAGCAAATATGGAGTCAACATCAGGTGAAACTGTAGGAGATGCGACTGCAGTCTTTCCATTTGGAGTCAGCATCAATAGCTAGATGTCTTAAGTGGGCCAGGGGGAAAGTTCTTCAGATTTTGGAAGTAAACAAAGACACATCTTAGTTATTTGTGAGATGCATATTGTGTTGACACACACACATGACTTCTGTATTCTTATCGTGTTTGCTGCTCAACTTAACATTGAGCTTCAAAAATTAGAAAGGGTATGAAAGATCAAAATTAGATAATCCAGATATATTGGGAATAGACTAGCAATTTTATTCATTGATCATGTGTTGAGATCATATTACTCAGATACCTTAGATTTCTAGCCTTTCTCTTTTAGTAGAGCAGATATTAAAATGTGAGTGGTGCTTACAAAGCTACAGCTTTCTGTAGGTTTTAAATACGTTTATTATATTTTTCATACTGGCAAATGAGCACATGAGTTTGCAGAGGCAACATTTGGAGAATTGTCATATGCTTGTAGATACACCTTCTATGTATATTAGAATAATAATCTGTAAACTTTTTGAGTGAGAGGTACTATATTATACTTTATTAGTTATGTTCCATTCTACCCCTGGAAGATTTGAGTCAAATCTTTTCTTATAATTTGTTTTCTTTTAAACTGCAGCTAGATTTTATTTGATAAACAGATTACCAACAATCCCTCTACTTTCACTGCTTTTTCTTTCCATTTGAACTATTGTTCCTTTACTTTTATTCTAAGTGATATGTAATTTATTCAAAAAGAGGAGTAAAAAAGAAAATCACATGTAATTTTTGTCAAAAGACATGAGCACAAAGCTAACTTGAACTCTTTGAATATCGCTTTGAAAAAACACAAGTCAAAGGGAAATTTGACAGAACTTCTTTGTATCTTGGGAAAATTGACCCTACTGCATAGTACTGTCGTTTCAGTTTTGTAGTTTTATTTATAATCTTGCTCTTCAAAAAGAGCTACTACCCTTATGCTACATTTTTAGCCAAAACTCAGAGCAACAAAGTTTGACATTAAATTATTTGTTAAAGGATCCATTCACTTCTTTCCAGATACAGACAAAATTATGTCTGCTTGCTTCATCTTTGATCCTCTGGCAGAAATGACAAATGCACACACAGGCAGACAGAAGCCCCGTCATCCTGATTTATAAAAGCCTATAGACGGGTGTTTTGGGATTGGAAACCTATTTGTCAAATAGCCATCTGATTTATGCTGTCTTCCTCCTCGAGCAGCAAGGACGACATCGTGGATTAGGCTTATAACAAACACTGGAATGCTCTGCTTTGCATTCGTACATTAGAGTTCTGTCACCAGAGCTCTAGATAATGTTCCAATATATTTACCCTCTGAAAAAGAGGTGAGTAAAGAAATTACAAGGAGAGAGGCAGTCACTTGGACTGACAGCGTATGTGCTTACTGTCATTCAAAGGCAGCAAACAGGATCCCATGTGCTTGCAACATAGACCTGGCTTATGGACTTCCTGCACACGGGACATGGGAAACATTTAAAACAAGAAAAACCAAATAAGAAGAAAAGACAAGAGAGAAAACTCCAAAAATATCAGAAAATGTAAAAGCTTAAATGAAAGGGGATTAGAGTTCTCCTAAGGCCAATTAGTGTTTTATTTACTATTTTCACTCAGCCACTCATTCACAACTGCACTGGGAGAACACAAATACCTCTGGTGAATCTGAATGAGGGGATGGAGAAATAGCATGTGTGTTAATGCAGCTATGAATGATAATTATCTCAGAAATCACCTGAGGGTCTCGGAAGTCATAAAGATGACCCCCGGGGAATGGACCCTATCTACATTACATTAAAACATTACCAAGTGGAACTCTTTAAAAGAGGTCCTGGGGGGGATGCCAATAAATAAATAAATAAATATTGAAGTACCGAATATGAAACAGCAATAAGTAAAAGTGTCCATGGCATTAGCTAACAGTTACTGAATTCTTACTGTGCACTTCTTTTGTTATCTCCCAACAGCCCTGAATCAGAGGTATTAGAAACTAAGGCACAGAAAGGGAGAATAATTTGCCCAAGGTAACAGGCTATGTTATGGTTGCATTGTGTCCCTTCAGAATTCATATGTAGACATTCTAACTCCCAGTACTTTAGACTGTGACTTGATCTGGAAATCAAATTGCTGCAGATGTAATTAGTTAGCATGAAGTCATACTGAAGTGGGGGCCTCATCATCTAGTGCAACTGTTGTTATTGTCAAAGAGGGGGATTTGGACATAGACATAAATATGCACACAAACATAGACATTTGCACACATACAGAGAAAAGACCATGAGAAGTTTAATATACAAATTGGATGGTGTGTCTACAAGTCAAGGAATACCAAAAAATCATGAGAAAATCCCTAGAAGCTGAGAAGAGGTCTCTATCATAGTCTCCCTTGAAGCCCTCCAAATGAACCACCCCTGCTGATACCTTGAGCTTGGACTTCTGGCCTCAGAACTGTGAGACTGTACACTCTTATTACTTAAGCCATTCTTTTATTGTCCAAGCCTGAAACCTGAATTTAGGTCATCCTCTGACCCAGGCCTTAGGCTGGAGGTTCTGTACCATGTCTTCTCTCAAGAATATTTTGGTCATAAAATCCAGGGAGACATCTTCAAAGAAAGGTTTCTCTGCTATTACTTGATGTCATAGGCTGTTAGAGCTCAAAGGAACCTTAAACATAGGGCAGTGGCTTCCAAAGTATGTTCCATAGAGCCATGGGGACTCCCTCAAGGGACCCTGTAATGTCAGGGCGAGAGAGAACAGGTAACTCTCCCCACCTCTGCTTTACTCTGAGCACTTTGCTTTTATATGCTTTGTCCCCTGGACTGCTCCATACCATTTTGTCTGAAGAAAAGGGTTGAAGCTTATAAAAGCAAAGCCACTGACTTATTGCAAATGCATCAGTTTGCTGACATATACACTGTGGTCCAGAAAGGCTGAATGAAATTATCCAGGCTGCAAATGAGTATGGAGCCAGGATTAGAAGTCACTTTTATTCTGCTATCCCTTACTGCTCATTGTAGTAGGAAAACAAATGAATGTTCTCCGAAAATGCATGATCCCAAGAAGCACGGCTGACCTTCAGACCACGCAGTCTATTGGGATGTGTCTTGAACCATTTTATTTATTTATTTATTTATTTTTTGGTTTTTCTCTGGTACCGGGAACCGAACTCACGACCTTGCGCTTAGCAGGCAGGTGCTTTGCTGCTGAGCTAAATCCCCAGCCCCCTTGAACCATTTTAGTAGAATAAAAAGGAGTGTAAAGACCAGGACTTCCAGGGTGGTGGGTGGTTCGCCCAGCTCCTCCCCTCAAACTCACAGAAAGAGAATAGTGACAATAGGATGGAAATTTTTTCATGCACAGACTTAGATGACAGACATGTTCCTGCTCCTAGTCTAGGTGGGAGCACTTTATATAATAGGGCTCTTTCTACCTAGCTACAAGCGGGCTCTCCTGATAGTTGAGAGTTGCTTTTTGGTTCAATTATCCCACGGGGTCAGGAAAATGGCATGCCTAGATGATAACAAAAGGCACCATAAGTGGTGTCTGGAAAAAGAGAACTTCCCTTTAAGCTTCATGTCCTGCACATGGCCTAAACAGATACTGCCTTCTCTCAGAGTTTGTTTCCACTCACTGATGTGCTGGGACTAAGGGATGCTCCTTCAGGGTTGGGGGTACTTGAATCCCACAAAGAGTTCACAGTCAGATGTGAATTCTGACTCTATGGGCTGCAGAGGGAGAGGAGACAGAAGTTATTTTCTGTGCAAAGGGAAGGAGAGGGACAGAGTGAGGTGCATTTGGCAATATCTTCTCCATGGATGAAATGTTGCTCACACAAATTAGAAAAGTGGCTTTACTAATCCTTTAGTGGTCTGGGCCCAAATTGCCCAAAATAAGGTCCTCATCCCTGTCCCCATCTCATCCTCCCTCTTTCTAACTAGCAGAGATTGGCAGAACAAGCAGTATCTGCTTGCTTCCTTTCTAAGAGATCTCCAAGCACTTCCAGCTCTTTGAGGGCCATGAAATCATCAGCTTCTTAGTGAATCATAAAGGGAATCTCCACCAAGAAGGCAACTCATGCTCCTGCAAAAGTGCCATAGTTATTTCACTGTAAAGAAAATAGATGCTCCTGTAAATCCTTCAAAATGCTGGGATTAAAGCAGTCCTGCCGTGAGACCCTCTCTACTAGGGAATAACCGAGAAGGAAGTCGTGCTTGTGCTCCCAATTCACAAGATTAGCAAAGGCCAGGATGGGTTGGCAGTGACATGACAGTTCAGCTGGCACTGGGACAGCAGTGCCTCAGTCAGAGGGTGCTGAGTTCCAGGTTAATACACCTGAGGTAGTGGCAGGGTTATTTGGTCAGAGCCCCAACTTGGCAAAGAATAAATATACTGATTCTCAAATTAGCAGAAATGTTTGGAGGAGCACAGTCCCTTGGTTTTCGACATGAACTGTGGAGGATTAAAGCTAGGGGAATTCAGCGAGTCCTGTTGAGATGACCAGCTGCAGGAAGAGGGCAGTGAAGCATGGGTCATTTGGGTCACTATTCCTTTCTAGCAGGCATAATCACAGAAAGTTTGCTCTTTAAACTGCATTTCCAAGACCTCAATGAAATGATTGAAAGTCTTATTCTTTCTCCCCTTGAACTCTGTATTTTTAAAAATGAGGTCCTGTTTCCAGTATAAGATGGTGGACTACACATCCATGCTTAGTTTTTCGGTCCCAAAGTGCTATTGGGCTGACAACACAAAGGAGTGAGCGAAGTTGAGAGGAGAAAAATAAAGAGCAAGACCAGAAAGGCTGATGAAGCAGGAAAGAGTCCTGCTGAATGAAATCCCAGCACGGCACAGCTCAGCTAGGCCCTGAAGGACTTAGTCTTGGGACCTAGCTAGAGAAAAGGGCCAAGCACAGGCGTGGCAACAGAGAGCAGGGCTGAGTGGAAAATGGGTGGAAATGGAAGTGGCTTATTGGAGTGGGTACCCAGAGGTGAGATTTCTGCAATTGGGAATAAAAAAGTAAGGTGTTTGCCACGTTCCTTCCACAGGGCCCTGAAGTCAGATTCCCTATAGGCACACACATATCCTCCCATCAGCTTTCTGTTAAACCTGTCACAGGAATACTCATATCTAGAAGCCATCCACACAAGCTTGTTGGTCAGGACACTATACAAGCAAGGTAGGCTGAGATGCGGGAAAGGACACCTAACAATTATTCAGTAGATTAAGGAATGTAAAAACTTATCTTCCTGCCCAGCAGCAGCCACCCAGGGGTGGCTCTTCTCATGCAATCATTATGAGGGTGGGGGCACTTCTGCCATCATCAGCCCACAGTGTCCAGGCTCACTTCAGCCTGCGGAGAGGATGAGATCATGCACCCACCTGAAAGGAGCTCACTGTCTTGGTTCAGAATCTTCTTTTTTAAAAAAATCAAACTCAGGACCTTGTGCTTACCAGGTAAGCTCTGTGTCACTGAGCTACGTCCCCAGCCTTGTTATCTTGGATGGAACACTCAACTGCAAGTGTGCCTGGGAAATAAGACCCAGGCACAAACCAGAAAGAAGAGGAGTAGATTCTGGTGGGAAGGCAGCAGCCTCTGCACAGATGTGACCAAACTCACAAGATAGGTAACAATAAACATGGGACCACAAAGAAGGGACAGGATACAAAAGAGAACAGCCAACCTCAGAGCTTACTTAGTGGACACAAGACAAGCTTCAGCAGCTCTAGAGTTTGAAAAAAGTATTGCATCCATTTAAAAAATTACCTGCTGTGAAAAAGAAGAACCTGAAGAATAAGGGTGAGTCATGAAGTGCAATCCTTGAAATTCACCAGTTCACAAGAAGGGTAGATGATAAGGTTGGTTGTGGTTTCCATGAAAAAAATAAGCATATAGAAGAGCTTAGACTTGCTTATGACTAGAGAAAAGAGTGCAAAAGTCATGGAAGTTGTAGTTGAGAGGCAGAAAGCGCAGGGACACGGAGCAGGCTCCGATTTACACAACTGATGTGGTAGGAGGGAGGTCAAGACACACAGGCAGAGGTACGGAAGCCTAAAAATCCAGTTGCAAAAAATCCAGGGTGACACATACTATTTCAATTGATAGAGCTAGCCACTAGGACTGAAAACAGACACATGAGGTTGGGTGGTGGTGGACAGAGAAGTAATTCAAGTGAGCTCTGGATTCTTGGTCCATTGCTACAGCTCAAAGTGGACAAGTCAGGAGAGAGAGGTTTAGGCAAAATGTCTACTTGTGTGGAGGTAACCACTAGACAAAATGAAAAAGAGAAGTGACTCAAAGTCCCATTTTTGTAAGTGGGACTGAAATACAGAAGAGTGAGATGCATTGATTTGTGTTTAATTTCTTTGGATATTTTAATCTCTGTTGTCATGTATTTCTTGCTTTGAATAAGATCTGGAAAGGTACAAACCAGTGGTGGTGATAATTCTGGTGAGTTAGAGTGAGGCTGTGGGGGCAAATAGAAGAAAGTACACGAAATTTTTTATTTTATTTCATCCCTTACCTTCCTAGATTGTTTTTATAATAACAAAGATTACATTTGCTTTAAAATGCCTTATTAAAACTTTAAATATTGCCCTCCCCATATTCCCAGGGCTTACAGGAAGAGCAGGTCCTCAGCATAGTAAAGGGCATCAGTGCACAATAAGAAGGCTGTAGATGATTTGCCTGGAAGTTGGCCTCAGGAACTCAGAACTTCAACTGCACCACTAGCTACAACCATTTTTGTGAAGAACAGATTCCCAAAGAACACTGGGCCTCACTTCCTGTAGGCACACTTTGCACAACTTTAATTGATTAGTTTTGCCAGTGTGGCTTATTGCATTATTAGGTCCTCTAAAGCCTCTTTGGAGATGTACACTGTTCTTTTCAGGTGCTGTCACCCAAGGACATTTAATATAAGATTTTTAAAGCATCATATTTAAAGTCCAACATGACTAATTTTTCAACATTGTTAACTTCCAACAATTTATTTCAAGCTGTGATGTGTAAGAACAAAATTGAATGCCAGAGGGCTGACTTTTATGGTTCTTGTTTTAATAATCATATGGTAAAGTTTTTTATTAATACCATCTTTGTAACAGAAGCTATGGCTTTGACTGATTTAGTTTAATGGTATACAACTTGCATAGATACTGGGAACGACCTTAGGCCAGAAAAAATTGGGAGGGTTCAGAATTGAAGAGCTGGGAAGCTGCAGGAAGCAACAACATTTTTTTTTTCACTTAAAAATGTTGCTTGCTCGTTGGCACATAAATATTATTTGGATTTTATAGATTTCAAAAGTTAATGAGGCATTGGGACTCTTCACCTCACTCCACTGTTCATCCTCTTAAGGCAAGGGAAAGGGTAGGGAGAAGTCTGCCAATTCCTCTGATGTGGGTGCTGTGAATATTCAGCTCATATTTGTTGGCCGAATGCATGCGTATCTGAATGAATGGGTCGTTAGATAGACTTTAGGCTTCAAAGTCTTGGAGTCTCTGTGCAGAAACCCAAGTCACCCTTCTGTCACAGCCACAGATTACCAAAGTGGAGTCTTAAAAGTTTAAGGCCTCCAAAGGCAAAGACTGAGCCCAGAAGACTTATTTTCAAATGAAGCCACAGCAACAGCTTCCCCTCCTCCATGAGTGGCATTTATGCCAAATAGATTTCATACACTAGACAGTCCATTCTTGAGTGTGTGAATTTATTTCAAAGTTCAGACTGTAAATAGGCACCATGGAATCCATAAAAATGAAGATACTGTGATTTACCCGAAGCTGTGTATTTGAATCAGCGTATCTCCTTAGGTGAAAATGTATCACCCACTAAACAGATGCTATCAAGGGGCAGATTCAGTGGTAATGATGGGCTGACTGGAGGGAGAGATAAACCTGAGAAATGGCTGGCGGATCTATTGAACTGGGACATTCATGAGAATTCTCCTCCAGCAATTCCTTCTAGAACATGCCCCGCAGGGAAGGGGCTCCATGAGTGTGCTGTCCGCCAACATCTGCAGCTTCGCACTGGAGTGTTGAAAGCAGCGGCACTAAAATAAGCTCAGATTCTCTTCAGCACCCCTCACCTTTCCCCACCAGCAGCCGCACGGACTTCTCCTGCCGGAAATGTAGAAAAAAACTATTTATTTCAGGGACCCTGAGAGCTGTGACAGAGTTGCAGACCCCTTCCCCACAGCTGGGAGGGGAGAGAAGGTCCTGGGCTTCATTTGCAAGATTCTCAGACCTTCCTGTAGGCGCCTTCTTTAGGGCAATGAGAATATGGCGACAAAGGCCTTGCCTTGTGGGGCCCCTTGGTTTGCTCCCAGCAGACCTGTGAACCTGTTGGTAGATCCTGGAGAACAGTGCTAGACATATGATAAGCATTTTAAATTGTATTCCAAAGTTATGCCTTTGCTTCCTGCCTCCAACTTCCAGTGCATCTGCTTCGGTGGGGAGCTCCTGGCAAGTTTACCTCTACACAGAGGCTCCCTGGCCTCGCTCCAGGAGATGCTTGGAGAGGACACACCCTTACATGTAATGCAGTCCAAGTGCTATTAGATTAATTACAGCATTTATTATAGAACTATTTACAGGGTGAAGTCCTGAAACATACAACATTAAAGAAACCTAATTATACAGAAATGGAAAGGAGAGAGCAGGCTATAGAACTCAAGGCACTTGATTAATCAGTTGGCTCCAAGAACGGGTCAGTGAGGCTTATCCACTTGAGCACACAGAGGAAGCCTACTTCCTTCAGGACCATCAGCCATCTTGGAATCCTGGAACTGGCTGTCACCATTTTAGTTATTTGTTTTCTCTTCATTTTAGCCAAAATTAAAATACATTTTTTTCATGTAAAACAGCCTTCACATGGAAACACTGTAACTGTCAGTCATTTGTATCTCTAAAGCAAGATGAAGTTATTACTCAGTGTTAGCAAATATGATATTATCTTAGCTTCCATTATAGATACTGATCTCGCTAGACTTCCATTGAAAGGAAATGCTACAGGCTACACTGCAGTGTATTTCCCACATACAGCCTCCCACAATTTGCAAGACTTGTTTAGAATGATGAGGACTTTTGTTGCACTATTCACTCTATCTTATTCATTTCTTCCAGACACTCAAGATGTTTAGGCTTTATTAATTTAAAGACTTTTCAAATGGGTCTTCAATTCAACATCTTTCTTCCTGTTTTGATTCCCCCTTGCTCATTCATTCAAAGGACAGCAGCTCCAACTCTCAAGCCAAAACTCGGGAGTCTTTCTCAACCTCCTCTCTTTTTCAAACCCCACATCAAATTCATTAAGGAGTCTTACTAGATATACCTTCAGAATATATCAAAAATGTATGAGAAAGTCATTTAATTTGTTGGAGCTTCAGTTCTCCCACCTGTAACATTGAGGTAACAATGTTATACCGGTTCTCAAAGAACTGTTGAGAAGGTTAAATGACATGGAAATACTGCAAAGTTCCAGGTAAATGTTCATCTAATGTTAATATATATTCTAACACTATAACTAGGTTGACATGGCAACCAAAGTTGTACATGTCATTGTGCTTTTATAGAATCCTGAAAAATTCAGCGAAAGAACAAAAACAAACTATCAATAAAAAATCAACTGATGGAGAAATGTTTTTTAATATTTTAAAGAGAATCAGAAAATAATTTTAAAAACCTTAGAAATGATACAGAATTTCACTAAGATGGTATGAATTCAACAATGGTTGTTATATTGCATATTGTTGTCTTCAGATTAGTTGCTCAGATTACCAGATATAAGCATGCAAAGTTGGTTAAAAACATTAAAAAGAAGAAAAAAATTAAGCATTAACTGTTCATTTCAAAAGACCAGTAAAAGTCAACAGTGCAATTATCCCAACTATCCTGTGTATATATGTTTTTTCTCTTCCTTCTCTCTTTCTTTTCTCCTTTCCCTCATCCCAGTTTTTCCTTCCCTTTGAACAGTTTCTTTCCCTTTCGCAATATCTGTTGTACCTTTCAGATTTTATTTACTCTTTGATGGAGAAATGTTAATTTGATAAAGAACCCAAAGACAAATGCAATGATATTTAAAGCCTGGAAAATAAATTTAGTCAGAAGTATACAGTGTTAAAAAGAAAAATGAACAAAACATTCAACAATAATATTGATAGCCAGCATTTGCATGCGTAAGCTAGGAACATAGATGGAAAAAGAAAACATGTTTTTAACAGATGATTTTTTTTTTAAAGAAATATTTCAATTCTCTGAGCTCTTGTCATCATTGGAGTTTATGAATTACCGTGGGAAAATTCTATTTTTCTACATTTTCCAAATTTTCTATAAAGAATATATATATAATTTATAATCAGAAAATTATTTAAAATATTTGTTTTCATGAAAGACAATGGTAGCTCTATTATTTTTAGTTATCAAAGAGTCTAATTAAAATTTAAAACTTCAGGTTAACCTACTTTGCATTTATTACATAAAAGAACGAACTTTTTACAAGTTAAATATGGAGCCAGGTACTCTCCAAGAAAATAGAAATAAAATTTCCCCTTATTTGTAATTTGAAGGTAAGTGAAAAATACCAGTTTGGTCCTTAGTCAATTTTCTTTAAAAATAAAACTCCTCCTTATACGTTCTCAATGTTGTATAGGGTTTCTGGGGGGAGCGGAGCTATTTTTATAGTGTATTTAGTCATTTGGTTTCGGCTTGTAAGTTATATTATTAAAAATGTTTATAAAAGTTTGGAGGTATATAAAACTAATGAAAATGATTCTCCGTGTGGTTTTTCCCATAGACTGGCCTTTGAAGTACAGTTCTGTGGTTTAGCTAGTTTCAAGGCTATATTTATTCTATAATTTTAAAATATAAAAGTTAATAACTTAATAGTAGCAACTGGAGCTATAATTTAATTGTGAAACTGTTCTTTTTCTTGACATCACAATTCAATAGAGTTAGAGTTTGAAAATCAGACCGCAAGAAAAGGACAAGTGCCCTCAGACTTTCTTTTTGTTCTGTGAGACCATTTCGTGGCAAATGACTTTTGTTCTCTTTTGTCTTTTGCTCTTAGAGCGCTCACCGGCTTGAAATTTCAGGCAAATACCCCAGTGTGGTGACATCAGTCCTGTACACAGAGTGTGTCGGGTGTCAGCAACCCTGGAGGGACGAGGGGAGGAGAAACGCTAACTCTCCGTGCTGTTCTTTGAAATACATGCACCTACTCTGTACCAGGGTCTCTGTTGGGTGTTTCAAGCCACATTACATCGTTTAATGTGCACAGTCCCCCTGGGAGTAAGGAGCTAAGGCCACCATATCCCACAGAGGGACAACGGAAGTGGCAATGCAGAACACGAACCCCAGCTGTCTCATTCTAAGCCCACCTCACATCATCTGAAAGCTTGTGTGAGCAAGAATTTCCTACCGGAACTCCCAGCAGGAGAGCCTCTGCTACCAGTTTGCAGATAGTAGTGTGAGCTAAGCTGAGATCCTGCCGCCTTTTCTGTAAGGACGTGGCTGCATTTGGCCATTAAACTGACTTTCAGCTCTCTTGGTGATGGCAGAGTGACAGGAAGACCAAATCAGGAAACACGGTGCCGTTCCAGGGACAGTAGCCTTCCCTACCACAAAACTACCGCTGAGAGCAAAGAGCCCAATGGTCTGTGGCCTGTACGGGATCGGGCAACAAGGAACAGAAGCGCGAGGCCTAGTCATGCATTTGCGGGGGTTTAGAGCAGACCTATTTTGTATTTTCTTGTTTTCTAGCAAGAACCGTGGTGCTGCCAGTTTACTATGAACTCTGTGAATCATTCAACTCGTCTGGGTTTCTATCTCGTATTGTAATTTAGAGATTTGAGCCAAATTTAGGGCATATATTAGTTAACTACCCAGCACTTTAAAATTAGTACTTTCATAATAGCCTCATTTCTAGCTTCTATTTTTTCTGTTTCTCATCTAAATACATTTTCTCTTATTTTGCAGTATTTTTGGAATCTCCAGTTGCCTAAGATCCCTTTGGAAAGAAGGCAAAACCAAATGTGGCGGTGCGCACCTCTGCTCCCAGCACTCTGGGAGACTGAGGCAGGAAGATTAGAAATTCAAGACCAGCCTGGGCAGTTGAGCAAGAGACCATCTCAAAATTAAAATAAATAAATAACGTGGGTTAGGGATGTAGCTGACTATAAAGGCCCTGTGTTCAATTCCCTGTAAGGCAAAAAATAAAAACAACATATGAGTGCCTAACATCAGCACCTAAGCAGACTTCTGGGCATCACAGGAAGTCCTGAAGAGTGACTGAGGTCCATCCCAGAATCTCCCCTCTTTCATTAGTGGTTCATCCAAATTTTCAGGGCTGGTGGTCAGGGCATTTTCACTTGACTTTCTAACACCCTCAGAGGAGACCATTAAGCGGATGATGAAGTGAGACAGCCCCGGACTGGGGGCCATTAGCAGAATGTGCTATCTCCAGGGGGAATGGATGGGAGCCCCCCCATTTGGCCATCATGGGTCCTTGCTTAGATGGGGCTCTGTCACCTCATAGGCTGTGATGCTGGGAAAGTGTCCAACCTCTCCTAGCCTCAGTCTCATTGCTAAAGTAGGAACAATAACAGAACCCTGCCTCACACGGTGGAGACAAACGAGATAAGATTGACTGCCCTTCTTACCCTGGTTCGTAGCAAGTAATAAACACATATTAACATTACCCTTTACTACTAATCTAGTTTGCATTCATTTTATATGTGTATGTGTACACGCACACACATGCACGCACGCACACATTTCCTAAGCTGTTGACTACAACAGGAAGACTTACCCTTTCCCCAAGGATCTCACAGTGAAGTAGAAAAACATCTCCCTATGAAGTGTGTCATTAACACAGCTATGAACGAAGCTATGGCAAATAGTGCAAGTAAGCAGCCTCGGGAAGCAGGGCCCGGTGTGGGGAGCTGAAGGAGAAACAGAGGGACCTAGTTTCCCCTTTCAGATGCGATTTTAAGATGACACTCGCTACATCTCTGGACTTGCAAAGAGGACACAGGTTGAATGGACTCGTAGTCCCTGCTTCTGTGTCAGGTCTGGCCAGACTTCCTCTAGCAGCCTCTGCTGGTCTCCATGCTGAGCCCCACAGATGAGACAAGGTGTTGGCTACCACTTGGAGACCCGGGTGCCCACTCTCCTGTCTGCCGGGGCGGTGCCTCCAACACAGGCCTGAATTTCTGGGGGATCCGCACTGCAGGCCTGGAGTCCTCCAAGGATGGAAAGCCACCGAGACACATCTTTGGTTATCAAAGTGAGAGGTGGACCTAGTGGCCTCGGGTGCACGTCCTCCAGAACTTTCTTCCATGCACTTTGCTGTGGACACCCTCCCTTCTCCCTCTGTGCCTGAGTTCATCCCACCTCAAATACGTGACAGAGCTCCTGTCAAGTGTCTCATCCCTGTAGGACCTTGCTTCCTCCTCTGCATCAAAATAAGCTAATTTCTGATACTTCCAAGAAATTTCTTTAGTTGCTTAAAATCTAAATCCTAAGTCCAACTCTCCTATTTTATGGTGATAAGAAATAGAGAACAGTTAGTCACTTTCTTCTTCTGGAAAGCTTTTTGAATATAACCATGCTGGGTTTATCAAAATCTGTTGGACTTCAGAGTTCTCTGAAGGAAAATTTACTGCTTAAAGCATGATATGATAAGTACATGTACAAGTACTGACTGGTTTGAAATATTGAATGAATCTCTGTGCTTTAGACAATGTTTTCACTGCCCTCTGACCCCAGAGACACAATCACACACTCAGACACAGACAGGCATATACTCAGGTCTTACCTAGAGGAAAACCGATTGACTTGAAAGACACTGGAATGAAGGTAATTAAAAGTGTTATCATGTATATATACTTGTCAACAATATTTGCTTTGGTGACTCATAATAACATGAGGCATTTGACCTGAAACTAGTGAAATATAATGTAATGGGGAGACAATTGATCTTAGTTTTTATGTGTACAATCTCATTGCCTGGAGTTGTTTCTTGTTAAAATTCCTTACCTCTTGTAAACAGTTTGTGCTGCATCTTGGCAAATTAGTAGTTGAAAATAATTATTCCAAGCACGAACATAACCTGGTTCTACTGAAACTCTATATGCAATTTTAGCCATCAAAATAAAACAATAAGAAACCAGTATAAATCGCAGGTTAATTTTATGGAATTTAAAGAATTAATTTAATATAATTTTCTATTTTTTGATATGGCTTTGAATAATTCTGTTAAATTTGATTTTATCTAGTGCAATTTAAGTATTAGCAGATTACAGTATATTAAAAATGAAAGAATTTGAGGGCTTAGAATGTAGCTTAGTGGTAGAGCTCTTGCCTAGCATGCATAAAACCCCAAGTTCAATAAAATAAATAAATAATCACAAAAATAAAGAAAATAAAAATGATGCAATTTTATGATTACAAAGAGCCTTATGTGGGAACAGAAGCTGGGTTTGCCTAAAGGCTAAAAGCAGATTTTTTCCTCTAACAATCATATATATCTGAATCTCTTAACTTTGGCTTGTTAAATATAAGAAAAATATGCATCATAAAATTGCTGTCAAAGGCTAGTTGGTATGATAAAAGATTAGAGTAATTTATCAAGTGACAGTTGGAGAAATGACACCTTGCTTCTGCATTTTAATGTTTCTGTGTGTGTGTGTGTGTGTGTGTGTCGTACTGCAATAAAATTTTTAGTGATTGACTATAACTGATACTTGATCAGGGATCAGAACTAACTTTACAGACATATGCTTCTTTTCCGTGTTTAAGACAGACTATTTACTTATTTGCTCATTATAACTGCAATATTCAGTCCAGAGTTTAGTTGCTGAAAACACTGACAGATGCTAGAAGAGTCTAAGCTGATCAATTGGCCGCCACTTGTAGAGTGGGAAGACAAAAGAAACTGTTCTAGAAACTGAGGAAGTCTGATGGACCACATTTCTGTAGTCAGAGGAAGAGGGACAGTTAGGTGATTTTTCTAAGCAATTTAAGCAAAAGTGATTTGGGTCAGGAGGAAAGAGGACACAAGAGAGAAGTAGGGAGTGCTGAGAAGAGAGAAAGCAATCCAGATGATTTATCCAGTGGCTCCTGCAGCTGGAGCTTTGGGAACCTGGATCTAATATGGCATATGGACAGCATGTTAAATATCCTTTCGGGCTGTAGGTCGGTGGCAGTTTCCATCAAATTCCACAACCTATGGGGAAGGCCTATTTATCCAGGGACTCAACCAATTTATTCAGTGGGCACAATTATCCAAGCACATCCATTCATGGGTGGGAGATGTTCTATCAATATTTGCCCCAGATCTTGTCCATTATGCGGTGAGGGCTACATACCAGAAAATCTTTAAGCCAGGCACAGTGTATTTCAGGCAACTTTCATAGCCCTCTCACTGTCATTCTGTTTATTAACAGAAACATCATGAAGGCAAAAACATTGTCTGACTTGACTGGAATACTGGTGGGGGGTGAATACCCATTATTTTACTCAGAGTCAGGCACATGGCAGGATCTGGACACAAACTTATTGAAGGAATGAAAGAGTGAATATCACACACATGCTCTTCCTCTCATCTTTCAGGGGCTACAAGGCAGCAGCATGGGAGCTGTGTCCTCTTGGGTTTATGTTTTTTAAATATGGTGCTTATCCGTCTTCAGCTTGGATCTTGGACCATTGTCTCAGGACTACTAGTCTATGATGTCAGCTCTGCCCAAACACCGAAATCCAAGTTTGGTCATTAACACGTCATTACGGTTATTATGTTTCTCCCTTCAGTCATATCCACAGTAATGACAATGACTTGACTCAAGGTGACATTTAAAAGCCACTTAGAATTGGTTTGTTTTTCCAGAGTGCATTGGATATCATTATCTTCTCACATGATTGTCTTTGCTATCAAACTAGAACTCTTGAAGAGAACACTATGTTTTATGGCTTATGCATCTGTGTAATTTCTCAACTCAACTCTCAATCCATCAGGAAATAATTTTATGAAAGCACTTACTAGTGCATCTGGGGATGTAGCTTAGTGGTAGAGTACTAGCCTAGCGTGTGTAAGGCCGTGGGTTCAACCCCCAGCACTTCAAGAAAAACAAAACACTTTCTGAATGGTGTGAATCCAGTTCCACCCATGGCAGGAGTGCTCCAGGAAAATAGTAGAACTGTCATTCCTGAGGTAGTAGAAACTCAGAGTGTTTAAGTAACTTGCCAGGGTCAAATAACTGCAGGAGTTGAGCCTGCAGGCATGGTGATACCAAATGGCAAATGAACACATATGATGTTCAACCCATTATTCATTAGGAGACTATAAATTAAATCATAATGTGATAGTGTATGTACATATCAGAATTGGTTTTAAACTGAAACTTCTGAATATGTTTCAGGGAGATGAGGCAACTGGACCTCCCTTCCCCTTTGGGGGGAAATGTAAAGTGGATTATCACTTTGGAAAATTATTAGAACCTATCTATTATAGCTAGCTAGCTATATAATCTATGAATCAGTAATCCCACTGCTAGGAATACACCCAGAGGAAACGGACACAAAAATTGTCTAGAATGTTCACAATGATAAAACTCCAAAAGTTGAAAATAACCTAAAGATGAAAATAAACACTTATCAAGAAAATGGGCAAGTGGATTGTGGTTTATTCATGTAATAAGTTGATGAATATAAACCACAATACACACCACAGTATGAATGAATCTCACAAATACAGTGGTAGGAGAAATAAGCCAAAAGCAACAACAGAAAAAACGTTCCATGTCACATGGTTCCACCTACATCCATTAAAAAATGTGCAAAACCAGTGTGTGTTGGTAGAAACCAGAATGATGGGTAGTTTTGGTGGTTAGTACACACAGAGGGCATGACTCTGAGATTCCAGTGATCTATTTTTTTCCAATCTAATGATTACATGGTGTTTTTACTTTGTGAAAGTTTGCTAACTTAGATATATGATTTATGCTCTTTTCTGCCATAGTTCTGGAACCTGAATGCTCAGAATATGACACTGATTTATAGAAAAACTTCAACCAAAAAGGTGAACAATGATTCCCAGATCTTTTATTGGAAAACATGCAGGCTGCTGAAACCCTGACGCAGGTAGCTCTGATGCAGTGATCAGCAGTCAGACTGGGGAGGAGAGGAGGAGGCGGCATCTTGGCAGGGACAAACCTTGTTTACCTGAGCGCAAAGGGCCTCATGGCCCCCATATCTTTTGTACCATGGCACATGGGGTTAAAAGCTGCTATAAGGTTTGCAAAATTAACAAAAAAAGATAAGCAGAATTCATGTAGTAGAGAAAACACCAAAGGCTCAGAAAAGACGTTCAACATAGACACAATGGAGCATCACAAGATGACAGACTCCCGGGACTACTAGTAGTTGGAGCTACTCTTGTCTCCCAAAGTGTTTCTTGTGCCTCTTTCCTTCCCTGGCAAACACTGTCGATCATCTTAGTGACCCTTCATGCATTATAGCCTGAAATTTCTATACAAAGCAGAAAATGACCAGAGAAAGCGATCCTGAATCAGAGTCTGCAAGAGACACACCTGGAAGCCCATCATTTTAACAAGCATCTTGATCATCACGGCCTAAAGAAACTCCCATGCTATACTCTGAAGTTCCACTTCTTTGAAAGTTAGAGGAGCGCAAAAGAGGCTTATATTTTTTCATTTCTTCACTGTTAAAAAATAATCCTCCAGTAAATAGCTTTGAATATTAATCTTTGTTATCCTTGACTATTTCCTTAGGACAGGTTCTTAAATGAGGGCATGAAAATTTGATTAATTAAGGAGAAAGGAAGGAAGGGAAAAGAAAAAAATAAATATATATTATATTAAGTGAAAATAAGTATACATATATATAGTAAGAAAAAATATATATAATATAAAATATATATGATATAAAAAGTATATAATATAGTAAGAAAAAATAAGTATATATATAGTAGATAAGATAATTATACTACTAATTTCTATTAGTTCATGAAAAAAATGGTTTGTGCTTATATTGTTTGATTAACTTTGCATGCCTATATCTGGTAACCTGAGCAACTATTTTGAAGATAACAATATGCAATCTGTTAACCATTTTTAGTCTCCTATTACCTTGCTTTGAAATTTTGCATCATTGTTTTTTCTCTTTAAAATAAAAAAATTGATTTATTCTAGGCTTCAAATTATGTACTATTCCCAGATTTCTCTATTTTAAAAAGTTGAACCAATTTATAGACATAAAAATATCTAATGAGTTTTTTATTACACATCTTCACCAACACTAAGTATTAACCAAAAAAGAGTTTTCTTATTTTATACCTCAAATAATGGTATGAAATTTTAATTTGACTTTGTTTATGGGTTAGATCAAACCCTTGGAAAAAAAAAAAAAAAACATTTTGGTGCTGTTTAAGGAAATATATGATCGTCTCATAAGTGATCTTTTAATCAGAATTAATAAGTCAACAAGGATAAAGTGGAAGAAGAGACCCAAATTTATCCCATATCTATAATTTCAAGGCAAAGACAACAAGGCAGATTTAATTATTTACTGAAATGTATTCTCTTTGCCTGGACAATGCCTTTCAGAAACTCTTAGATGAGATTTCACTGAGTCCTTTGAATACATTACCAGAGGTTTTTGCCTGATTTGCTTACATTGGAATAGTTATTTAAAAATTCAACTTGCAGGAAAAACTTGATCCCTGTTATTTTCTATTTCCCCATAATTTCAGGGCTCTGTAATTTATCTGAGAACTCAGAGAACTAGCACAAATATAGGAAAATGCTTCTCCAAATTGTTATGTGCAATTTACTTGTCTACAGACAAGCTCCTTTCCTAAAACCATTTGCCTTTGAGTTTGGGACAGAAAGCATATAAATTGCTGTTTCTTCTCAAAAATTTAAAGAACAAGCCCAAGGAAGAGTGGCAGCTTCCTCAGTAACTTACCCATATAATGTACTCCTAATGGAAAAGCTTGCAAACCCACTTTTCAGAATCATTCCTGCAGGACAGGCTGACCAATTCATTAAGTTTTATGAAAGGAGTACAAGGCATCTGAGGCCATAACAGCCCACTTGATGGTGAGAAGTGCTCTCTGGTGCGGCGTGTGGATGGAGAGCAGGGATGGCTGCTTCCCGGTTCATACTCCGCGGCTCTGCCATTCTGTTTGTCCTCTGGCTGGGTCCCATGCTCACAGCCTCCCAAGGTCCTGACTCTCAGTCATAAGTACAGGATAGGTTGGAGCAAAAGCAGAAAGTGGGCCTTGCTGTTTTTTCTATACTGTTTCTCTGCAGGAAATATCCACTTGTGTCCGAGGCTTCTCTTTCCAAACACCTGACCCAGACCTGGACTACAATGTAGAAGACCAAAGCATTATATATCTATATTGATGGGATCCAGAAAATTCTCTCCCCAGCTCCCAAAGAAGCTGAAATCCCAGAAAGGCCTTGGAAAATAAGATCTTTTCACAAGCAGGGTTTTAAAAATCAAAACTTTGTTAATCATATCTTCCCAAGAAACACACACGTGCACACATACATGCACATGCACACTATTGGAATGATTAACACACTGAATTCAGCATTGCTTCATGCATTGAAGAATTTGCAGTTATTTTTGGGGTGTGCTCTGGAGCCTGAGAAGGTCACTCAGTGCACTACGGTAGTTTCTCGCAGTGAACGTGTGGGTTTCAGTCTTCTCCAGGTGCTCTCCAGAGGAGGAATGGGACATTGAGTCGGCAGCATCCTGCTATTTCCACCTTACACATTCACACAGCTGCTTTTGCAGCAAGCCCACTGTGAGGCAGCAGAGGGAGGGTGCACGACCCACAGTGGTTGGGAAGACCAGGAAGGTCTACTAACTGCCTGGAGCACCAGGAAGAAAGTTTTGTAGAACAAACTTCTCAACGGTTTTTTTCTGGGCTTACTCTAGACGTCCATTTTAAGTCCATAAAATTAATAGGAAATAATCTTGAAACAGACTTTGGAAACAAAGGGTAGACTTGGTGACCTCCACATGTAATGTGAATGATCTTTGTGAGAGCCTTTGGAGTCTTCTCAAGCACCAAGCAGAGCAGGAAGGGCACTGTGCCTGGTGCGTTTATAGGGTTCTGGGAAGGTTTTGCTTTTCCTCTTTTGTTTTCCCACTGCCATCTGAGAGCTATCACACATCTCGCTGGCAAGTGCACTGTGTGTGAAGCCTGCATGCATTTTTAGAGTAGCACATTAATGTGGAAATATGGCCCAATGCCTACTTCCCATTTTTCCCCATAGCCAATGAAGTTCATGCTCTTGGTGGAAAAGGGAGACAGGTTGCTCAATAAAAGACCAAGGGACTTTGGACCTGTCTCTAGAGACCCATTTAGTAATCTTATTTGCCCTAGACAGAGCCACCCACAGAAATAACCACTGAACTAAATTCACAACCATTAAAAATGCAAGGAAGTACATCCAGTTCTCCAGCC
This sequence comes from Chinchilla lanigera, assembly GCF_000276665.1. NCBI lineage: Eukaryota > Metazoa > Chordata > Mammalia > Rodentia > Chinchillidae > Chinchilla > Chinchilla lanigera. Next base: position 15,068,156 of record NW_004955404.1, on the reverse strand, counting down.
CACTTGCCTTAATTATTTTTCCTCTTTGTTCCAGGTTGCCTTACACAGCCATCAGCAAGCTTCTGAGCTACCACTGCCTCCCTTCCAAGCAACCCCATTACAAAACAAATGCTATATTAGATTTTAAAAATGATGTGATTATTACAGACAATCTATTTCAACAATACGCATTTGAAACCAGTAACAATAATCTTTCATGACATTTAGCTTGGTGGCCCATCAAGTTCAATTTCTAAAATAAGCCAAATACAAGCTTTGCTTAGTGAATTTAAATGATTTTCACTTGAAGGCTTTTGTTGTTGTCATTGATTTGTGGTGCTAGGGATTAAATTTGGGGCCTTCATATTGAGCTACACCCTTCTTTTATTTTTTATCTTGAGATAGGCTCTGTTATGGTTGAGCTCTAAAATGCCTCCCCCAAGTGTTCATGTGTGTGTAAGGTGAATGGATCAAGGAGATCCCACACTCACCAGTGGATTCATCCATTGATGAAGTTAGTAGCTGAATGTCCCATGAGGAGTTGGGGCTTGGTTGGACATGGGCCAGTGAGGATGTGACCTGGAAGAGTGTATTCTTGTCTCCCTCCTGTTTTCTGGATGTCAGTGGTTGAGCATCCTTTCCTCCATCATGTCCTTCCACCATGCTGTTTCTTCCTTGGAGCCAGCTGACCATGGATTGAACCCAGGAGCCAAAATGAACCTCTCCTTCTTTAGGCTGTGGGTATCAGGTGTTTTTCCCCTGCAGTGAAAGAATGTCTTCATTGCCTTCTTGTCACTGAGACACAGTACCTGACACCCCACAAATATAAGGAGGAAAGGTTTATTTTGGCTGGCCAGTTGGTTTCAGTCCACAGTTAGCTGGCTCTAAAGCAGGGCAGTATGGCAGAAGATCAAGGTAGAGAAGGGTTGCTCATAACATGCCAGACAGGAACCAGAGAGAGGGATCGAGAGGGAGGAAAGAAAGAGGCAGGGGAAAGGGGAGATGGAGGCCATGCCGCCAGCCACCCACCTCCTCTGACCAGGATTTACCTCCAAATATCTCATTCAGTTGTAAACTCATCAGTAGACTACTCCACTAAGTATCATGTCCCCATGATCCAATTAACTTCCAAAAGCCGCACCTCTGAGCACATGAGTAAACATCTAGATGTAAATTGTAACAGTGAGTAAGATAGATTTTGTTACTAGAGAAGTGTAGTCATTGCTGTGACAACACCTGAACATGTTGTTTAGAAGTCTTTGGAATTTAGTTTTTTGGAAGAGTTTGGCAATTAGAAATATGGGCTGGAGAAGCACTAGAACACTATAAGCTGAGCTTGGTGGGAGATTCTGGTTAGAGCTCAGAAACCTAGACTGTTCATAGGCATGCAGACAGTAAAGGCCAGGGTCAGGAGGTTTCAGCTGAGAGCAAGAACTCCATTAGCAGATGGACTAGAAGCTCTATGTGTTATGATCTAAATTTGTCTACATTTGGCCCATGTTCCTAGACTGCAGGAGACTGAGATTATGGGTGGCAGACTAATTAGTCTGAAAGAGGAAATATCAAAGCAGCCCGATGTTCAGATTGTGGCATGTGTACTACTAGCTGCTTTTAGCCATATCTACAGTGAAAATCAGGAGCCAATCGGAGCTGTGAAAAGTTCGTTGTTTTATCAGAAAGGAACAACCTGCCAAGTTGGGGCAAAAGAGGGCATTTCTGCTGAAGAGATTAGTATTAAAAGGAAGCCAAGTACTTTGTAGGGCAATAGGAATGATGGCTTGAAGCCATCTCAGGAATCAACAGGACTCTTCACAGACTCAAAAGTGTAAAACTGTAAAACTTTCATTTAAGAAAAGAACCCATGGTGTCCTTCTGGAAAAGGGCCACCTAACAAATTGGTCACCCAAATTTGTTTCATAGGACTTAACCATCCAGGCATTCAAAGGCCTCTGCAGCCATGATTCAAGAGTTCTGGCTACTTCTCAAGGTGACAGCAGATCTTGGTGTCCACCTCATGGTGCTTATTTTATAGGCATGCAGAATGGAAGAATTATGGGGTCATGGAGACATCCACCCAGATTTTAGAAGATGGCCTGAGAGACCAGGCAGGATGCCCCTGAGAAGGCAATACATCACCTATGATAGTGAAACTGAAAAATGCAATGAGGACCCCAGGAAACAAGATGCCAGAAATGTAGAATGCCTGCTGAGAAAAGTCATAAGCAGTGAATGGAGCCACTCCAAGAGAAAAACCATGAGGGCTACAACTAGTAATGCTGTAGGAACAGGGCTACCCAAACCCTTTGGAGCTCACATCTCACCATGAACTGCCCCACATGCTGGACATGGAGTTACAGGATTTAATGCTTTCCCTGCTGGGTTTCAGTTTTACTTTAGTCCAATTCCTTTCTATCTTCCTGTATCTCCCTTTTAGAATGAGAATTTTTAACTTGTGCTGTTGCATGTTGGAAATGCTTACTTTTCTTTTTGATTTTTAAGGAGCTCATAGCTAAGAGTTTGCCTTGAGTCTCAGTGGAGACAGTGGACTTGGACTTTTCAGCAGTGTTGGAGCTGTGAAGTTTTGGCAGCACTTAGAGATAGACTACATTTTGTGTAATGAAATGAGCATGAGTCCTTAGAGTGCCAGAGGCAGCATGTTCTGGCAGGCACTTAGATCTGAAGTGTCCCCCCAAATTCTCATGAGTGTGGAAAGTGATTGGATCATGGGGATGCTACACTGGTCAGTGGTTGATATACTTGATGGATTCAGTAGTTAATGTGCCATTAGGAGGTGGGGCCTGGTTGGATTTTGTTCACTGGGGCATGACCCAGAAGGATCTCCCTTCTCTTTCCTTCCTGGCTGTCATGCCCTTTTCCTGTGTTATGTCCTGCCACATACATATCTGTTTTGAAGCCAGCTAATCAAGGACCGAAAGTATGAACGAAAATAAGCCCTTCTTACTTAGCATTCTGGGTGTCATATATTTTTTCCCAGCAATGGGAATATGACTAAGACAGAGTTGCTAGGTTGCCCAGGCTAGACTTGAACTTGTGATCTTCTTGTGTCAACCTCCCAGAATGCTAGGCTGAATTTTTTTTTTATTTTTATTTTCCCGATATGCCAACCAATATCACTGTATGGTAGCTTGCCTATACTGTGGGCAGGCAAAAAAAGTAATCTATATGCATTTGTTCATTGACAAATGGCTTGTTAGCCAGGTACAGTGGTACATGCCTGTGGTCCCAGCTACATGGGAGTCTGAAGCAGGAGGATTGATGCAGCCCAGAAGTTCAAGGTCAGCCTGGGCAATACAGCAACATTCCGTCTCAAAAACAACAAAGAGTTAAAATCAGACTTATTGGTGAGTTATTGTAGAGTTTTGGCCCAATGAGGGCCAGCACTACATCTGCTCTGCTGATTGCACGTGACCATGTCCAGCATGTAGGGGAGGCTCAACAATCTTTTCTGAATAAATAATAAAGTGTAATTAACTTTGTGCTATGTGCTAGGGACAAAGGATTGATGATGTGGTTCTCTAGAGACTCAACGTTTAAAAAAATATGCGTTGAATCAATGTCCCATTCTTCAGCAAACCCAGCAAACAATAAACAAATCACAAGAATCAGGAGATGTGTGTACCAGACCTGCTTCTGCAGCAGACCAGTGTTAAGACTTCTGTCCCATTCCATTACTAAGGTCCAGTTTCCCCTGTTTTAAAGTACGAGTGCTAGGCTAGATAAACCCAAAGAGCCCTTTTCAACTTTTTCGACTGCCTGAAAACAAGCCACGTTAGACCAAATGCATGTGGTGACTTTTTTGTTTTCCACACGCAGCATTTGGACAGCTCTGTGAGGCTGCAGTTGGACGCGACACTAGCCTGTGAGCACAGGCACGTGCATTCTCTTGGCTGAGCCATCCTGGGAAGAGGGGGCCGCTGCTGGCCCAGGAGGCTGCTGGCAGGAAAGAGTTATGTCAGCACTTTGCGGAAATGCTGGTGCAGCCGGCTGCTGTCGGGCCTTCTGTAGCTCTGGTTGCCGGGCAGCGGCTGGCCAGCTTTCCTGGCCGTTATCGTGCAGCACAAGCCCTGGACTGTCCCCTGCGTGTGCAGCTGCAGAGCTCTGGGAGGGCTGCCCCAGCACCTCTCACAGCGTTGGCTGGAGCCCAGGAGTGTTCCATCGCAAAATGCGCCGCCCCACCTGCACCTTGGTCTCAGGGAAGTCTCTTTGTGACCACCCCTCCCAGAGAGAATACTCTGCTGGAGACACAGAAACACTACAGCCACTGGGCAGGCCAGGCTGTCCCCAGTACAGACTGCAGCAGGGTCAGGCCAGCGCTCACTCCCATTAGCATCAAATCACACCAATCTAACTTAAAATACAAGGCTTAGAGTGTGATTATGGTATCCCTGTCCGACAAATATGCCCAGCAAGCTGTACGCAAGGCATAATCTCAAGTCAATGGCACCGTGCTCACGATGAATTTGGCCCTTAAATTTTAAGGGGAATTTTGTGAGTGCCACACCACCAAATGCCTCTCAGACCTCACTGCGAATATTGGATTTTGTCCCAGCTTGCCAAAAAAGCCTATCAGTCACAACATCAGGAAATCCTGAAATTTCCTGGTTACTAAAGAGGGTGCATTAAATGCACAGCACAAAGTAGGAAGATGTTTGAATTTGGTTTTTGGTGTGGCTTTTACTAGCTGTTTCCCTACTGGTAAAATAATGACCAAAGATCCCAAAACTGGAGCAGAAACCTATGTGTATCATTTCAGCAGGCATCGCCACCCCAAAGGAAAACGGGATTTCCAGACCAGAGTGAGATTTAGCAACGCAATTATTCAGAGGCATCACTTAGGAAACGAATTCACAAAGGGTCTTCAGCAGGATTAAAATGTGACAGCTGTAGAAATGCCGGGAAGAGCCACAGAATGTGAGCTAAACACACAGACATCTGTAAGGTGCACACATGAGCCCTGGTATGCTAAATGTGCACAGAGCACCCGGAAACTGAAAAGGAAACGCTGTATGCAACAGAAAAGCTGTACCCAAAAGTGAAAGTTCAAACAAACTATCACACACCCGAGAGAAACATAAGAGGAGGGGTTGGCAAAGTCACACTAGAAACGCCTTCCATTTTGGAAGAGGTGAGCCCACTGCTAGTGGTTTGGCGTTGTCTATGTTTGATGACATGTTATATCATGGCCTCTGTTTTCTCTTTCGTTTTTGTTTTGGGGAATTAAATCCAGAGTGAGTCTACCTACTGAGCTACATTCCTGGCCCTTTTTATTTTTACTTTTGAGAGAGGGTCAGACTGGCCTTGAACTATAGCCCTCCTCCTTCCTCGGCCTCTTCAGCACCTGGGTGTGGGCCACTGCACCCAGCTTGGGGTTTGTAAGAAAAAAGAAAATGCCCCAAATGTTGGTGTGGATAGCCATCATCACAAGCACAGAACCTTCGTTTACACAGTGAGGGAGAAGGGAAGAGGAGGAAAAAGGAAGGGAGGGAGAGAGAGAAAGGAACCGTTCCTGTGTTTCTGTAGCAAAGGTACCTCCTATGTTCATTAATAAGTCAGCACCATGAATCTCAGACTACAAAGAATATAGGCTAGGGCTGGGGATTTAGCTCAGCGGCACAGCACTTGCCTGGCAAGCGTGAGGTCGGGAGTTCGATTCCCGGTACCAGAACAAAAAAAAAAGAATAAAGGTTAAACTTTTTATGTAACTGAAAACGACTTCAAGAAAAAAACCATATACTTGTTCTGGAGCCAGCACCGAGTGGAGAGAAACCAGCATCGTCTACAGTCACGTGGGCTGAGACTCAGCTGGGTGTGGCTTCTATGTTGCTGACAAAACTTGGGAAAATTTGCAGCCGTTTCCTGTCGTCCTACCAAGTCCAAGGTGGACAGAAAGGGGCTGAGTTTGAAAAAGTGAAAGTAATCACTTAAATATCATTTTGATAATTATATCAGAGTACCGCTGGAGGGCAAAGACAATAGATTCTTCTGTTATCTTTTTCATTCGTACATGATTTCAGTACAGGAGGACCTCATTTGTCCTGGGGGTCTGTACATGTACACAACACTTATTTTAACTATCTTATTTAACTTCAAACTGAACTTCAAACTCTCATTCCCCTGCCCATTTGCTAAAGTTCTATTTCCATTTTTTCTTCAATTCTCTCTCTTTTTAAAGTCCCTATTCCCTTCCTTCCTTCCTTCCTTCCTCTCCCCCATCTCTTGTTTCCCTTCCTCTTTAGAGTACTACTCTGCCATCAAGAAGGATAAATGAGGAATTTTTTTATTTTAAAAAATAAAAGAAGGAAAACATATTAACGGACAGACATCCATTTACAAAATAGCAAAAGAACAACACAAACAAAACAGAGTTACAGACAAACTGGTAGGAGATTAACAGTGGTTGTTGTATTACTTATTGATATCTTCAAAGTGGTTTCTCGGGAAAACAGAGACATACAAGATTGATCAAACAAGTAATCATTAACTGTTCCTTTCTGTAGAGTAATAGAAGACAGTAGCACAACTATGTCAGCTATCCTGTATATACATACTTACATAATTTCCCCTTCTTTCCCTTCTCTTTTTCCACACCCCAGGTGAGGCATTTGTAGAAAAATAGATGCACCTTGAGACCATAATGGCAAGTGAAATAAATCAGACACACAACTTTTTGAAATCCAAAGTACAAATAAAGAGCAAAATAAACTAGCTAATAGGAGGTAGGGAGATCTTTGCTAATAGCTTCTAATTCTAATTTTGCAACATATATAGCAAGGCTTACAACTTTGTGTATTTTCAAAATACAAAAAAGAGTGTAAAATTAGTCTCTTCACTCAGTAATTTTTAAGGGTTTAATTATTAAAAAGCCACCTTTCAAGACAAACGTGTAAGTCATTTCAATGGATTGTGTCCTCAGATCCATTTTCTTAGATGACAGCATGAAAAATCAGAGAACTAAATGCTATTAACTTGTAGATTCCCCAGATCCATGATTTTTATGATATGTGAATATGAGTTTATAGGTTGGGAATAAGACATATGCTACTTATTTTACACATGGCACTACAAAATTAGCCAGTCAGCACACTTGGTAAAAATGCATGACATGAAACAGGAAGACCTCAGGGATCAGGGGCTCAAGTGGAAACAGACCCTGCCCTTTATATTCAATGTGAAAATATTTTATTTATGCTAACAAAGCATTGCTCATAAGACAGTTTCAGAGCTGTCATATTGGAGATAAATTTCACATCTTGCCCCAACGTCGAGTTTTTCTCTGAAGGTGGGATAATTTAAGAATAAACATACAAAACACATTCCACAGATCTCCAGCCCCTCTGAAATCAGTTGTTAACAGTCGTGTCCCCTGGATTCTCTTGGTATGCACTCATTTTTCTCCCTTACAAATCAGTTTCCTCTTTAGTCTGAAATTTTCCCATTAGCAAAAGTTGCTGGTACTGAGTGTCACCAAAAAGAAAACTTGGCCATTCAAAAACTGCTGTTGAGAAGGTTGCTGGGCGAGACCAGGCAAGAAGAAGAAACGCCGGCTCACAGCTCCTGACCTCTCCTCGCTGGCCCTCCATCCCCTGTGTTTGCGCCGGTGCTCTGTGCAAGAGCTTATCTTCCTGCCAGGCTCACTGTCAGTAAAGCCTGCTCGGTACATGCAGGCAGCGCTGGCCCTCCAAGGCTCAGGACAGGACCAAAGGGGAAGTGAACATCAGTTACCACTGCGATACTGCTTCACCAGGACAGGCTCATCTTCCTTGTTGCTTCTTGAAAGACTAAGTCTATTGTGGGTGAGCACAGAGGTTGGCCAGAGCGTCCCAGCTCTGAGGCTCTATTTCTTGCCACAGGATTAGGTTTATGTGGTGACCCGGCATTGCAGTCCTGGTTTCTAGTAATGACTATTCGAGAACACAACCAGTGTCTTTGTTCACCTGCAGGGGCTGCGGCTTGGACGTGCAGGTGTGACTGGGGGGGGGTCTGTGGTTACAGCCACTCAGGTGTGTCCTGTTGTCTCCCCCCGAGTGTTCTTGGAACCTAAAAGCAAATGGCCCAAGGTGATAGCTTTGAAATGTGTTTGATGTTAAGGTTGTTTCTTTTTTGTTATTGTTTCTAAAATTTGCACACAGAATTTATTTCCCTAGTGGAGGAATTAAATGTTCAATTACTTTAATTTCACTGTGGTTTTCTCAGGCCTTATAAAAGAGTGTTGGTTTTGTAACAGTAACAATAAAACAAATGAAGAATAGATTTTTATGGCTTTTAGTAGACAATTTCTATCAAAATAGATCACTGCTATAAAAAATGGTAAAACAAGAAAGACATATCTTACTATCAATTTGTCAACATCTAATTGTTCATATAAATTGGCCACTTTGGTAAGGGTCTTGTCCTTTGGGAAGGGTCAGTTTAGTCCCATGGTATTACATTTTTTGCCTCCAAAATGTTCCCTGATTCCTGGTGTGAAAAGAATGTACCATCTTGCTTCTGAAATTTGGGTCCAAGTATCTGAGGTCATTTCCTACACGTTCTATGGGCTGTAAATTTCAAAGGAAATTGGCGACCAGGCTAAACATTACATTGGTTTTCTTACCCTGAAGCTTCCTAACCTTGAGAAATACAAAGTCTTTTCTGGTATGGAGAAAATTAGAAAAGTAGCCTTCTCTTCCAATCTGCAGAGATTCTGCATATAATTGATGTGCCACTTACATTTCACCAAAAAAATGGCATACAAAGAATTCATCTACATATGGCCTTTTTGGTTTTATGCATTCCGTGTCTTTAAGTTACTTAGGAATATTCACCAAAACAATGAGTCTCTGGTGCTCTACACTTCCAATTACCTAGCTAGAGCCTGGAAACAAATATTGAATGAGTATGGTTTTTAAAGGGTTAAACCCTGAAAAATGTCTGAAGAAAATCAGCTTAAATATGTTGTACAACAAAACATGTTATTGCGGGTATTGGAGTCAGGCTATGATAATGAATTTCAGACTTGAATTTTCTTTGATTGTCACAAAAATATGTGAGGATTCAAGGGTTTGCTTTCCATGTTCAGCATGGAGTTGGTTGCATTTCATTACCAGAGGCTAATTGTATGAAAAATGTTTTCACAGCCAGAATCCTGATATGGGAAAGGGTTGGGGGGTGTGCTGGGGACCCAGATGCCCTATGTGGGTAATTATTTAAAAGAGGAAGGATTAGCAGTAGCTGTTGGTATTTAAATACTTCTTGAAGTGTGGCACAGTGATTGATACTAGTCTCCATAAATCAACCCATATGAGGCTAAAGATGCTTGTTTCTAAATAAGTACTTCTGCAGCCCTTTCCAAGCAGGTAGGGAAAATTCTCCAGCAGTCTATAAGAGCTCTCCATTAGATCATTAAACAAGTCAATAATGTTGAACAATCAAACCAGAGGAAAATATGCTATTAATCCTCTTCTTCCAGAGTGTGTATTTATTGCCCTCATTCATCACTAAGAGCCTGAGAGGTTACTTATAATTTTTTTTAGATTGGGTTGGGGTGCCGTGCCTTGGTTAACACCCATGCAGGGTGTGAACGGGACAAACCTGAGAGAAAGATGGGCATATTGCCTGATAAAGGATTACAGTGGGAGTGAAAGGCTGACCTACAGTCAGGAAATGTTAATCATTTTTACACCAAAGCGAGTGTAACGTTTCTATAGGGAAATTACTTCAATCTGGTCAGTGCAAGGAGCAGTTTGTATAATCGGATTGCAAATAAGGTTTGATCACATTCCAGCTTAATCTACTCTCTGAGCACCATTTACAGCACTAAATCAAACCCGAGGAAGCTGCCGGCGCGGTTTTGCAGTCATTACACCCAAGGGGCAGGGACTTGGTAATAAACAGCAAATAAATTGAAGCACTGACTTGCCTGCTACGGGGCATTTCTAATTATCCTCTAGTTTAGCTGGAAATTGTCATGCTCTCATCACAACCTATTTTAACTGCTGCTGAATAAGAGTGATACTTTTAGGCTGAATTAATTGAGAATATGGGGAAATGCAGATTTTTACACCCACTTCTCCCTCTTCCTCCCCCTGCCCACCCCCACCCCACCAGTTTATCTAGGCATTGAGAGAGACCTAAGCTCGCTATTTATTCTGCGTTCAACCGTCTCCCTCCTCCTATGAGGCAGTTGGAAATCCAGTGTGTCACAGCAGCACGCCTCATTTATTTCAATTATGGCTGAGAGACCATAGAGTGGACAGGACTAATAAGGGTAACTTGTGAGTCCTCCCAAATGGGCTGGTAAAGTGATGAAGGCCTGTTTGGTCCTCAAGCTCATGAGTAGGTAAAGATCTGTGCATCAAATGATGGAAACTGTGTCAGATAAAATGAGTTAGCCAGTGGGACCCAGCAGTAGTCTTTGGATCCACCTTTGTCACTGACTCTCCAAAGTACTACAGAGGCACAGTCTGAAAACTGTGGTCCCAGGGATCTTATCGAGCTGAACAAGGTCATGATTGAGTTTTGGGCACCTTAGGAAATACTGAGAAGTGAAGACTAGGAAGGATGCGTATCCTAGAATCCATCTGAAACCACGCTTTATGCAAAATGACCAGGAGCACAGAGATGAGATAAGGTAATCATTTCTCCTTAAAGTTCAGGGATAGCGAATCCTCTTGGTACCCAGACAGCCACGAGAGTTGGTAGCACAAAAGAATTCTCCTAAATAGGAGACAACTTGATTATTCTACATAACCTAGCTTTCAAAGTGAGGTGAGAAGAAGATAGTGCCTCTCCAAGAAAACGGATACACGAAACCCATTCTGGTGCCCATCCAGGCAACCTCTGTCAGCCTCACCCCACAGCCTCTACTGGCCTTCCAGACTTGAACATGGACCTGTCTTTTTCTACCCTAGGGAGCTCATGATCAAAGATTAGTAACATCTTGGATGTGTGAAGCTTTATGACGGCCCTACACACCAGAGAGCACAGTATTCTCAAGCCCATTTCTTTCAGCCCACCAGAGCACTTGCATAGCCAATCGAAGAGAGGGACAATTTCTCTTTTTACTTAAACACCAGTGAAACTTGGGAGTAGAGGAAGCATCTCTTCCACCACCACGCAGACCAAGGTAGAAGTTTCCACAGCAGTCATCTTCACTACTGGGTTTTCTTTTGCTAGTACGTTTCAAAATAACTTTCACTGTTTATATATTTTCCAAAATGTGAAAGTATGAAGTATACATCTACTTTATTATCTGATGTTTTAACTATAAAGATTTTCTCCATCTGTATATCCATTTTTTCTCTGCAGAAAATGGATCAGAAAGCAATCAGAAAATGCTCAGAAAGCAGTCAGAAAATGCTCAAAAAGCAGTGTGTCATGCAGATTCCCTCTTTGAGAACTCAGAGAACCTTCCACACCCCAGCACCCTCCCTTTCTAACTTCTCCTCTGCCTGCCCAGCAGGGCACCCATTGTTTTACTTTCCACCCAGTGAGAAGAGGCAAGTGTGAGTCCCAGGACAAAGGGGAGTCCAGGTTAGAGAGACCCTCAGAGACTTACCCCAGCATCCCCTCATGAGGGCAATCCTTGCTTTTAGCGGGTGACTCAGTGACCCTTGGTAATATTATTAAAACTTCCGATGACATGTGGGAAAAAATAGCATTCTAAACTCTGATGGGAACATGATACTACCATATAAAATTTGTAAAAATAGAAGACCTGTATCGGGTGCTAAGTTAGTTGATCCCAACATAAGCAAATTAGGTTCATCTGAGCTTAGAAAGAAAAACGAAAGGGTATTGTGTGCTTAACAAAATTTTATTCATTTTAGAAAAGTGATCTGCCAGAGTGTTTCAAAAAGACACTTCATATGTACCTAAAGACATGATGCCTTCAGCTCCTAGCCTCAGCACAGCACTGTCTCTGCCATCTCTAACTGGTTCTTCAACTCCTTGTCCTTATTACATATTGTTGTATTACATATTGTTATAGGGAGGGTGCTGGGGTCGGGAAGTTTCTCTGAGCCACAAGCAACTCTAAAGCCACAAGCAACAATACTCACCACTCCGGGTTACACAAATCAAAACCACAGTGCACTATCTCTTTGCACTCAGGAGGATATTATATCACTCACACACACACACACACACACACACACACACACGCATGTTGGTGAGGATGTGGAAGAAATGAAACCTTTGTGCATTTCTGGTAGGAATGAAAAATGGAGCCACCACCATGGATAGTAGGTTGAAAATTCCTCAAAGAATTAAATACAGAATTACAACATGATCCGGTAATTTTATTCCAAAGTATATACTCAAAAGAATTGGAAGCAGGAAGTCAGACAGACACTTGGACAACCATCTTCATAGCAGCACTGGTCACAATAGCCCAAAGCAGAAACAACCCAAATGTTCATCAGCAGATGAGCAGAAAAACCAAATGTGGCATATACATGCAAGACATTCTGCCTTAGAAAAGAATGATACCCTGATACATCCTACAACAGGGAAGAAATGATAACATTGTGCTAAATGAACTAAGCCAGGCATAAAAGGGTAAATGTTGTGTAATCTTATTTTAAAGAGAAAAGAACAAGAACATAAACAAAGCAACATGAAAACAATAAAAATGATACAGAATTTCAAAACAAGGTAATAGGAAATTAACAATGGTTGTTGTATTACATATTGTTATCATCAAAGTGATTACTCAGATAACCAGATCCAGGCATGTAAGACTGATCAAACAATTAAGCATTAACTGTTCATTTCAATAAACCAATAAAAATTAGTAGTATTTTACCTTAGCTATCTTGTGTGTGTGTGTGTGTGTGTGTGTGTGTGTGTGTATATATA
>NW_004955404.1:15050519-15054194 GCF_000276665.1 Chinchilla lanigera | reverse complement strand
CTACCCCTATATCTTCAAGATTTCTACCTTTCTCTTTCAGTAGATTTAGTGTTTCTGTTTTAATATTTAGATCTTTAATCCATTTTGATTTTAGTTGTATTATCACTCTTGTATGAGTGTTAGAGACTGAATGTGTCCCAACCCCCACATTCACATGCCCAAAGTGTCACTTCCATATAAGGCTTTAGGAGGTGAAGCCCTTTGGAAAGTATTAGGCCATGAGCATGGCACCCTCAGGAATGAGTTAGTGCCCTTATTAAAGGTATTCCAGGGAGCTCCTAACCCATTTCTCCATGCAAGGGTGCTGTCAGAAGTTGGCCGTCTCTTGTTTTCCTGAGAAACTATCTTGAAGATAACAATAGGTAAAATAACAACCATTGATAATGTCCTACCACTTTGTCTGTAATTCAGTGAATCCCCCTATTGCTATGTTGTTCTTCTTTTGCTCTTTTAAATAAATTTTTAAAGAAAATTTAATAAAAGACTTTGGTCATCTGAAGCCCTAAAGATGGTCCTCCCTAGAACCAGAACTGTGAGAAATGAGTGTTTGTTATTTAAGCTATCCAGTCTATGGTGATTTGTCATAGCAGCTGGAACTGAATGAGACAAGAGAAGCCTAAAGGAGTCAGCTTCATGAAGACAGAAAGTGGCATGGTGACTTCTATAGTCTGTAGGGAAGGAGGAACCAGCAGTAATTAATCAGTGCAGAGTTTCTATGGGATTGATGACAATGTTCTGGAACAGGTAACTGTGATGGTCACACAACATTGTGAATGTGTTTAAGGCCACTAAATCACACACTTAAAGTAGCTAACATGGCAAATTCAATGTATATTTTACTACAATAAAAATGGCTAATAACAATAATAGATTAAAATAACCTATGAGACAGGTGTTCAGTTTACATTAGTTGAATCTGAACAGTTTGACTTCTACAAAATAATGGCTCACTCCAAAGTTTATCTCCTGGGAGACTTTTTGGTTATTGGGCATTTAAACCTGAATCTTCTGCCTAAGTCACATACTCAGTCTTTTTCTATTTTTTAATTTGCGACAGTGTCTCACTAAGTCACTAAGTTACCCAGGCTGGGCTTGAACTTGCAATCCTGAAATAGCTGGAATTACAGGTATACATCACCATGCCAAGCAGTACCATCTTCTTTTAGGCATATATTTTACTGTGTTTTACAGAAAGCCTGGACAAGCCATGGGTCTGGATTGGAATTAATAGGTGAGTACCTAAGGGTCAAATGGCCTCAGCAATTCTCCTGTCCCACAAGCACCCTTCACAGAAGCGATGACCAGCCTGATGTGCTAACACAAGCCAAAGACAAAGTCAGAATTAAGAAGCAAGGTTCTTGATGTGCTCACTGTCTGATAAGGTCATTGTCTCTTAGACTATTGAATTAATTTTCCCATCCCAATGTGATGGTTGATCCAGACTGTCAAGCTGATTGGCTTGTGAGATGCCCAGGAGATTAGCAAGGCACATTTCTCAGTGTGTCTGGATGGATCATGGGAATGTGACCTCGGGGAACACATGTGGCCTGTGGTACTTTCCTCTCTGGCTCTTCCCCTGCTTGCTGCTTCTGGCACCATGAGGTGAGCACCTTTCCTCTACCACGCCTTTCCACTAGGATGTTTTTGCCTTGGGGTCAGGCAACCATGGACTGCAACTTTTGAAACTATAAGCCAGAATAAATCCTTTCCTCCTTTAAGTTGCTTTTGCTGAGTATTCGGTCACAATGGCAAAAATCTTACACATCCAGTTTATAGGAAAATCACATTATTCACAGCAAGACACTACAGCCAGCATGCAGTCCTGGGCAGGTAACAATGATGGCAAATGTCACCTGGACCCAGTGAGGAATTGTTCAGAATCAGCACAAGAAGCAACTTTATTCTTTATATGGAAATGCATAGATTGACTCTTACTGCTTAGCCTGGGTTCTTCCCCCAAAGATACGTCAAAGTCCCAACTACCAGTACTTTCCTTATTTAGATACAAGGTGGAACTTTGCAGATGGAACTGAGATAAGATGAAGCCATTAGGGTGAGCCCTACTCCAATATGACTCATGTCCTTCTAAGAAGAAGAAAATGTCAAGGGAAGAGGTAGACACTCAGGAGAAGGCAGGTGAGGATAGAGGCAGAGACTGAGGGATGCAGCTGCAAGCCAGGAGATGCCAAAGATGAGCAACAACCACCAGAAGCTAGAATGAAACAAGAAAGGATTCTACCCAGAGTCTCAGAGGGACAGTGACTCTGATGACATCTTCATTTGAACTTCTAGCACCCAGAACTGCAAAAGAATATGTATGTGTGGTCTTAGGCTACCCAGTTTGGGGCACTTTGTTACTACAGTCGCAGGACACTAATACACTGCCCTCTTCTTCAGAATCACATCGGTGTGGACTCTGTGTGTAGTGTGTACATGTTGCAGAGGGGCTCTGCTGTTCCGCAGTGTGCTCTTTCTCTTGGTTTTGAGGCAAATTAATTAGCATGATACAGAAAAGGGAGAATATGAATGCTGAAGCCCTCACTTTAAGCCCTCATACTCTTTTGTTCTCCATTATTGCACCAAATTATTTAATTGGGTCTCTCTGATTGTGCTCAGTCACAGAAAAGAACACAGTCTATTGTGAGACGCCCTGCAACCATAATGCAATATCAAATTCAATTCCCATCAAAAGTGCTCGCTGCTAAAAGCCTGCTCTGTGGCTGCAGATTAATGAAGATCTGCATTGAGCAAAGTGGTGGTTGTAGAAACATTATTTTCCTCCAATAGAAGGCCTATTCTTGAAGAACAATAAAAGCACAGAGAAGCGTTAGTCTGCTTATGGATGGAAATAAATCAAAATGAGTAAGAGGGTTGATGGGAATAGTCTGAAAGCAGCAGAGTGAATTCTGAACATATTGTATTTATTTTGTGAGGACATTTTCTCTCTTTCTTTCTTTCTTCCTTTCTTTCTTTCTTTTCCCCCTTCCTGCCTGAATCTCTCATAAAATATGGCTGGGTGCAGGATCAAACTCTGTGGAGGGAGGAACAAATCTGATAACATGCAAACCCCAGTTATAGATAAGCAGCATCTTACCAGCACAGCCAGCCAGCCCAGCTTTGCTGCTTATACTCAGTAGAGGAACCTGGAAACTTGAACATGGCCACCGCACCCAACGAGAGAATTACAGCGAAGGACAGGCATAACTGTGCCACATATGGCGGATTAGAATTAGATGTGCTCTTGCCACTGTTCCCTTTGCACTTGGGGGGTTCAGTTTTCTACTCCTTTGCTCCTCTCCCCATGTCCCAAGGGCCCTTTTGCTTTAGAATGGCCTGTTCTCACTTCCCTTCCTCTCCACCTGTGATTAAACTCCACCTAAATCCAACGAGAATTCCTCAACCTGATAACTTCTGCCGTCTTAATCTCTGCCCTCTCCTAATTTCCCCAGGCCCATATTATCCACACTGCACTTTGGATACAAGTATATATTAAGCTATATTCCTCTGTTGTCTAACAGGGTGGCCATCGAGTAAAAGTACTCAAGCCAAATTTAGTCATCCTATTATAAATACAAAATACATACAGGGTTTTGAAGACTTAGAACAACCAAAAAAGAAATATTTCAAACATTTTGAAAATTTGATTACATGTTGAAATGATGTCTTGGTTATTGG
>NW_004955404.1:15045924-15050419 GCF_000276665.1 Chinchilla lanigera | reverse complement strand
TCCTATGTTGTTTAACTTTTTAAAATATGTTTGCTGGAAAATTTAAGGTGGCATCTGTGCCTCTCACTTGTGCCTTACATTACCTTTCCTATCGGACAGTACCAAGCTGGTATCATAAACATCAAAAGACTGACTCAGAACTCAGATGAGATCCCAAGTTCTCCAAATGAAAGTCAGATCTCAAGAATCCTTGCCTGCACTTCTTTATGGAACTTGCTTTTCCCGAAGCTCTTCCAGGACAGACAGAGGAGCTAAGCCTAATGCCTCCCCTCTCTGCTCCCTTCCCTGCTTGAGTGGCACGTTCACCCTCCATCCTTCGATTCCCATCAGTGTTCTCTTGCCCTATGTCTATTGTATTCTGTCAAAGATCCATTCACGTGTCAGTGTGAATGCTCAACGGTGTGTCAAGTGTGGCTTTCCTCCAGATGCTGTCTTTTGGGCAGATGCAGAAACCTCTGAGTTGGCTTAACAAAAAATCAAGTGAAAAAATCAAGCGAAGCTCAACAAAGTGACCACATCCAGCAGGAAGCCACATGAAGAAGACACTGAGAAACACCTCGTCTTGAGGAAGCCTCAGAAATCACTACTTTATTGCATCCTTCATCTTTATTTTCCTTTGACAAAATCCGTCACAAAGGATTCCTGTGGAGACCAAGGCCATTCTACCATGGTTTGTCCCTGTCACTCATGTGTGTCTTCTCTCTGGCAGGAGAGGCCTTCTTCTATACACTAGTACCTTGGCTGCTTCAGCATCTAACCGTGCACATTTTCATCTCCCAAGTTCCCACCACTCAGGACATCACCAAACAGATGACCTTGATCCATGCAGTTTTGTTCAAGCGCCAGGAGTTTGAGCTCAGAGCCTCCCCTTGAGTACCACTGTCTGGTTCCTCCACATTGTCTACAAGAAGTTCCCTGCCTTTCAATCCCTAGTGAAATGGATTTTCTACCAGCACATCTGCCTTCCTCGGCTTCACCCTATTCCCAACCCTGCTTGATGTTAGGATCAAGTCTCAGCCAAGAGACTCCTGTCCACCCCTGAGTCATCCTTTCTTTGACCTTCCCTGGGCCACACTGCCTAGTTCCAGCCTGACATCACTTTCCCTGCTTTTATGCAAGGATGTTGAAGTTTTTAGAATAAAAACGATGCAATCTTTCTGTCACCTACTACTAATACTGAGTGACTTAGAGATAACAAAATATTAACTCATTTTTACCCTTGTTCGGAGGCTGATAACCCAGTTAGGCCCTCCCTTACTTAGCTTGATTGCAGTCCTAGTCAAGTCTTTTCCTCTTTGAAGTTACAAATTGAAGCTTACCCCATAACCCTTTCGGTATGAACTTCTCTCATAGGAGAAATCAAGAGCGTTCATTTCCAGCTTCATTAACTTCCTTCATTGTACTCAACCTTTCTGTCTATATCGGGACAACAGTCATTCCACTCTCTTCTGAAAAGAAGAATCTGTCTTTCCTTTCTTAGAACCTGACGCATCTCCTACCCACTTTAGAAATTTGCCCTTTCATTTTGCAATCTGTTTTTCCGCCGTCTTCAGTCTTTCCCTTTCCCCTAGCTCTTCCTTCTCTGCATACTTAATTTTAAAAATCTCTTCCCTGACACTCTCACCCTATTTCTACTGTAGTTCACTGTTCAGTGTCTTTCAAGGCACCATATCCCATACGCACATCCATGGCTCCGACCCTGCCCACGTAACAGGATCTAGACACAGCTGTGAAGATGGCCTCCTTTTCAAATCCACTGATTTGCAGGATAGCACTGCTCCACCTCAGTGCAGCCTTTGACACCACAGACCTCTGAGTTACTCCTTCCTGAAACTACACTGTTTCAACGTTTAACTTGTAAACACAGTCCTGGGAATGCTCTTTCTTTCTTACAGATTTAAGTTTTTATGACTTTATGTTCTTTCTAAACATAGAGAAACATAAGTCCCTAAGGTTCTATCTTAAGCTCTCTATTTGTACATCATTTACCCCTGTTACTCACCTGTCAAGTTAGCAAATTAGATTAGGTGACTTCCCTAACACACATATGTGTGTATACATGTATACACACACACACAATGTGGATCTCACTCCCAAGCTCTAGACCTGAGACTTACACGGGCCACTGGAAGTCTTCCTAACTTTTCATGTCCGAACAGAATCTGCCTTTGCTTCTCCAGACTGCTCCATCTCTGACTTCCCATCTCTTCTCCACAGCCAGTGGTCCATGAAGTCTTGGGGTCATCTTTGGCCCTTGCTCTTGAGTCTCATCCCACCTACTGATTCTGTCTTTGAAGCGTTCTCTCTGTTGCCACGCCCATCTGCTTCCACAGCGTAACTTCCACTAAGTTCTCAGTAATGTCTTTCTTACACTGTGGTCCCCTCCCTTCTTTTGCTGCGCCACCAGTCTCCCTCCTCGGATTTGTTCTCCAGTAATGAACCAGGCCAACTTTGTCTTCCCAGGAGACACACCTAGGCAGATCTGGCTCTAACCCTCAGGACTGTACCTTTCTGCTGAACAAAGACTACGCCTGAAGTCTGTCTAGTTTTCCAGGTTAGGTTATAGATCTTGTTTCCAGCTTTCTTCCCAATTCTCGCTTTTATATCTTCCTACCTTTCAAGCAAACCAAACTATTTGTTGATTCTGTTTCCCCCACCTATGACTTCACATTGCCAAGGTCCGCTTACCTGAGTCCTCTGCGTGTGGCGACCCTTTATGACACAAAGCCACTCTTCAAGCTTTCACCCATGAGGCCACTTTCCCTCTTTGAATTTTCTGTGTGCAATAGTTTTCTTGCCCTTAATCTCAAAAGTGTTCTGTTGTTTCTCCTATAACACATAATGATTAGCTGATACCAATTTGCCAAGAATTTCTACATACATTAGTTTCTCAAGTCTACCCATTGCTGTGAAGTAAGCAGTATTTATTATTCAGTTTCCAGATCCTGAAGTCAATTTACAGAAACTCAAATCAGGAAGAGTTAATTGAGTCACCCAAGTCACAAAGCTACCATTCAAACTCAGATATCTGGACTTCAATTCCAGCATTAATTACAAAATATAACACAGCTTCATTTTATATAACCATTACTTGTGTATTCATCTTGCGCTCCACTCCCATACTATAAGCTCCTGAAGGCAGAATCTCAATAAACTGTCTCTTCTTGTAGGAAAGCACAGTTTGGTTTTTGTCCAGAGCTGAAATAACCAGCAGGATATTTATACACATCCTCATTGTCTAAATGACAATTTCTCATTAGTAAAAAGGTTCCTGAATGCCAGCCAATCAGCAGCAGCTTCATTCTAATGAACACATTTTACTTCAACCAATCAGCATCCGTCTCTCTGGAGCATCTACAGTTTTACAAAGGGTCAAGCATTTCCTAAGCACTCCCACTTTGGGAAAAATTTACTAATCACTTAATAGCTCCATTCTTTCCAAAACTTTATATAAGACCAGGTCTCATATTCAGGGTATGAATAGCTTTTGTCAGAAAAAATCCCATAATTCTTATGAATTTGTCACTTTCCCTTTTATTATTTCTACCATAATTTGCTGTATATGTTTCACAGCTACATTTGGTGTAAAAAGGGCTCAAGGTCCTTCCACGTTTTGATTATGTACTTGCACCGTGTGAAGCTGCCCTTCTTTTCCCGTTCAGTGCTCCCACACTGGATCAGATTTGTCTGAATATACTCCCACATCACTTTGTTTTTTCCCCATTTTTCTGGTTTGTATTTTCTTTGATTTTATTTTCAACATCTGCAGGTAGTAGTTTACAGTTCTGGTTTTACAAATAACAGAGTAGGGTTATTTTATGTGTCTTTTTTTGAGACAGGGTCTCACTATGCAGTTCAGGCTGGCCTCAAACTCACTTTGTAGCCCAGGCTGGTCTCGAGCTCACAACCATCCTCCTGCCTCAGCCTCCCGAGTGCTGGGATTACAGGCTTGGGCCACCACACTCTGTAAGATTATGTTTTAAAACTCATTCTGAAATCACTTTGAGTTAAAAGGAAAAATTTAATTCCTATGTCATTTTATTTTAAGTGTATTTTTCTTATTATTGCTCCTACCCTTTCTTTCTGTTCTTTTTTTTTCCCCCATTGGATTGAGTTTTGTTTTGATGTTGTCAGTATTTTCTTTCACCCCCAAAAGTAGTTTGGGACTCCTTGGGAGAGCAGAACAGAGACTGGCTTAGGCTTTCATGGTGGTTGCAAGATGGGATAGAAGTGGGGCTTTAGTGTGTGGTTTAAATTTCAGGACCAAAGAAAAACTCTTCTCCCTCCCCTCTCCACTTCCTTTCCCTCCCTAGCCCTTGTCTTTCCTTCCCATCCTGTCCTTTCGCTACCATCTCCACTATTCCCTTCCCTTCCCTTCCCTTCCCTTCCCTTCCCTTCCCTTCCCCCTTTCCTTTCCTTTCCTTTCCTTTCCTTTCCTTTCCTTTCCTTTCCTTTCCTTTCCTTTCCTTTCCTTTCCTTTCCTTTCCTTTCCTTT
>NW_004955404.1:15014846-15045824 GCF_000276665.1 Chinchilla lanigera | reverse complement strand
CTTTCCTTTCCTTTCCTTTCCTTTCCTTTCCTTTCCTTTCCTTTCCTTTCCTTCCTTCCTTCCTTCCTTCCTTCCTTCCTTCCTTCCTTCCTTCTTTTCTTCCCTAGAGATTGAACTCAGGGCCTTCATACTGAGCTATATCCTCAGCACCTTTTTAGTTTTTATTTTAAGAAAGTGTCTTGTCAAGTTGCTAAATCACACAGGCTGGGCTTGAACTTGCGATTCCCCTGCCTCAGCCCTCCAGTGCTGGAATTGCAAGTATGTGTTTCCACACCCAGGTGCACACTCATACTTCCTTACCAGCTTTCACAGAAGGTGGGGCAGAGGGAATAAGGAGTAAGGTCTGAAAGCAGCCCGCAAACAAAAGACAGAATCAACCCTGTAGTATCAGCAGTGCTCACTTTCTGGGTATTCTCTTTGGAACTGAAGCATTTAATGTCATCTCCAAACCCTAAAAGGTTTGACACTTACTGTCTTCTTTTCATCTGCTGAACAGGCAGTTTAATGCTCCCTTAGTGCTCTCATATATAGGCAGTGAGCTTCAAAGTCAAAGTCATCTCTGCTCTCCAATTCTCCTTCACTGCAGGGGCATTGCTCAAATGGCTTGGCTCTAATTCTTGAATCTGTAATCAGCTCATGGGGCAGGCAGCCACACCTTGCACAAGGATCTTCAGCAATCCTAGGCGAGCTCTCACGTGTATTAGGATGACTCAGTCTCCAAATTTAGGAATGCAATACATCTTCTGCTGTTTTCTCTATGAACTTAATTTCTATTTTAAGCCCTTGGGAAAGGGAGCAGAGAGACTCCAATTGACTGAAATTAGGTTTCTACTTCTCCCATAGAATAGAGACTTACAAAGCTTGGTAGGTTTATATTATGCCCAGGTATTGTGCCCCCTGGATATTGAGTATCCTCAGCAAAGTCATTGTTGAAATGTTATTGAAAGCTCTTTATGCAATACCTGACATTTATTTGTGCCTTCATATCATATGCATTTTCTCATTTAATTTTCTTGATGTGTGTGTCTGTGGGGAATATAGTTTTTCCAGAAACATCATACAAATGAAAATAACTTATGCCAATGTATTTCTCTTTTTCTTTGTATTTCAAAATCTCAGAATCAAATTCATTGTTCAACTGGAGGAACAATTCTGTGCCACTGCAGAGTTGTCTCCATGTGAGCAAGCTTACATCTTCTTTTTGTGCTTAATGTCAAACACATTGCCTGGCACATAGGTGATCATATTTGTAAAGTAAATGAATACCTTTTCTGGAGGGAGTCCAGCTGTTTTACTCTTTGTGATGTTTATATGTTCATTTGTGTATGTTTATTGTGCATCATTTCAAATCCCCTTTTAAAAAATTGCGTGAGAAATGAGGAAGGGAGAGGAGAACATAATGAAAGGTGAGAAATAAGGAACAGAAGGGCAACATGGCAAAGGGCTTGTGCAACTCCACTACTTGACAACATAGCATTTCTCTTTCCTTTTCACTTTTCAATGAATCTGTATCCTTTTCTAATAATATTGTTTTTTTTAAAAGTGAACCAATACATTGAGTGATATGTGGGCGGAACAAAAGATTCACCTACACATCCAGAAACCATTACCAGGGCTGCTGTCTGGTGACAGGTTTTATGCTAGAAATGAAGGGGAAGGTGCTGGACATGACGAGCCTATTGCTTGCTTGCTGTCTAGGTGGAATAAGTATACAGACCCTGCATGACAGAAAGTTGTGCACAGCACAGCAGGGACACCAGGGATCATGACACTGGGAAGATGACATGGACTGATCCTGACATGTGACTTACACTTGCCAGCGGTGAGATTGGGAACTGCTGGAAGAGAATTTGAGGAAGGTTATGGCTATTTCCACACTCACATATAGTAAAGACCATTTGGAAGTTTGTTTGTTTGGTTTATTTTTTTGAGACAGTCTTGCTAAATTTACCAGGCTGGCTTCAAGCTTACAATTCTCCTGCCTCTGCCTACCAAATAGCTAAGATTATAGTTACGTGTCACCCTTCCCAGCTAAAACAGTCCTATTTATTAGGTCAACAGATTTTCTTCTGGCACATTATGTAAAGAGACCCAGATATCTACAAAAATTATTTCCTTTTGCAAATCTTCCAGCTGTATTCAGAATGCTTTCAATTCAACTAACCAGAAGAAGTCTCTTTTTCAAAAAAAATGAAGCAATTAAAAGTTAGATATTGTCGCTATTGGAAAATATTCTTTATGAAGAAGTTGATTTCTTTGATATAATATTCACTTCCCTTGGGGAAACAACTCTCAATAAATGAAAATATTTTTACAGCAAATAATCTATTGCTTTAAGTTCATTTAAATTGATTTGATAATCTGTTCCAATTCCTGTGGCAAATCTCTATGTGGAAAGAATTTTAATTAAAATAAAAGTTATTATGCATATGACAAGGAAAAAAATCAAGTAGTACAAAGAGCTTATAATGGAAAGAATAGTTCTTTTCCCAACCCTCCCTGCCCTCAACTACCTCCCCAGAGATAGCCATTTTAAACAAGCTCTATATTTAGTACTTCAGTGGTTGCTTCACTATCTCTCAGTGATGTGCTTCTTCATTTCTGTATCCCTCATTTCCATATTTAAATATCCCTATGTTTTATTCAGTCTCTTGGTTTACCTTTGTAAGTCAATAAATATGTTTAAGCTTCCATTTTTCATCTGATCAAATGAAGAATCTACACCCTAACTTCAACTTTACAAGGTGAGGATGTTACCCCTTCTCCCTCTCCAACTTTTCTCCCCAACTTTTCTCTCCTCATTTCTCTTGACTGCTCTGTGTTTTTTTAAAGATAAATATTTAATATGTGAATATTGTTTACAGAAGATTCAAGTGTCATGATAGGGTTATATTTCCCTTGCTAAAATTCCAAGTTGATGTTCCCAGTTCCACCCACTAAGCATTGTTACAGTGGAATCTTTATTACACACCATCATGTAGTAATTTTTTTACCATTTTGTTTACTTTGCAGCTGTACTGCACTTCACATAGCTGTTGGATTTATTTTCCTTGGGATTCTGTTTGACTTTCCCCTTGACAAAGAATCACATGCCTTCTGACATCTTCAACATCTTTCAGCTTTTTCCTCATTCTATTTGGAGTCAATTTCCTTCTTTTTCATGAAAATTTCTGATTTTTATGACCAAATTACAAGTTGCTTCCTATTTGAACTCTCTTATTGTTTGTTTGTTGGCTTCCTTTCTCCAATAAAAGTTTTAGTCCTCATTTTCTCTCACATATTCTGTACTTCTGCTGAATCAGCAAGTCCTCCCAACATCTTAGTTTTTCTATCTCTCTAGTGGAATCTGTCAGGAAGCCCTCTGCCTGCTGCTAAGTCTAGACCAAGTATTCTCTTTCTGACAACTGTCTTCTTGGAGCTTCCCTCTTTGTGCTCCTTGATTGGATTTACATTTCTCTGAATCTCAGGTTTTCTCTCTTTGGATTTATTCCCTCATTTTACTGGAGCATATCCCCATGCAATTTTCCAAAGAATGGAATTTGAAAAATAAACATTACAAGCTTTTATGTATCTGAAAGTACATGTATTCTAGGGTAGAGCTGGACTGCCTTCAGCTGTTCTGTCTGGGAGATTCTGGTCAGAGCTCAGAAGACCAGAATGCTGATAGAAATCCTGCTGGTAAAGACTGGGTTTGGGAGGTTTCTGCTGGGAAGAAGGGCTGCACTGGGTGCTGGACTCCAGACAATGTATGTTATGTCTTGGCCAAAAGTTTGTCTGCATTTTGCTTGTGCCCAGAGATTTTGCCTGAGACTGAGATTAGGGTGGTGGACTGATTAATCTGGCAGAAGAAATTTCAACACAGTTGAATATTGAGGTGGTGGCATGGCTATTGTTGGGGGCTTTTAGCCAGATTTATGCTGAGAATCAAAAGCAAAGAACCGAGCAGGATGACTTAAAACATTGTGAGTTTGGCCAGAAAGGAAGCTCCAGTAAAGCTGTGAACTGCAAAAACAGAGCTGAGGAGATCTGAATTGCCAAGAAGGAACAGGAAAATATAAAAGATGGCCTGAGGGCATTATAAGAAGCAGAAAGTCTCCACCCTTTGCAGCCTCAAACCTACAAAGATGAAAGACTTCTCTTTGAGAGGAAAGCCACAGAGTGCCATGTTCCAGAATGGCAGCAGCCACACCAGGGTCCAGAATTGTGGCAGCATAGAGAATTTGTTTCTCAGAATTGGATTCAGAGTGCCCAGTGATCCAGGCACTCAACCCCTATGGCCAACAGAGAGGAAGTCCCGGCTATAGCTACAGCTGGCAGTGGATCTTCATATCATCCACATGGCACTGGTTTTAGGCACATGTGGAATGCAAGAGTACTGAGGTTGAGAAGGTTTCTACCACAATTTCAGAAGGCCTGGGTGGCCAGGCAGCGTGCCCCTGAGAGGGCAGTGTGTGATTCTGTGAGTGTGAAGTGAAAGGTGCAGTGGAGACCCCAGAAGTTTGGAAAAGCCAGGAACGTGGATTGTCTGAGGAAAGCTGCAAGGAGGGAGCAAGGCAGGCCTAAGAAAGAAAGCTTAGGAGCTATGACCACTGGAAGGGGTCGAAGTCACACAATCCCTCTGAAGCTCACAATTTACTGCAGATTGCTTCAGATGTTCCACATGGAACTAGAAGACTTAATGTTAGCCCTGCTGGATTTTGAACTTGTTTTGGTCCCAATGCTCTGTATGCCTCTTTTTGTACCTTTTGGAATGGTAATGTTTATTTTGTGCCATTGAATGTTGGAAGTATGTCACTTTTCATTTTTACAGGGGTTCACAGCTAAGAGTTTGCCTTAAATCTCAGAGGAGACTTGGGACTTGGACTCTTCAGCAATGCTGAAACTGTTAGGATTTTGGCAACTCTTAGTCATGGACTAAAATGTCTTTTGCATAAAGGGATATACATAGGTCTTTAGGGGGCATGGGTGGAATGTTATGGTTTGTGTCTGGATGTCCCCCCAAAGTCTCATGCAGTCATGGGCAGGCTTCTAGAGTTTATGATTGATCCATGATCCAATGTTGGGATTATGGGTATGAGTGTTACACCCACCCTGGAGTGGGTAGTTTGCACTTAGTGTAAGGGAGGGAGAGAAGCTTGCTCTTCCCACCCACTTCTCCCTTTTTGTTCTTGTTGTTTTGCTGTTTTCTGCTGCTATGAACAGTTGCCCTCTGCCATGTGCCACTCTGTCTTGGAGCCAGCCAAGTGTGGACTGAAACCTCCACAAACTGTGAGCTAAAAAACCTTTCCTTCATTAATTTTGGGTATTGAGTATTTTGTCTCAGCAATGAGAGAAAAGTAACTAAGACAGGGTAAACATTAAATTCAATAATTCCATGTCCAGCATCTGAAGCAACCTGTGGCACATTTTGAGCTCCAAAGGGTTTGCATGAGCTCCAAAGGGCTTCTACCCCTATGGCACTTCTGATGGTTACAGCTCCCACAGCTTCTCTCTTAGGCCTACTTTTCTCCCTCCTTGCAGCTTTCCTTAGACAATCCATTTTCCTGGCTTTTCAAACTTTCTGAGGTCTCCACAGCACTTTATGTTTCTCATTCACAATTTCACACACTGCCCTTTCAGGGGCAAACTGCCTGGCCACCCAGGCCTTCTGAAATCTAAGTGAAAGCCTTCTTAACCTCAGAACTCTTGCACTCTGTATGCACCTGAAACCAGTGCCACATGGATGATGCCAAGGTCTGATGCCAGCTGGAGCAGTAGCCAAGCTTTTCTCTCTCTTGGCCATAGGGGTTAAGTACCTGGATCACTGGACACTCTGAATCCAATTCTGAGGGGGCCATGGATGGAATGTTATGGTTTGTGTCTGGATATTCCCTCAAAGCCTCATGCAGTCATGGGGCAGGCTTTAGAGTTTATGATTGATCCATGGTCCAATGCTGGGATTATGGGTATGAGTGCTACACCTGCCCTGGGTGTAGATATAGGGAAGGAAAAAAAGTATAGAATTCTCTATTCTGCCACCATTCTGAAACATGGTGCTCTGTGGCTTTCTCCTCTAAGCAAAGTCTTTCATCTTTGTAGGATTGAGGCTGCAAAAGGTGGGGAGACTTGCTGCTTCTTGTAATGCCCTCAGGCCATCTTTTCTATTCTCTTGTTTCTCCTCAGCAATGGAGATCTCCTCAGCTCTGTCTTTGTAGTCCACAGCTTTACTGGAGCTTCCTTTCTGGCCAAACTCACAACATTTAAACCATTCTTCTGGGCTCCTTGTTCTTGATTCTCAACATAAATCTGGCTAAAATCCCCCAACACTAGCCATGCCACTGCCTCAACATTCGACTGCCTTGAAATTTCTTCTGCCAGGTTAATCAGTCCATTGCCTTTAATCTCAGCCTCAGGCAATGTCCCTGGACATGAGCAAAGTGCAGACAAACTTTCTGCCAAGCCATAACAGACATTGTGTGGAGTTCAACAACCAATGGAGTCCTTCTTCCCAGCAGAAACCTCTCGACCCCAATCTTTACCCACAGAATTTCTATCAGCCTTCTGGTCTTCTGAGCTCTGACCAGAATCTCCCATACGGAACAGCCAAAGGCATTCTAGTTCTTCTCTTTCAGGTGAAATATCTGAACCTTTCCAAACACTTCCCACATGCCATTCCAAAAGGCTCTTGAACCACATGGTCAGGTATATTCACAGCAATGATCCCACTCCTCTGTACCAAATTCTGTCTTGGTGACTTTTCTCTTGTTGCTGAGACAAAATATCTGATGCCCAACATTAAGGAAGGAAAGGTGTATTTAGCTTACAGTTTGTGGAGGTTTCAGTCCATACTTGATTGGCTCCAGGGCAGGGTGGCACATGGCAGAGGGCAACAGTTCATGGAGGCAGAACACAACAAAAGCAACAAGAGCAAAAGGGAGGAGCACTGGCAAGTAGCCTCTTTCCCTCCCTTATACTGTATGCAAACTACCCACCTCAGGGCAGGTATAGCACTCACACCCATAATCCCAACATTGGACCATGAATCAATCATAAACTCTAGAATCCCACCCCATGACTGCATGAGGCTCTGGGGGGACATCCAGGTGCAAACCGTAACAACAAACAAAAGTGTTTGGCAAAATTTTGCTTCCGTTTGCAAGTTTCACATCAGTTGACAAACACAACCACATCTTTTCAGTGTTTTTATCAGGAAACCAGGTTCTCTGAGCATTTTCAGTCTTTGCTGTCTAGCATGTTGGCATGTGTCCTTCTGCTTGTCACCCAAGCACATTAGCATGGGAGGCAGGGTGCAGCCCAGTGTCCTCACATCTGTCATCTTCCATCAAGAAAGCAAATATCCTCTGCCCTCCCCTCAGAGATGGGCTAACTTCTAATTGAGCAAAACTGTGTCATATAACTGTCCTTATCTGCACAGGACTTGGGAAATGAATACCTTACTAATCTGGGCATAGTGATGTCCTGAACAAAACTGGAATGGAAGGGAAGAAGAGAGAATGGGTACTGGGCAAGCAACCCAGTGTCTGTAGATGAGGAAAATATGATTTTTGAAAGTTAAATTTTGAAAAATAAACCAGACAATCAAATATAAAATATAAGGTGTAGTGTTACTGCCAATACATTCCCAGTAGAATTGTATAAAGAGTATGTGATACAACAGAAGACATTTTTACATTTTAAAATGAAGTGTTTTTAGTATAATTGTTGAAATCATCTGGCAAAGCCAAAGTACACTATGAAAATTTGGTTAAACTGTATCTGGGTTGCCAGGTGTGATGGTACATGCCTGTAATCTCAGCACTTGAGAGGCTGAGACAGGAGGATCACCTTGAGTTTGAGGCCACCCTAGGCAACAAAGTGAGTTCAAGGCCAGCCTGGACTGCAGAGTGAGACCCTGTCTCAAAAAAAAAAAAGACTAAAAAAAATGTATCTGGTTTATAATCAAATTTCATAAGTGTCATCTATGGACCATAGATTTCTATGGCCTTACACATTCCAAAACAATATTTTTGGAGGGAAGACAATTGTCTCCATTTTTGTTGAAGACAGCTACAAGGGAAAAGGAAAGGAAGGTTAAAATTAAGCCCAAGGACTGTGTTGGTCTTACAGATGCCTAGCATGTTGCATTTTTAAAAATGTATTAATATATAAATGTTTGTGTCAGCCATGGCTTTACCTTCAAGAGATATCTGCCAGAGAAGGTGTAGTGGACATCCAAGGCTCTCTCCAGCAGGCTCCTGCTCCTGTTTTTTTTTTTGTTTGTTTGTTTGTTTTTTTAAATTTTAAAAATAAAAGGAGGAAAACATTAACAGACAACCTTTTACAAAATAGCAAAAGAACAGTACAGACAATACAGAGTTACAATCAAAGTGGTAAGAAATTAACAATGCTTGTTGTATTACATGTCTCTTTTGAAATTAAATGTTTTTTAAAACATTTAATTTCAAAAGAGACACGGTATAACATTTAGGATTGGGTTTTGCTACAATGATGAAAACCTAAAAACTACAGAGACTCAAATAGTATAGAAATTTTTTTTCCCCCCATACAAAAGAACTTCCATAGGTTGGAAATCAAGACCATTAAAAAGTTGTATAGGCCCAGGCTCTTATGCTCTGCTGTGCTTGGCATGAAATATCCCCTTAATGAGCCAAAATGGCTGTTTGAGCTCCAGCCATTACAACCACATTCTATAGAGCAGAAGGGAGTAAAGAATACACTAAGAATATTTCCTGCAAGCTGTACATGACACTTCCTATAAACTATTGATTCCATATATAGTCATAACCAGTGGTAAAGGAAGCTGGAGGAAGTAGTCCTGATTCCATGTGGCCAATTAAAAATTGGGTATTCTATTGCTACAGAAAATAGATATTTGGGTCCAACAGCTAACTTTGGGACAAACGTCAGCTGAAAATACATTTTAACAAGGCTTTCTATCCTATTGCACAAAATATACAGGGCGTTCTCCTGAGTGCTCTGCATACATTAATGTACTTCCCGTTCATGAAGTAGGTGTTGCTATCTCTATTTTTCAGCTGAGAAGATTAGGTGTAGAGAGATTATTCTGCTGCTTTGACACCCAGCGCATGGCCTAACACGGTACCTCTTGCCCTGAAGTATTTGATGAATGCTTTTGGGTGACCCTGATTGACAGCGAGCACACACAGGGCTGGGAGAGGTTGATGTACGCCTGTTACTTCAGCTAATTACGTTTACAAGGGGTTTTAAACTATTGATGTTTATTCTCTAAGATTTGGTGCTGCAAGCCTGCATTGCAAAGCTGTGTGCTTGGACGAGAACTTTCATGATTAGACTTGTTGGCTGAATATCTCAGGGGAGCCTGGAACTACCAGGGGATAATTTCAATTTGCTGGGCCTTGGGCTATGAGAATGCCTGGCTTTGTGTGCTATGAAACTGTGATAAGTGTCAAGGATGCCAGGGGAAGACTCTGGAACAGGGAAAGACCAGAATCTGGGTGTGCTATCAGGAGGGATCCACGAAGAGTGATGCACACCAGAAAGGCCCGGGGAAGTCAGCACACCGTCCTTGTGAGGTTGGTGTTTTCCTGTTACTTCCTTTTAAGTTCCCTAAGTATCATGGCAAAAATGTTCTTCTATTACTAAGAAAATGTGGCAAAGAAATACATTAAAAAATTATTTCCAAGAAGCACTATTGTGTATGTTTATTCTTACCTCAGTTCCACAGCAATGTCAGATCACAGGACTTCAGAGGACTTTGCTGTGAGGTTTGAAATAGTTTCACGCAAACCATGCACTGTAACGTTCACCACAGTTTCCTCATCCCGTAGTTTGTTTGTCTCATAAAATGCCAGGAAGGAACGTTGGAGACATTTTCAAGTGCTGGCCTTTTCTTCTTATCATTGCTTAAGATATATTTCCTCTCTTAGTGTCAAAGGAACTTCAGCTCTTGAAAGCGCTGCGCTGTGGTATAACTTTCATAGTACCCTCTTCCCAGCCATTTTTCTTTGGCCACCTGGTGTATATCATTCATTGCAAGTTTACTTCATTCCCTGGATGCATAGCCGATGCTCCGTGGACCATAAAATTTCAGCTGCAAAACCAGAGCATCTCATTATTTCTGAAATATCAAGCTTGTATCTTCTTGATAAATAATTCCTACTAGTATAATGTATCAGACTAAAACATATTTTCTGAGGCCAGTGAGGTTAAAGCGGCAATCTCACCTTTTTTAATTTTTTTGCCCCGAAGACAGTGATTTCCATATATAGAGTGACCCCGGTTTGTGTTGAACACGGGGAATGAGGATGAAGCATGAAACGACACATATTGCTGTCAGAGATTGGAAATGAGGCCTGCTAACCTGTAGGCAGCCTTCCACACTAATCAGCCCTGCGACGCCAATGTATTCAGAGAGCTGCCTCCCTTCGCGTAGAAGAGGCTGCAAATTTTCTCTTTCGCCCTTCTCCTTCCCCCGCTTGTTTTGTTAATCACAGCCACTGATAAACATTACATTTTAATGCCATTCTGCTTTTTCTCTCTTATTCCTCTGCGAGGAAGAAGGGGGAAAAAACCCTGCCACTGACACCGTGTCCTGGAGACATTGGGCTCATCTGGTGTCTCTGCTGCCTGAAGAGTGGGCGCGGTGGTTTGCATTTGCCTTTGAATATCCATCAGTCAGCGATGCTTAGACAGGTGGGACAGCGTCCCTCTGCGGAGAGCAGTCAGCGCTCTGGAATCAGCCACTTGCTCGAGTCACCTGCCTGGCCCAGGGCAAGAAGTTCTTGAAGAAGACCATGTTACCACTTGGACTTTTTGTTTGTCGTATGCCACAGAGACATCACAATGAGAAGAGGAAGGGGTTTTAAAAAAAAAAATAGTTTTCTGCTTCCTGAAGTCTTACCTTACAATGTCTGCTTCATAAAGAAATCTGCCTAAGTCTTTCCAAAAGTATCTGTGCCAGGTCTGCAAATGAATGATGGAAATATATATGCGTATGTGTTTGTATACATTCGTGCATGTGTCCATATAACATACATGGCATAGATCAGCTGCACACACATCAATACATAAGCACCACGCAAATGACCTAAGTCTGTCATTTCAGCCATCAATTATTCCCCTATCTGTTGGAGCTGCCCTTCTGCTAGCTGCTAACAATGCCAAGAAGAGAATTCATTTTCCGTGATGAAATTGCACACGGTAGCAGCTACCACAGTGGCTCCAGCTTGTGAGCTTCGGACAACTGGGCGGGCCATGAAATTATTTCAAGTGGTCTTTGCCGCCCTGTGCATACTAAGTCTGCTCAGGAGGCTGAATTCATACACATAATATTCAGGGACATAAGGACTATTTTTAAAAATACAGACGAGTGATATTATGCGGATTAAAATTCTAAAATTCAGTTGGGCTTGGTGGTATATGCCTGTAATTTCGGCACTCAGGAAGCTGAGGTAGGAGGATTGCAAGTTTCAGGCCAGCCTAAACTACATAGTGAGACACCATCTCAAAAATATTTTCTTAAATAAGTAAATGAATAAAATTCTAAAATTCCTTAAATAACATTACTGAATTTATGGTACTGATATCATGAGTTTTCTCTATTAAAAGGACAATTATCTTTTGAATGGGAGCCTGACATATTTACCTTAAGAACCTCCTACTCCCCAAAAAGCCCAAAGCAACAACAACAACAAAAACAGCTCAGAAACCAGAGGGCTGAGGAAGACAGTGAGTTAGGGCACTCCTGGTAGAATACAGAGGACTGAGGCCATAGAACACTATAAATTCTGACAAAATACTATAGTCATTTTTTTAGCGCTGAGGATTGAACCCAGGATCTTCACATTGAGCTAGAACCCAGCTCTTTGTTAATTTTTATTTTGAGACTAAATTGTTAAATTGCCCAGGCTGGGCTCAAACTTGCCGTCCTCCTGGCTCTGCCTCCCAGAATGCTGGGATTACAGGCATGCGCCACCAGACTCAGCTTACTTTGCGGTGTTATCAGTAGGAACTCTGAGGAGCAAAGGTTGTCTCTCCTGTAAATGCCAGAAGAGCATCCGGGGAACAAGTTTTCAAATATGAAGCCTCTCAGAACCCGAGCAGCCGCCTTGCCTTGCCTGGCCTGGCCTGGCCTTGCCTTTTCTTTGGGTTAAACCACTTTATTGTACACATTCATTGGACACAACTTGAGCTGGAAGATCAGCATAAACCTGTGAAACCATTGTCATAATCTATGCTGTAAACATATTATTATCATTTTATGCATATATAAGAATTCTTAACATAAAATTTACCCTCTTAGCAAAGTTTCAAGTACATAGTACAGTATTGTTTGCTATAGTGACTGCGTTGTTCAGGGCATCTCTAGATCTTATTCATCTTCACTTTGTACCTTTTGATTAATACGTCCCTGTTTCTCTCTCCTCCACCATTCTATTATCTGCTGCTATGAGCTCAAATGTTCTAGATGTCTCCTATAAATGGTATCATGAAGTATCTATCTTTCTATGTCAAGCTTGTTTACTTAACATAATGTTCTCTGTGTTGCCACAATCAGCAGAATTTACTTCTTTCTAAAGACTGAATAATATTCCACTATATGCATATTGTATATTGTATTTCCTTATTCGCTCATCCATCACTGTACAGTTAAGTTGCTTCTACACCTCAGCTATTGTGGAATACTACTGAAATAAGCACACGAGTAGAGATATCTGTTCAAGATTCTGATTTCTATTCTTGTGGATACATACCCAGAAATGGGATTGCTAGATCAAGAGATAATTCGAGTTTTAACATTTTAAATGAAACTTCAGAGCACATTCTGTACGTGGGCAGTCACACTTCCGGACTACCTTTTGTCACTGTGTAGACCCAGAAAGCACATCAGCTTGTTCATGAGAAATCTAAATTAGAACTTCTCAGGTTTAATTGTACAGTGATTTCTTTTTTGCATATCATTACTTTTCATTTCTTTTCTATCACAGGACTGGAATATCATCTCTAACTGGATGCAAAGTGTGGTTCCTTCGCCATAAATTTCATTTCAGGAGCATGAAACAAGCAGTAGAAAGTGTCATGAAAGGCATCTCCGTGCCCAGTGGGTGGGGAAAGGGGATCTAGAGCATCCAGTGGGAAAGTTCACAGCATGGGCTCTAAGTTAAAATCCAGATCCTCCCCTCCAGCCCCCTTGATCGCACACGCAGTTTAACTGCTCTGAGCTTCCTATTCTTCTTTTGTCAAATGGGAGTGATCTTGCAATCTACAACAGGGCGTGCCAGGCACCAGGAGGGTACCCAACATCCATTCCTACCATTTTTCAATGAGTAAACTGTCCCAAGACTCTCCTGGGAGTTGAGGTCTTGGGCACACAGAGGCTGGGCAGGCCAGGGACTTCTTTTAAGAGGAAAACTGGACCATTAAAGTGTTGACATGATTTTGATTACTAGTGTAATTTAAGAGATGCAACTATAAAACTAGGTGTAACTTCCGAATGCTTGTGGTTTCATGATAAATTAAGTATAATAGAAAATGATGAAAATGCAATTAGTAACATTAAAGTATAACATTATTTTGTCAAAACATTATTGCAAACTTATAATATGAAAACATCCTCATAGACTCTCTTTTAAGTGTGGCCTGCAGCATAGACCATGTGTTATGTATTAATTCCACTCTCCTACCATTTTTCTTAAACCATTTTGATTTTGTGATGCATTTGATTATCATCAAAATGAAAACACAAAACTATAAAATTGCTGTGGATTATTCTCAGATGCCCGGGAATATACCCTAAGCATCCAAGGACCCCAGATGACGAAGCACTTCTTTAGATCCAGAATTCCAATGGCAGTGGAGGAAACACTGTGTACAGCATCTTGAAAAAATGTCTCAGGGAAAATGTTGTCCAAGAAAGCAGCACCCTGTCCTTTCTTTTTAGTTCACTGTTAAGTGTGGAAGGAAAGAGTTCAGCAAACTCCTACATACAAGTCCATAAACGCAGTTCTGTTATTAAAATAAACAAGAGGAGAAGCCATCCTTTTCTGGATATGAGGCTGGAATTTGTGATAATTTGTGGAAACATTTCTTTCTAAACAATAACTTTCCCTAGTTACCAGCAAGCTTGCTCAGTCTGATGTTTTGCACATTTTAAATTTTAAAGTTGGAAACAAACATTTTGTAAGAGACAATCCTAACAGTTGCTTCCTTTTACACCCAGGAACTACTTCCTCTCTAATTGTGGAGAGCATGGTGCGAAGCCGCGTCCTTTATTCAAAGCACCCCATGCCATGTTCTGCAACATGATGACTCGTTGCCAGGGCATTATGCAGCCACCAGCATGCCAACTGGCAGCTGCACTGGTTTCATTACAAAATTCGGTGTTTCAACTTGAAGCAGGCCTGCAAATTGCCAAGGATTTATATGTTCACAGACAATTTCTAGCCAAACTCTGCTGCCTGTATTGCCCAACAGGAATGCCAATGGATTTTGACGTTTTCAAAACCTTTTATTTAATTTTGCTTTTCAGTTGGACAACTTCTATTGAATGCTTTCAGTGACAACTTATAACTCAAGCGTACAAGTGCTCAAAGAACTAACACCTTTCCTGTCTTAGAGGGGCATGGGGGTTGTTTGGTTGGTTGGGTTTTTTTCTTCTTTGGAGTTTTACAGAGTTTTTTCTGCAATGAATTCCACATGAAAAATATCTCTCTCACAGATCTACAGTTGCAGCCACAAAAGACACACTTTTGTTTTCCACTCCGAGCATACTCAGACTGGTATTTCATCAAGTTTAGTCACTGTATTAATGATTCAGCAGGCATTATGAATATGTAACGAGCCCACAAGTTACATACACTTAAGTCAACTGAGTGAGCTTGTGGAAATATGTCTCTACAATTGTTTTTACAACATGTTTAGCTGTTTGACATATTGTATTGCTAATTCTAACCATAGTGTCCCCCAAGAAATATTTCCATGAACATTTTTAAGAAGTGAAAACAGATTTGGGGACATAATTGTTCAGTTTGTGGCATCTCTTAAATTACTGAAATCAGAGTCAAACTGAAGCCAAGTTCTGAACACACCCACTCTACCTTGTCTTAGTCGCCTGGGATACTCTAACAGGTATTTTGGGTTGTGTAGTTCAAAAAGAGCAGAATGCATTTGTCACATTTCTAAGGGCCAGGGAATCCAAAGTCAAGCATGCGCAGATCCATGTCTGGTGAGGGCTCACTCTGCTTCACAGATGGGGCCTGGTTGCTGCATCCTCAGCCCAAGGGACATCTTGTTAAGGTCACTGTCCCTACTCATGAGCACAGACCCCAGGATGTAATCACTTGCTCAAATGCCCCACCTTGTAATACCATCATATTGAGTACTGGTCCCAACATATGAATTTGGGGAGACATTAACATTCAGGCCACAACACCCAAGGATTCTGATGAGCTGAGCAAAAACACAGAGAAAATGGATATAGAAGAGCATCTTTCTCTGGTCCCTGAGGAACCTGAGGCTGTACCAGAAGCGCCGCGTAAGTCAGTTTGTCAAATGGCAAAGCCAAAATTGAGCCCTAATGCATTGCCCTGGCCCTTGGCTATGCCGAGTCTCCTGAGCAGATGCAAAAAATCCTGATTACTGCTAACACATAGTCCAGGAATTGGCAAATTTGTGATTCTGCAGACCAAATATGGGCCACCCTCTAACTTTGTGAATAAAGTTTTACTGAAATGGAACCGTGCTCACTTTTTTAACATATTGTCTCTGGGAACTTTCACACTACAGAAAGTCAGAGACGAGCAGTTACGACAGAGGATATTCAGCCCACAAAACACTAAATAAGTCTTTCCAAAGAAAAGTTTACTGATGCAGGGTATAGACTACTGGATTTTAAAATCA
The DNA here is from genome assembly GCF_000276665.1 of Chinchilla lanigera. Classification (NCBI taxonomy): domain Eukaryota; kingdom Metazoa; phylum Chordata; class Mammalia; order Rodentia; family Chinchillidae; genus Chinchilla; species Chinchilla lanigera. Next base: position 15,029,945 of record NW_004955404.1, on the reverse strand, counting down.
GTGTAACATGATTAACGTTCAAAATCAGATGCAGTTTTGCTTATTTTTATAAAACCCTAGTAAGTAGTGTTACAGGACAAATGCATACACAGTTAGTTGGCACTGGGATTCTCTGTGACAGGGACAGTTGAAAATCCACAGATGTCTCAGCACATTACTGCTCTGTGTCTTTTGAAGCCCAATGGCTCTTTTGTCTTTGTACAGTGGCATTGCAGGAAGTCCTCTTCATTTCTAATTGGTTGTGTTCACTTTGCAGCATATATACTAAAATATTTCTAATTGGTGCAAGCCAAGTGACCTTTTTTATTTATTTATTTATTTATTTACTTTGGTTTTTCTCTGGTACCGGGAACCGAACTCACGACCTTGCGCTTGCCAGGCAGGCGCTTTTGCCATTGAGCTAAATCCCCAGCCCCTTAAGTGACCTTTTCTGATAACAGAAACAAAAACATAAATTTGAGCAAGGCAACAGCACCACAGGAGCTCAGGGTGCAGTTGCATGGTACCCTGTGTCTTCCTCAGTTTACGGTGCTGTAACAAGGACCCTTACCTTGGGTTGCTTACATCAGCAAGCATTTATAACTTGCAGTTCTGGAAGCTAAAAGTCTAAGATCAGGGTGCCAACATGGCTGGGCAAACTTCTTGTGGTATCTCATGTGGCAGGAAGAGATCAGAACTCTTTGGGGTTCTTTTCATAACGACACAGTAACCTCATTCATTAGGATCTATTCTTACTAGCCTATAGCCCCATCTCCTAATACCCTCACACCAGGGATTAGAATTTCAGCATACGATCTGTGGAGGGACATAAACATTTAGTCACAATATCCTGTGATCTTGGTCTTTTCCCATTTTGCAGAGGAATCCTTCTCAGATCTTATGAGTCTCCCATCACCGGAGTGGACTGGTGTATACCTGGATCAGTAGAATGCAAATGGAATGTGCACACGCCTCTCTCATGTCGCAGGAGCTTCTTGTCCTTATGAGGGACCCATACCATGTTGCACATGAGGACCAGTTTTCTTACTAGTGCATCATTCCTTAAGGGGTAGGATAGGGTAAAGGTAATAAAGGTTCCTTCTGTGAGTTCTCCCATACCATTCCCCACTTAGCTAGCAAAGGTTTGGAAAAGAAGTTCAGCGAGATGTGTGATGCTAGAATTTTAGGAGTGCTGGGCAGGGGGCACATGATGTGCGATCATCTTTAACTCTGCTTTTGGTGCAAGTCTTGTTCTTTCCATTGTAACTCTATTTTTCCAATACCAAAATCAAGACACAAACATGATCAGGGAAACCTTGGGATTGTGAATTTATATGATTCACATGTGTAACAATAAATAAGCATCTACAATGGCCTCACAGTCAGTGGGGGCTGATACCCCACATGCCTCATGGCAGTGAAGAAATCTAAGCCCCACTAGCATTTTGGCTTACTAAATTTGAACCAACGCACGAAGAGAAGACTGAATAAACACACCTTCACTACCCGCCCCAAAGATAACTTTGAACTTCCAAGATGCTTTCTGCATGAACGTGTGAGAAATTACTCACAAATGTTGAAGCTTCTTCTTCCATAACTTCAAAATGTGCCCAAAAAAGAAGCTAATTGGCAAAGTAACCCTTTGCACAATCCATACTTCTCCAAGAAGCACATCCAAAATTTACATAAATAAGATAAGGAGGTTGCATAACATCAGGATGTGTCTGCTTAAATCTGAGCTACTATTTGGGTATTCCGTTATTTTAAATTCTCTTGTACAAGTTTTTAAACAAAAAATTAGTGCTGGGTGTTGAACCCAGGGCTCCATGCAAACTGAGCACATACATGCTGTACCTCTGAGAAACATTCCCATCCTTTATGCAATATTTTTATAAACTACTATCTGCAACTTGCTGCAAATAAGAAGCAACACTTCTGAAATATCCTGGAAATTTTTCTGTAGTGTTTAACACTATACTCGACATAAGAGCCAGGTGTGGTGGTACACACCTGTAATCCCAGCACTCGGGAGGCTGAGACAGGATGATAGTTGCGAGTTCAAAGCTAGCCTGGGCTACAAAGTGAGCTCAGGCCAGCCTGAACTGCATAGAGAGACCCTGTCTCAAAAAGACAAAAAAAAAAGATGAGACGTCTGAACCTTCTCACTTCTCAGCAATATTCAGCAAATTCCAACTCTGCCTGTCCTAGTCTGCATCTGCCTGTTTTCAAAATGAGCCAGTTTCTCCAAACATTACTGCCAACTTTGTGTATCAAGTTGTTACCGTCGCCAGCATAGCTATGCCATTGCTGGATTCCAAATATGAATTCTACAAGCACGTTTTCTTCCCTCTTTGATGGTTTCTGTGGTCACCGGTAAATTTGTAAATTCCTCTAGTAGCACAGGACACCTTCTCCTGGGGACTGAGAATATGGACATTCCTGGTCCAGTACAGAGCTTATGCTGTTGCTCAGGCTTGACTCCACAGTGACAGATGCAGGGTACCGTCTCTGTGCTGTGTGAACATATTCATTCTGCCATAGAAAATAAAAGAAACAAACTGAAGCAGATAAGCTAAATGTAGAAGCAAGTAACTTGTGAGACAGAAATCTTTTATATTAAGAGTCTGGATATGTGCAATATAGCCTAGGAGACATGTTAGTTATAGTGAAGGCAGAACATAGAATGGGATAGAAGGACCAAGAGACAATATATCCAAAGCAACAGATATGTATGATACACTACATATGAGTTATCAGAGATATTTGACATTCCTGAGGACTTACATGGCCCATCCTTTGGTGAGATCCTTTCTGGCCCCAACTGTTCTCTGCCTAACATGAACGAATAACACCCAGAGCTTCTCATCGAGCTCAGCGGCCAGCTACTGCTACTGGCCAACACATGTGCCTTGCTTCTCTCCAGTGGGCCAAGAGTGGTGGGTTAGCCCCAAGCAACCTGTGGCCCAATCTTGATTCTGGTCCTCATTCAAAGGGCAGGCAACTGAGAGAAAATAATGACATGTGACCATTGTGTAGCATAGACTCTGAGAGTACGGTCTTTGGTCCCACTTGCACCCATTCTAGGCCTGTGACCCTACCCCATCTCTTTCCTCTTGTTTCCTGCTGTATGTTTTAAGGTCTATTTAATCTGATTGACAAGCCTTTTCAATCCATGACCGCTGCGTTATTTACCAGGAGAGAAGAGCTAGCCCTCTGTAACCACAGGTGTTCTGCATCCATGGAGTCAACCAACCTCAGATCAAAAATATATGAAAAAAATTGACATCTCTACTGAACATGTACTGACTGTTTTCTTGTCATTGCTGCCTTAACGATACAGTGCAACAACTACTTACATAGTATTTGCCTTGTATGGGGTTTATAAGTTATCTAGAGATTATGTAAAGTATACTGGAGGGTGCAGGAGGATGGGCATAGGTTATATGCAAACCCTAAGCCATTTTATATGACAGACTTGAGCCTCCAAGGATTTTGACAGTTCTGGAAGCAGAATCCATGGGTACCAGTACGCGACTATATTTGAAGATTACCATTGCATCAAGGTTGACTTCCAAAACAATGAAAGCACTCAAATTTAGCTCACTCAAATTTACTTCCACTTTAAGATGCTATGAAATGTTTATTTAGTTAATCTGACATATTCATTCAATATCACAATCAAATTAAAAACAATTCCAAAATATGAGTAGCAAAAAAAAAAAACCCACAAAAAAGAAAACTAACAAATACCAAGTACTCATCATCTTAAATGAATACATGTTAACATTTTGTTGTGTTTTCTGCAGATTTTTGAAATTTTCTTTGTGATGTATTTAAAACAACTTCCCAAGAAAGAGTCTCTGGGAGATGAAGTGATGAAGAAACTTTGCATTCATTCCTCCAACAACTATTCACTCAGCCTCTATCATGTGGGATATCCTGGTCTAAATGCTCCAGAGAACTAGTCACTTATGCTGAGTCATGAAGTAAGTCTCAGAAATCTTCAAACAATCAAAGTAACAGATTAAAATCACAATAATGTTAAGTTGAAGCTCAGAAGTTGAACTCAAACTCCTGAGATTTTCAGACATAAAGACATGCACTTCAAGAGGACCTGCAAACTCTCTTGCCAGAAAATTCCTTATGCTATCCTTTATCTGGTTTTTAAAACTTGAGTAGTTGTACTTTTGCCACTAATTCATACATGCGCCCTAATATTCAGAATGCTAATTATTTGCCTTACATGTATGTTGAAAAGCATTCATCTGTATTTCTGGCTTTTCTTTTGTCATTTAGAAGGCTTTAAGTGTTATGTAGTCCACTTTGTCATTTTTTTCTCATGATTTATGTATTTTTAAAAAATCTTACTTAATAAATTTTGTTTTATGAGGATATAAAGTTACTACTCAATAATTTAATATTCAAGCAGTTTTGGATTCAAGTTATTGATACATCTGAGGCTCACAATGTAGAGTGTAAGTAGAAACAAAGTTTTTATATTTTTATATGGAAAACCAGTTGTTCCAAGACTTCAAAACCCTAATTTATTTCTCCTTATTTATTGATTCTCAATCTTTCCCACTGGTTTAGTTTTTCCTATATAAAGGCTCTACCCTCTTCATTTATATAGCTTTATAATAAGACAAGTTTTAGCAGCATTAGTTTTTCTCTACATCGTTTTTGTCCTGGCACTCCTGGACACTCATTGAGTTAACAAATGTTTATTGAGCAACTAATGTATGGTCATGCCCTTTTTCCTCATGTAGTTAGAGATAAATCAATGAATGACATAATTATTAATCCCAGTGTGTGTTTATTATATAATTTACAAGTGAATATTAGTACTATTCTATGAACGTCCACCAAAAAAATCCTATCAGAGTTATGGCAGAAATTGCATTAAATTAAGTGATTAATTTGAGAAAAAAAATCACTATCTTTATGCTACTAAGACTTTTTAGTCATAAGCCTGACGAATCTCTCTATTCAGATATACCTGTGCCTTTCAATCACATTTTGGAACTGTGTCCATACAAGTTTCTTACACCAAGTTAAATTTATTACTGAAATGATCTCTTTTTTTCTATTACATTTTATAAATAGTTTTTGCAACTGTAAGCAAAAATTTGATTTTTGTACCATGGGTTTGTATCCAGCATCTTCTAAAATTTTAATTCTAATCCATTTTTTCAGCAGGGTGCCTTAAATTTCCTGTGTCAGTAGCTACATAATCTACAAATGAGGATTATTTTCCTCTTCCTTTCCAACATTTATGACTTTAAAATTTTCTTCTCCTTTGGCATTAATTAGCATTCTAGAACAGAGATAGATAGTAGTGTTCATAGTTAGACAATATCATCAAACCCTAACATCATAGTATTATTTCTAAATTATGTTATTAGGATTTTTGGTCTGTGTCTTTGGAAAACCATTTCCTTTCAGTGAGGTAATCCTTTTCTTTTCTTAATTTGCCTAAATAGTCATATTAATTATAACTGCATTCCATGTGTTTTTCATATTTTTAATAAACTTTTCATTTTAGAACAATTTTAAATTTGCAGAAATATGGCAAAGATTGTACAGAATGTTCCCACACATCCCTCCATACCCAGTTTTCTCTATGAGTAATATCTATATTACTATGGGATATTTTTCACTTCTAATGAACTGACATTATTACTTTTATTAATTGAAGTTTACACTTCATTGGCTTGGTTTTACTTCATCTTTTTTTTCTGTTATAGGATCTCATCCGGGATACTACAATAGATTGAGCTATCATTTCTCTTTCAACTCCTCTTGATTGTGACAATTTTTCAGAATTCCTTGACCTCAGCAGTTCTGAGGACTGGTCAGGTAGTTTGTGCAATGCCCTTCAATTGGAGTTTCTCTGATAGTTTTTCTCATGGCTAGTCTGGGGTTATGTGTATGAGGCAGAAAAAGCACTTAGGCAAAGTCTCATTTTCATCACATCTTATCAAGGGTGTAAACTATCCAAAAGGTTTATCACTATTCTTGTTGACCTTGTGCATCAATTAGAGTTCACTAGAGAAATAATTTTTTTTTAAAAAGTCCTATCTATTAAGTAGGCTGAAAATGGCCATCTGCAGAATCAAGTGTGGAAGAAGAAACATGGCCATCTGTGTACTGGAGAGCCAGAGGATCCAGCTGAAGGTCAAAGGCCTTGACCTCATTGCAGAGTCCAGTATGAGTCTATGTCCAAAAGGCAAAACACCTGCTCGGAAGCCTGCATTAAAAGGCTGAAGAGTCTGTGCTGGAAAGCTAAAGGAACTGGAGACCAATATCCAAAGGCAACAGCAAAAACCAGAGCTCCTTCCTGAAGAAGGAAAGGGGAGACCTCCTTCTTTCCCTTTTTATTCCATCAGGCTTACAAGCCTATTGATTGGTGACATCCACATCCGGGGTGGGTCTTTCTTCCTCAGCTTGTAGCCTACACAACAACCATCCAGACACACATAGACCTTTACTAGGCAAGGTGGATTTTACTCAAGTCAAATTTTAAAAAATCACAACTCAGGATCGTACCTTAATGCCTGGCCAAGTCCATCTTCAAATAAAACTGTACCATCCCGCTTCACATGTAGCATAGGTACCTTGCCACAGAGTACCCTAACTCCTCCCTCCCACCTCCAATAGTGCTGCTAAGTGTGGTCCCCACACTTAGCCTTCTGCTACAACCTCTCAACACATTACTGCCACCATTACTTTAAATAAAATGGGGTTTTTTTTAGATTAACCAAGTATAAGGAAAATAAAAGAACTTATTTTACCTTCATTTATTCTTTCTCTTATATTCTTCATTTCTTTATGTTGACCCAAATTTTTGACATATGTACTTTTCCTCAAAGAAGTTCTTTTAAAATCCTCGTAGGACAGACCTGCAGGTGAAGCCCCGAGTTTTTGTTGATCTGAAAAATTTCTCTTTCACTTTGGAAGGTCCACTTTTCTGGATATAGAATTTTATGTTGAGAATTTTTTTCCTACTTCAAATATTTACTCTATTCTTGCATGTTTTCTGGAAATAAGTCTACTCTAATTCTTTCTTATTTACCTTACCTATTTCCTGTTAGTCCCTCACAAGAATGCAAACTCCCTGATGGACTCTTTATTTTTTCACTATTTTATTCTCATTGCCTATAACAGGACCTGACGCAAAATAGGAACTTAATTGATATATATTATTGATTATATTTACCTATTTTAACTAATAAGTAAATAGAAGCATAGCTATACTTTTCATTTTCAGACTTTGTAACTGATTCTTTCTCATGTTAATATTTTTTAATTCAAATTTTCCTTTTTTGGTGGGGAGAATGCTGGGGGTCAAACCCAGGGCCTCGTGTAGGCTAGGTAAACACTCTACCCCTGAGTTCTACCCACAGCTCCCTGTATGCCCATCTGGTTCATTAACTGCATTCTTTAAAACTGTTTGCAGGGGATATAGCTCAGCGGTACAAGCGCCTGCCTGGCAAGTGCAAGGTCCCAAGTTCGATTCCTGATACAAAAAAAAAAAATTGTTATTATTCTTTTCTTCTCTTTTCTAAAAATATTAACTGACTTTGCTTTAATGCCATTTTGAGATTATATGAGGACTTCCATTTCATTAGGTTTTAAAGTTAAAATAAAAGCTCTGTTAGTAAAATAAAGCTCTATTAAGTAGTAAAATAGAATGTTTGGCTTTGAGACATGTAAATGAGTCAGTTAAAAGCTGTTTCAAAGCAAAGAATTCATCTCTCTCTTAATGACCCAGGACACTGCTCACTACTGAGAACTGCTGTGAGATTGTTCTCACGTGTGTACTGGAGGGCACCATTTCCTCTACTAAACATCTAACTACAATGTGCGGTTAGATTCCATCCGCCCTACCTACTTCACACAAGTAGCGCAAGGACTCGGGAAGCTCATATTTTCAAGAAAGCTATGAGAAAGAGAAAACAAGACAGAAAAATGGTGTTCATATTGCTCTGAAGCACAGTGTTAAAGACTATTGTACTCTTTTTTCCAGGGCAAACAACTTTTCTGCTGCCTACCTGCTGGCTGAGGATGGTCCATAACTGGAGTACAATTCCATTTTCTGCAGTGATCTTTAGCTTTATTTAAATATCATCTTGAGCAGATGGTTGTACTTAACCTGTGCTTAGTCATTTACATCTCTGTAAGAATGGGACGTGCTCCACGCTTCCCGCCAGGGATCACAAATGAGGAGGACAGGACAGCATGAATAGACTGTCTCTGTCGCTGGATTTTACAAGTGGAATTTTCTGAAGAGTCCTTCATTCATCATAGGTTTCTGTTTCCTTCCCTCTTAGTTTCAGAGAGACAAGATGAAACATTCCACATCTATATACACGTCAACTCCACACAACCGCTGTGTGCCACGTAACAGTTACAACAGCTGTCAAAGGAGGTTTTGTCATCTCCACTAACGAACAGGGAAACCGGTATGGGGGGCCAAATAACTTATCCAAAATACACAGAGTGCTATCTGGTTCCAAAACCAAATCCCCTTCTTCTGGTTTCTCTGGAGGATGGAGTTAATATCCCACATCAAACCAGCTGTCTTAACCTACTGCATTCACAGCTTCTTTCCAGTCATGGTCCTCATGTTGTTTGCACATTAGAATCAGCAGCAGAAACCTCAAAAAATACTGATCCCTCAAAACCACAATGGGATACCACTTTACACTCACTAGGGTGCTAGTATACAAAAACTGATGAGTATTGGTAAGGATGTGGAGAAACTGCAACCCTTGCTGGTGGAAACGTAAAATGGTACCATTGCTGTGGCTAACGATACTGTGGGTCCTCAAAACACAGGAAATAGAATTACCATATAAGCCAGCAATCCTACGTCCGGGTCTGCATACACATACATAAATTGAAATCTAGGACTCAAATTGATATTTATATACCCACAGTCATGGCAGCATTATTCACCATAACCAAAAGGTGGAAGCCATCCAGGTGTTTATCAAGGAATGAATAGATAAACAAAATATGGTGCATCCATACAGTGCAATCTTTTTTAGACTTTAAAGGAAAGGAAATTCTAGGCTGAAGAAGTAGCTCTGGGCAGAGCACTCACTTGGTGTGCTCAAGGCCCTAGGTTCAATCTCTGGTACCATAAAAAAGGAAGGAAATTCTGACACATGCAATAATAATAATACGGGTGAAACTTGAGGACCATATGCTAAGTGAAATCAGCCAGTCACAAATGGACAAGTGCTGTATGATTCCATGTAAATGAGGTAGTCAAACCCATAAAGCCAGAAAACAGAAAGCTGTTCCCAGAGTTGAGGGAAGTGGAGAATGGGAAGCTATTTTTTAATGGGTATAGAGTTTTAGTATTGCAAGATAAAAAGCGTTCTGGGTTTGGACAGTGGTGATGGGTGCACTGCAATATAGATATACATAAGGCCACTGAACTATAATTTCAAATTGTGCAAGATGGTGAATTTTACGTCACATATATCTTACCACAATTCAGAAGAAGATATAGCATCAGATGAGCTGAATCAGACTGTAAACGTAGGACCACAACTTCAGTGTTTGGCAAAAGCTCTGTGGCTTTTTCCATTGAGTTTTGCTCTAGAACAGCAGGTCCCGCTCTGGCCCTACCCCCTCCCTGCAAATGTTCATCTTTAGCACCAAAACGTTCACTAGCTTGGACCAAACTAAAAACAAAAATCACTGGCATCACCTCTTGCAAGTAATTCTCTGAAGCATATTCTTCTTGGAGGAAAGAAAAGAAGATTCTGTCTTGTGTTTGCTGACAAGAAAGAATCTTCTGTGTGCTTATTCTATTCTAAAACAAACCCCGCTCTGAATTCTCTGACCCAGGGGAAAAAAAGCCCTGGTATCTGGAGAAAGCAAAGGGATCCCAGGCTCCAATCAACCGGGAGCGCCTGGGGAATCAGAAGAACATTATAAATTTCTGGGGAGCTTTCAGCCTGCAGCATTGTCCTGAATTCTATGCAAAACGCCAGGGATGCTGGTGAATTGGAAGGTGACTTGGATAATCATGGGCCTCAGGCCTTACCATGATGATGGAGTTAGAAAAAAAGAAGAGGTTACAGTCAGAGGAAGAGAGGGGATGAAGAAGTGGAGTTTATAGAGTGCACTGGAGAGTGGAGGACTGAATTTGTCCCTGCCTCTGAGTGGATGACAGTGTGCTCTAAAACAATTAAGTTTGCCTTTTCTTCCACAAAGGAATAGCAAGGGATGTGGCTTAGGTCTGAGGAAGGGAAGGACTGATGGAGAGGTTTGGATAAATTTTGTTTTTGTGTTTTCTTTTACTCTAGCTGCCAATTCCGGGATGGGTATCTCATTCTGGATACTTTTACTGCCACACTAGTAAGTTGGATATTGTTTGGTCAGCACTGTGTTACTGAACTTTCTCAGTGATGGAAATATTCCACTGACATGCTGGAGCTGATTTTACTGTCTCCTTAGAGATGCTTGCTGCGGGCTGGGGATTTAGCTCAGTGGCAAAAGCGCCTGCCTGGCAAGCGCAAGGTCGTGAGTTCCGTTCCCGGTACCGGAGAAAAACAAAACAAAAAAAAAAGAGATGCTTGTTGCATTTCAAGGATTTTTATCTGCTGAGTGTTACAGACTTATCATCAAATATTACACTTAAAAACAAAAGTAATAAATACTCAAAACGCATCATTTCTTAATTATTTTACTAAATTTCATTACTAAATGTGCACCAAGTTGTCCAATACGGTATCCTGTAGCCAAGTGCCACTACTGAGCACTTGAAATTGGCTAGTATGATGATGTCAATCTAAACTTATTTACATATATGTGTAAATATATATATCCACATGCAGCTTGTGGCTACTGTAACAAAATTGTAGGTTTAGAGCTTTTTCAAAAAGCAAAAACTATTACTACAAGTAACTGATAGAAGGTTTGTTATCAGAACAGTATTCTTTCCATTGCTAAATGAATGTCTTTCTCATTTCAATAATTCTGCATTTTATTCCCAGATCACTTGGATTTGACCTCGAGTGACTTGGAAGGACAGAGGAGGGAGCTGCAGAGAGTGCTGCAGAAAGAGAATTTATTCAGTGCTCAGTGAGGTTGAATGCCAATGCCAGCAGGGAAGCTTTGAGCTTGACATCATGTGGTCCTACGAGCTGAGGCCAAAAAATCAACTTGCCTGGTCGAGTGCTTGAATGCTACCATCTCATCAGCAGGCATTCCTGGGATGCGCTAGAAAAGCTCAGAAATGCTCCGCACTTTGGGAGGGAACTCCGGCTGGGATCCCCTCCTTTAGTACCCCACCATTTGAGTCTACTTGTGAGCTTCCCCAGACGGTCTAAGGTCAGCCTTGCTCAGAACTGGGAAGGGTTGGACAATTGCCACTCAAAGCTATTGCCTCCTACCGTACGTGCCCTGTTCCATCCTCTGCTTCTCTTCCTCAGGTTGTTCTCTGATTCAATTTCCCTACAGGTTTCAGAAAAGATGCATTAAATTATAATCACTGCTGTTCTATTAGCAGCCTTTTGTGAGCAATAATGACAGCAAGAGAGAAAAGAAAAAAGGAAAATGGGATGATTGACGCTTGCAGGGATGCTTTTGCCAAATGTTTGTAAAGCAACACAACCAGACAAATGACATCCTTCTTTGTCTATTACTTTGTATCCGTGTTTTCATTTGTCCCTGAAAGGTGAATCTGTTTATTAGGCATGTGTCAGACAACAGAGACCACTTTTATTACCCTAAAGTGAGATTTTGGAGTCAGCAGGGGTCATACCACTCTGCTGCTTGTGGCATTGCCTGCCAGTCCTGCTCCGTGATTAAACTCAAACTGCAGCTCAGGAGCTTCCCAGGAAAGCTGTGACATCCTAATAAACCAAGCCACCCCTTCCTAGGCCCCTACCTTCTGGCTCTGAAACAACTCCTTTATATCTTGCTAGAAAGGACAAATACTGCCATGCCATGGTATCAAATTCTCAGTGGTTCCCTATTATGTAGAAGCAGCTTTAAATGACTTCAAGAACCCCTGCAGAACTGACTGTGGTTAGATGGAAAGTTTTCTGAAGGCAGGGACTCCATATCTTATTCAGCTTTTGAATTATAAACAGGAAAGTAGCTTTGACTTCAGAGGCCCAAAAGAATCTTTCAAATGAATGCAAAGGAAAGGAAAGAGAAATTCTAATCTTTTCATTCTGCTGTTACTTGGATATGCAGGATTAAAGGGAGAGAGAGAAAGACAGAGAGAGAAACAAAACGTTGTTATCTTCTGTGAAGCAATCATTTTCAAACTTATTTTTAAATAGTGGAAACTCTATTAAAATGTTGATAACTGCCACCAAAATTTGTGTGTCAGAAATCTTATGCCTTGGGCCAACCCTACTCTAAATTCCTGAGGCAACTCAGAGACCTCATGCATGTCCACCAGAGAAATTCGGGTTTGAAAATCATGAGTTAGGGAGAGCCGAGGAGAAAGAACTATGGTAGAAGACAGGCAATTTGGATTCTACTTTTTGCTCTACCATTAACTAGGGGTGCAACCTTGGGCAAGTTGTAAAATGGACATGGGACCAAATAATCACCATTTGTAAAAATCTACGAGTATAAGTGCTGGAATAAATCTTTCCAAGGAAATGGAGATCCCCAAATACATTTCTTTTAATTATTTTCCTTGCAAATCTTACAGACCAAAGGTTTGAACAAAACTTCCTTTGAGGTTCACGCAACAGACAATTGACCATCCCAGAACCGGCAGACCTGGGGGCAGATATGGGTGCTGATCCCATTCGCTTGCTGACAACTCTGCTAGCTTCTTCATCCTAGGCTTTAAAGTCCCCGTGTGGGATGATATTAGAGCATTTCTCAGACAAACCTTTCCTCAGTTCTTTCTCTTTCCCAAGATACAATCCAATGTCAACCGTCCCTTCACCCAACCTCTAGCTAACGGAAGGATCAGATATTGGTATCTTTCAACTGCATTCTGTACTGTGTATTTCCCAGTGGTAAGGAATTCCCTTGCCAAGTTCATGCCCTGTGATAGAATTAAAGAAGGCGATAAATTCACTGTGACTTCTCACATTTAAGTGGAGTCATGTCCTTCACACCCTCCTTGAGCTCCAGGCAGATTCAGTAATTGCCTTAGTCAATAAAATTCATCACATGTCATTATGTGCTAGTTCTGGAGACACAAGAGATAAGAAATTCTACTGTCATGTGGAAGGCTTCCTGAGAATCTTGGGCTACTATGCAAGAAGGCCAACTACTCAGAGACCACTGTGCAGGAAAACTACATGTAGATGATTCTGTTGAGAGTCTCAGGTGGGCCTAGCCTTCCAGCTATGCCTGCCAAGGGGCCATGCATGTAAGAGAAGCCACACTGACCCTGCCAGCTCAAATGACCTTGCCAGTGACATGTAGACCTGATACATCCACCGGGCAAGCTCTGTCTGAATTTCTGGCCATGAAATGTGTAAAATATGATGGAATGCTACAAAATTTGGGGGTCAAAGCACAGCATAAGTGGAGTATCTATCTTTCCCAAGGGATGTCCATGGCCAATGAGCTGTTAATACTGGATATAAAGGCCAGAGCCCTTGCTTCAATGCTGAGTGCCATGAAGTGCCCTCCCAGCTCCAGAGCTTCCTAAAGGAGGGACTGAGACTTCTTTTGCAGTTGCCCTGTGGGTTAGCTTCTTGCAGACCTAGCCCTGCCTGCCTGGCCTCCCTGCAGGGGTCTCCTCCCCAGCAGACCTTATTACACTGTACACTGTACTCTTCCCAGGAACTCAATCTAAGCTCCATATTTTGCTTTCTTCAAGTGAATTTTCTGTTTCTTTTTCTCCTCCTTTTTTTTTTTTTTTTTTTCCTTTGGAGTTGATTGTGTTGATAGAACAGTTTGGCAAGATTCTAACTGCTATATAACACGAAGTCTTGAGGGTACTGGTAATCAATGAATATGTGTTCAGCAGAAGAATCAAGGGAGTTTGTAAAAAAGTAAATTATTTACTTTTTAATGGTTGTATAGGGGAGGCAGGCTGAAGGGATTCTAACTCCCCATGATCTAAATCATGTCCTGGAATCTTTCATCTTTCTAGAAATTGTAGAAATTTATTAGGAGGCTGTAGGAACACACTACACTGATTAAAATAAATGCCGAAACAAATATGGGATTTTTAGTACAGAAACATCCAATCAGGGTTACCAGATTTTTCCACCGGAGTAGAATTTAACCAAGAGTTTGGCAGAGTAATTAGCAAATTCACAGGCACACAGTTGGGCTGGGTTAGTCTATACTCTCTACACAATGAACTTGGATGCTTGCTACCTCGGTGATACCAAATCCAAACAGGCATATAATTTTGCTTTCTGAAGCTTTCTCTACATACACAAAGCAAAGGAACAGTTACAAAATAGTGTGTTGCCCAGGGAAAGCAAATCTAGCCAGGCATATAGCTCAGCAGCACTGTGTCTGCCTGGCAAGAGCAAGGTCGTGAGTTCGATTCCCGATATCAAAAAAAGGAAAAGAAAATCTAAACACTTCACAGTATCTTGAAAGCACAGGAAGGTCATTATCAGCTTTGTGGAGTTTCTCAGAGAATTTGAGTAGATGAAGCCTACTGCCCAGTTTTGTTAATTTTTATTTTTAATTGACGGATAACATTTTACTGCTTAATTTTGTTCACAGCCTCAGTGTTCTGAGATGCTTGCCTGATTCTGTTTTTTCACTTTCCCTTCATTAGCTTCCGCCTCACTGCTGCTTAGAAAGCCCATGGGTGCCATACAAATTCCTAGCAAGAAAGTCCGGTTCGAATTGCCCCAAATCAGCTCCCTACCTTTAAGCAATAGATTGCTCCTTTCATTCCCCTGAAATTTCACACATCCCCATAACGAAAAAAAAAAAAAGGATTAAGCCTAGAAAAATTCCTGGAAATAAAAATAAAAGTTAAGAGTCAATGCTCTTTCCACTACGATACTTTTCCCAAAGACTCTGGAACACTTATTTGGTCCTTGCGTAATGGGAAAACATAGGTGTAATATAAATTTTCTGCTTTAAATGGAAGGAGGATACTAGCAAAGAGTGGGCGGAAGTTAGCCTTGGGGGCCTTCATTGAAGAGTGGG
>NW_004955404.1:15006530-15014743 GCF_000276665.1 Chinchilla lanigera | reverse complement strand
GAATTGCTAGCATGGGGAGAAGAAAGCAGCCCTCAGCACAAGTATGGAAGTACCTTCGTCCTTGGAGTTAAAAGTCTGGGTAACAGTTTCATGGCATTTTCAGGCTGCCCTGTTCTAGCTGCCACCACATTCCACCTCTTATGAAAGTTTATTTAGCACAAATCCCAGGTTGGAGTATTTTCCTTGTCTTCTTGGTTTCTGGGTAGCTCTTTCAACAGAAACTGTTGAATTTAATTTCAGCCACACCCACACTTCTCTTGGAGATGGGTAAAGAGGCAACATCTGGCAGAATTAGTATGACCTCCCTACCACATACCCGAGGCTTCTGGGTCTCTCTTGGGGCAACTGTTGTTCAGGGACATCACATTTCCTCAGCAGGTACAGCTGTGAGTCCCAAAGACTTTATGCGAATGGGATGCCCCCAAGGTATGTGAGAAACCCCGAAAGTACCTCTCCCAAAAGCTTTGGCAAGGACATGCAAGCTCAGCGAAGCTCTAGAGTGGGATTTTCCAAGTTTTCCATGAAACCCCCAGGTCTGCCTCAGTTTACCTACAAAGGTGCTGTGTCTTTCAAAGTGAAGCTAACTTTTATTCTCTTGAATTTTCATAACTTTTATGTACAATAAAGCAATTTGTGGAAGGGGGACCTCATAATCAAACACATAAGAAATGTCCAAGGGGCCTGGGCTCAGTGAGTTTACATTTTCTTTCCTCCACACTGACTTCCTCATCTGCTTCATCGCCACTTTCCTAGAAAACAAAGGAAGAGGCAGGAAGTGGGTCTTGGTGGGAGGAAACCAAATGCCTAGGGGGAGCCATGTGCAGTTTCTGGGCCATGAGGAGGCAGCGGGGCTATCGAGCATCCTGCAGTCAGATGCAGCTACCCTGAGACGGGCCAGCATATCTGTCCCCTGAGATTATCTCCAACGTTCCTCAGGGAACGGAGAGCAATTTCTCACCTCATAGCCTCACTGGCCAATGTACAGCCCAGGACTACACGTAAGTTCACCAGGGAGCTTGTTAGAAACACACAGTCCCAGGGCCACCCCTGGCCCCTGAGTCTGCATATCAACAAGCACCCAAGTAAATCTCATGCTTATTAAAGTTTGAATAGCACTGGTATCTGGGACATCCCTGCTGACAAATCCCTCCTGTGGTACGTAGAAGTTCTCAAGACATGTAGTTACCCATCATGCGTGCCTCCTGGCCTCCACCCCATCCTGCCTGCCCTCAGAGCCATCTACCTGATGTGACCATTCTATCTAAACTCTTATTGTCCCATCATGTCTCCTGAGCTTGACCTGCTGAGTCCTCTGACATCTGGACCCACACACTGGATCCTTACCTGTCTTCTCCCCCAGCTTGACCACAGTGTCATTGCCCTATGCCTTCCAGATCCTTAGCTCTCATGGTCTCAGCCTAGCACACCCTTCTTGCTCATCTTACCCATTTTCAGGTTGCAGGGCCTAGTTATTTTAGGACACTGTCCTTGGCCTGTCTTCCCTAACCAGCAGAACACACATACTCACATCCACACCAAGCTGGGTTAAGGGCCCCTTCTCAATGGTCTCAGTGCTCTTATCACATTCTGTATTTTTTTTTATAAGGATGTACATGTGACGTGAGATTCCAAGAGAATAATATACTCTAAGGTCAGTCTCATACAGTGGCAAGTGTGGACTCTGGAGCTAGTCTGTCTGGGTTCATGTCCCAGCTCTGCCACTAACTTAGACAACATACTTAACCTCTTTGTACTGCAGGTTTGTCATCTATGAAAAAAAGGATAATTTGAGTTATCTACTTCATAAGGTCATGGTGAAGATGCAATGGGTTAATATTTGACATATAAGTGATATACATATATGCTATCACATCTTGATTAATTAGTTCATACCTTCTATGTCTAGCAAGTGTGCTTGTGGAAAGTAAATGCTCAATAAATAAAATATCATATTATCGAAGGTGTTGTCCTGCTTGTTCAGGTTTTTCTTATTTGATCAACCAAATGCAGTATCTCTGTGAAGTCTGGTGAGTTGACAGTTGCTCCATGTGATAAACGAGGAAGTGACCCCCTTCCATATGACCATACGATCCTTCAAAGTGGGACCAAGCTCAGAGCTGAACTCCAAAGAGTTTGTTGTTCATGCAAGATCAACAATCCTGATAATAAATCTGCCTATAAATTGGTGATAACACAGTACATCACAAGAGTGGGCATCTAGTTATGAAAACTTCCCCTAAATTTATCATTGACAAAGGCCAGTAACCAGGCCCACTCACCCACAGAAAAGCAGTTTATTCTAACTTCCCACTTGGAGGTGTCCTCAGTCTATTTCTGTTCCGGTTTTATAGTATCTGGCAAAGTCACTGGGATGCATTTGCCAGCTTGGCAATTATTTATGAATATGCTCAGGTTAAAGAAGAAAATCACAGACTGATAAAAACCTGCTCCTTCTAAATATCCACAGTATGCATTTTCAGTATTGCTAAGAAAATTCATCTTGCAAGCACACTGACCAAAATAACCCAGACCTTATTAATTTATTCACCTTAAAATTGTTTTTTTATTTTGACTATGAAAATAAACCCTCATGTAATATGACAGCCGCAGTAAATACTTTGTTTTGTTTTTACTGAAAGGGAAAAAAAATCAACTTTAATTTGAATACTAAACCATCCAGAATATCTAGCTGAAAACATGTTTTTATTATTTGCATTCTTAGGTTTGGCTTGTTATGCTTTTGGCATATCGACTGATATCGCTTGCAATACTTTTTCATTTCATATATTAATATTTAATATTCTTTAAACATTGTTCAACCTTAATGGTTGTCTAATTTCTGGTTTTCATCCACAGAGAAGCTATTAATTTATGAGCATATAGGGCAATAAGTAATAATTTGCATGAATGCCTTGAACAGATATGCTTCCATAGGCCGCCCATAGCATAGACTCGGGAAGGCTGATACCATCTATTGGCCAAGCTCCAGTGAACACTGCTTTACAAGAAGCAGAAAAAAAGTTTTTTAATCCACAAAGAAGTGTACTAAGTGAAAAGTCAACAGAGATGACAGGAACCAGTTTGTTTCTGCTCTTCTTTTCTTTTGTGTGAGCACTGCCCTTCCCTGTTGGGAAAGATGGGTGAAATACCAGTACAGGCATCCCGAGTGGTGTGAAGAACCGAAGCCAGGCTCACCCTCACTTGCGCCCAAGACTTTCCTCTTCTCCCAGTACCTCTGTCAGTAGGGAGTTGGGCCCACACTCTGCCAGCTGAGCTAACCAAAAGTAAGGTCAGTTGGGTCAAAAATATTAATGAATGAGTCAGTCGGCCCAATGGACTAGCCATATCTAGACAGTTGACATCTGCACAATTCCCCACCCTACTGGTAATGATAGTTCACATCGTGTAGTCTTGATAAATGGTTGTGGGCAACATGACACCACCCATGTTCAGCTCTGATCTTGGAGATGGAATTACAATTGGACATTCAGGGTAAGAGAATGCTTTGTATTTGAAAAGACATTCAGTTAATTGCCCTCAGAGCAATCTCAACACTTCCCTTCCTCTGGGAGATGTGGACTTAGTTCCCATCGGGTCAGGAAGTCCGCAAGGAAAGCAATGCCTGTTCCATAAATTCTGGCCCCAATTTCAGACTCTCCCTGGTGCTCACTTTAGTCCCCTGGAGTTCCACAGCCTAAATCCAGGATTTAGTCACCTCAGGACAGGCGCCACTCTGACACCCCGAGGTAGATAATTAAGGTAGTTATCCGCACAATTTAGAAAAGACAAAATAATGTTTCCTCAATTATCTGCATATTACAGTTAGTCTGTTCAAGTACCTATGTGATTGCTATAATTCTCTTTTTAACATTTTTTTCTCATCTTGAACAAACCTTATAGGTAATAGTAGAAGTTTAATATGACTCAGAAATAGTGCCCACATTAATAAAATCTCATCTCATAACCTAGTGTTTTGACATTCAGAAAATATATTTAATGGAAGGACCGATTTTCCTAACCATTCAGGAAGTTAAACTACCTATTCTGACGCAGTGAAACCCAAGAACGTAAGTTTTAAGTCAAGCTCCTAAAATATCATCCTTGCTCTTTGTTTTTCTTATGCTGGATTTGCACCATGGCTACAGCCCTCAGGTTGTGTTTCTCTTTATTAAAATACTAAAATGAAATTATTCGGGTTTAAATTATGAACATATATTTGAAAGTCTCATTATTTTGAATAGGGGAGATGATTATTGTTGGATTATTTTTTGAACTAAAATGTTTTTGAACCAAAACAGCATATTTGGGTATAAACTTATCCTTGGGTGAATTGTATGTTGTTGAATATACAATCAACTGCGACATTCCTTTTTCAACTCATTGTCAAGTCATTAAGAAAAGAGTTTTGCTGCTTGGCGTTACATAAAATAAATAGCTGTATTTAAAGCTTGTTCAAGATTTAGGGTTCTCTTATTGAAAACATAATTATTAGTACAACATGTTAATTAGCATAGTTTATATAAACTGAATATATTTCCCTTCTTATAATAAGTTAAAACAGCTTCTCATTCAATGGGCTTTGGAAGCAAGGCAATCTACTGTTTTTGAGGTTAAGGCGGCCATAGAGAAAGTGGGGGTCTGAAGGGCTGATCTTTGAAATCAGCTCATTTGTCATTGTTTCAACTCTAACTTAGGACTGTAGCATCTTAGGCTTTGCTTGTGTAGGACACTGTTTATCACAGGGTGTCCTGCCACAGGGCATTAGGATTTTGTGTTGTTGCCGGATGATAATGTTTTCTTAGTGGAGGGGAAATAACATCAGAGGAACCCACATTGCTCCAAAGCACAGCTGTATCTCTACCCACGTACTGAAAGGCCACCTTGAGTAATGCCCTAGCTTACAGCACATGTCATCTTATCACGGGCCAGGAAACCACAGCCTCAGGAAGCAGCCAGTGGTTGGGACCCTTAGGCGTCACTATGTTGGCTATGTGCAGTGACTTCCTAGTTACTTCCCCATTCTTTTTTGTTTTACCTATGGATAGAATCTCAATAAGGAAGAAACCAAGGCACATGAAGAAACATTGTACTGTGACAGAGGTGCCACGAATAATTCTCTTTATAAGGAAGGAAACATGGTGATCTCACTTGAGTCTGTACCTATTCTAGAAGAATTGATAAAATCCAGTGAGAACAATAAACTCAATTACTTTAGCAACTAGCACTAAGTTACCTGTGTTTATTTTTAATAGTACATAGGAGACCTCTCATTAATATTCCCTAAAGAGGGAAGATCTAGGATTTAAAAATCAAGTTTATTTTTATCAAATAAAGATTAACATATTAAATTTTCTTTTAGTATGTTAGTATATTTCCTTCTCATAAAATAACAGTGTGGGGTGATTTTGGTTGTTCTTTTAAATCTCATAACTGGTTAACTTTATTACAAATATATTTGCAAATTTTTATTTTAAAATGTTGTGGTTTTCTTTGGGACATTCATATTCTGGATACACCCTTAGAAGCATGAGCATAAACTGTCACACGAGCTGTATAAGCAAGAGCCCCTGACAGAGGACAAGTGAGTCAAGTGAGAATCACCAGGTGTAATTCTATGGGTCAGTCTAGTTCCCGGATGTTTTGAAATCAGCCGGTGTTCCCAACTGTGGTAGTTAATAACAGTAACAACACACACAGATAAGGTGTCTCTCCTACTTGCTAGGTGCCAAGCACACCAACTACCTGAGTACCTGCAGTCATCACAGCAGTGTTGAAACGGATTTTCAACATTTCCATTTTCTTCACATACAGAAACTCCCCTGAGATCACACAGGTGATAACAGCAGTCAGGATTCAAGCTCAGGCTGGGTAGCTTCAGTGTCTGTGTTCTAAGTAGGGATACTAGGACCTGTTTAATCCATTGGTCCAGTTAGTGTGAAATGAAGGGTGAATAAATCACAACTATAGGCCAAACCCTGCCAGCTGTCTTTTTTTCACATGATCTGTGAGTCTAGAGCCACCTTTACATCTCTAAAGGGTTAAGGAGACAACAGAAAGACATACACTGCTTTCTGACATGTGAAAAAAAACCATGCTTATTTATATAACATTTAAGCGTTATTAATTGTCCGGGAAGTTTTATTGGAACACAAACCTCTTACTCATGTACAGATTCTCTAAGGCTGATTTCTTGCTCTCATAGTGGAACTGAGTAACTGCAACAGACACCACATCACTTGTAAAGTCTAAAATATTTATGACCTGTCTCTCCACATTAAAAGCTTACCGGCCCCTGCTTGAGGTTGCCACTGAGTCGCTACAGAAAACAAGTTAGAATAACCAGACATTACATACGGCTTCAGAATGGTTCAGATCAGAAATCTGTACCCCAAGTTTACCCATTAACTCCAGGTACAGCTAAATAAATGACCAGGCGGGGGGCCACGACTGTCCACACATCCTTTAGTTCCACACATCAGCTTTCAAATGGGGCCACGACTGTCCACACATCCTTTAGTTCCACACATCAGCTTTCAAATGGGAAGAAATGAGACACCAAGATCGTTCCTTCCAAGTAGTAGTTTGATGACAGGATAGTGTTTTCTGGAAAATTTAAGACCTCCAAATAAAACTCTAAAAATTAATTAAAATTTTAAAAAACCACTTCCAAAATGAACAAAAGAATTTCATAATTATATTTTGTCAAAGTGTAATAAAATGTCAGTAAATTGAACTTGTTGAAAATAAAACCAAACTGGCTCTAAAAAACAAAGATTAAACACTTTTTTGAATCAAGTTAAATATTTTCATATATAAACTGGATTCTAATGTTAAGAACTCACCAAATTTTGCCCCAAATACACCAAATTTAGGAGTAGTCATGTATGCCTGTTTTGGAAGCCAGAATGGATAAAACCATTTATCCTCTTAAATATTTTAAGTACTTACTATCAAATACACCTTATTATTTTGCATAATCTCTATTAAATTAAATAGTTCAGAACAGAGGCATTTAGTGCTAAATTATACCAAATTTTGATTTGCATTTTTCTAATTAAAAAAAATTTTTTCCAACAGCTGGTCTTTCAGCTACCACAGAAAGAAAATGACCTGTTTCAGGAAATACCTATGAGGATCCAGGTTACTCTGGATTTTCCACACCAGAACTGAGATGTCAAGAATAACAAATAAAACAAGAGAGTAGGTGTTCTGCTCCGCCCAGAAGCAATTATCAATTCCATTCCTTTTATTACCAAGTTCTCCACTAGAACCTGAAGGTACAAAGATGACAAAGTCACAGTTACAGTCATGGTTTGTACATGTGACTATAATTCTCATATATCTTCTATATCTTGATTTTCAGAGGAGTTTTTTTTTTTCACTTCTCTGATTACTTCTTTACACCTGGTTATGCCAGTCACCCGATGGACAGCCGTATGTTCACAGGAAAATATTCAGGGCATTATTCCACATATACTTTCTTGTCTCATAAAGAGTAGTGTATCCTGCTGACATGACAGTATGCAGATGAGTGTCTATTGCCTCTGTAAGACTATATAACAATCATAAAATGACACCAAATTCTAATGATCCACAGTTATTCAGCTCAGGAATCTAGGAACGTCAATATGTGTCCCAGGGTGATAGTTTCTCCAGGATGTGACATAGAGAACAGCAGGAAATGTATAACTTCTTGGTAGGTCAAAAATAAATACAAACACTTGAAGTACCAATTTAAAAGAAAGACATTGGCATTGTATCAATTGGCAGCAAAGTGCTAAACTTCCTCTCCTGGCAATCAGATCATGCCGGTAAGACGAACTAATACTATGCCCTACCCATTTATGGTTATAACTACATAGGACTCCTAGCTTCTACATACAGCAAAGCTAATCCAACTAATACCTATGCCAACTAGACCAAAGTGATTGACACTAACTCCCTGTGGAGAGAAAATAATAATTTTCTCTCAACCCTCATGAATTTATAGATGGAAAAGAGTCCCGTAACAAATTAACAAGAGAAGTACAAAGACAAATTAACAAGAGAAAAGTAAGTTTATGAACACGTTCAGTACCATCATTTGAGAAAAATAGTCAATAAAAATGACCCAAGGGAATGGCTTAGGAGTCTGGATTATAGAGTATATCTAATAAAGAATGAGGCAGCGAGTTCTCCGGGAGCTGCAGCGCTCCTGGGTCCGAGTGTGGGCC
>NW_004955404.1:14974865-15000529 GCF_000276665.1 Chinchilla lanigera | reverse complement strand
TATTCTCTGAGTTTAGACCAAGACTTCTCTGGGCAGCCTGTATATATTTAGTTTTCAAACAAAGGAGGGGGATACTCAAAAAAAAAAAAAAAAAAAAGAGTATATCTAATAAAGAACAGAAACGTAGAGGGAGAGACACCAAGAGAAGTGCCAGTGAAGGTGGGAAACTGCAGGAACGTAAACCGTAGGAAGATACTGATGGAATCAAGTTCCCTCACCACTTCCTCTGGCTCTGCCCTCCCTGAGCCGGTAAAGGTGGTCAGCGGTACAGTGATTTTGCATTCTGTTATTCAGGCAAGAGGGGGTATGCAAAGATAAAAAGACCGTCTGTCTTTGTAAGTCTTTTCATGACTTTCAGCAATCAGAGAGAAGGTGGAGAGTTCCTTTGCACCTTCAACATTGTTAGTTCAACATCCATCATATTTTCAGGAGAAATAGTTACAGAGTCAAAAATTCCACATCTGAGTGTCTGAACACTGATGGTGTTGGGAAAATAGAAGAAGCAAGGGCCCGTGTGGCTCTTGATGATAGGAACTCATTTTGCTGACCTTTTGATTATGGCAAACACCATAACATGAGATCTACATGCCTGCCACTATAGTGTGTTCAATATTTTCAACAAGCAGCGCAATGTTGTGCAACAGCTCTGTAACTTTTCTACCTTGCACCACTACAGCATTGCCCCATTTCCCTTCCCTCTAGCCCTTGGGAACTACTGTTCCTCTCTCTTTCTCTGTATGTTTGACTATTTCAGACACCTGCTGTAAGTAGAATTATGCAGTATTTGCTTTTCTGTACCTGGCTGATTTTATTGGCTCAATGTCCTCAAGTCTCATCCATGTTGTAGCATATAGCAGCAGTTCCTTCTCCTCATAATATAATAGTATTCTACACTGTGTATCTATATATCATGTTTTCTTTATCCATTCATCCACTGATGGGCATTTGGGCTATTTCCCCATTACCTGTCATAAGTAATGCTGCAACGGACAAGGGAAGGCAAATATCTTTCTGAGCTCCTGATACTAATTTCTTTATATAAATATCCAGAAGTAGAATACTTGATTCATGTAGTAGCTGCATTTTTAGTTTTTAAAGGAAACTCCCTATTACTTTCTATAATGCCTATATCAATCTGTATTCCTACCAATGGTGAGCAAGTGTTCCAATTTCTCTACAGCTTTGCCCACACTGTTTTCTGGTTTTTGGTTTTTTTATGACAATCCTAATAGGTGGTAGATGATACCCTATTGTGGTTTTGATTTATAGTTCTCTGATGATTAGTGGTATTACTGGCATCTTTTCATAGACTATACTTTCTTACCCACATAATGGATAGGTACCATATTGATTTTTACATTATTGAAAAAGAGGATAGGTTCTCTGAGCATATGTTCTCAAGAGACCTGAACACAAAAGCAATTTTACTGTTTAATGCGGTTAAATACTTAACAACAACACAACAAAACTGAATATACTGATTAACAGGAAAGTTCAAAAATTCACATTCATCCTCCTAGGATAGAGAGTCTGTTGTTATATTAGAAATTTTCTATCCACTATCAGCAAAGTTAATCATCAGGATTCAGCCTGTCCTCCTCTGCAAAGTCATAAAAAGTGCTGTCTTGGACATTTCTCCATTATTGCAAAAAGAAAAGGAAAAAAATAAAAGAAATCCACACTACAGAGAAGCAGTCATTCCACACTTAATCTTTGATTTGTGCATATAGATTGTGCTTCACATGTGATTTTATTTATTTATTTATTTATTTATTTATTTATTTATTTATTTTGGTACCAGGAATCAAACTCACAACCCTGTGCTTGCTAGGCAGGCACCATGAGGCTGAGCTATATCCTTGGCCCCACATGTGATTTTTGACATGTAAACTTGTGTTACATAGTGGGACAGTCTATATACTTTGTGGAATCTAGAACATGAAAAATGCTTGGCCTTCGATTCAAAAATTACTAAGAATTTTAAGACAGCAATGCAGAGCAGCAAGCAAGCACTGAGCTTTCTAAACAGAGGGCCTGGTGTGAATGCACAGGTTGGACGACTATGAAGCTAGCCTGGCACTACTTTTTCCCCCATGGTAAAAAAATGAACTTCTATTTTAAGCACCTGTTAAATATCAGAAAAATTCTATAATCAGTCCTATGCTCCCAAATAACTGGCAGGAGCAGTAAGTGAATCCCTTAGAATCTAATGGGGAAAAAGGAGCCACTTACTGAAATCCTGTATTTTCTAGAAAATTCCAAGGGATCACTTAGTTCCAATACCCAGAGAATTCCTTCAAGGCTAAAGTTTTGCAGTCAGCCAGAACCAGACTACAGAGCAGATTTACCTACCTGCTTATTGTAATTAATTTTTTGACAATCATTGCAGGGAAAGAAGCATTACTTGAATTGGATGAGCACACAGAATCCCCAGTCAATATGAACAGAATGGTAAGGGGAGACTTGGGGAGGACCCAAATCAAGGCTGGCTTCACCACGCTCCATATAACTTAGCAACTTTTAGCAATGAGTGAGGGCAAGAAAGGAATTTCAATGAACAGTGGGAAGTCATCTTTCCTAAAGGTTTGAATTAGCAATGATTCTAAGAATTTGACAGTACAAAAATGGACATTTGAGAAACCCAGCTTTCCAGAGCTCACCATTTACATGATCAGAGGAAGCTTTCTTTTCCATGTGGTGATCTATAAAGTGAGTCATTGGCCTTTTTCTCTGCTATTGCTGTCACAGATTTATTTCTTCTAAACTAGCTTTTATTTATTTAAAAGAAAAACCAGCCACACAGTCAGATCCTGGGTAATTCACTGATTCTGCAAATTACATTAATAACATAATTAATAACTAATATAAAAACTATGGCAGTCAGATGGGAACAACAGGTAATCAATGGGAACAAATCATTTTCTCTTAATGTTTAATGATTCTCTCAAGAAGTGAATCTAAGAAAGCAGAATAGTTAATCAATGAGGAGGCTGCATGCATTGTCTCTTATCAGTACATTGAAAACAAAGGCTGTCTTTATTGTGTAAATTGCAACTCATTGGAAATCAATTTTTGTGCACAGCGAGGTGAGTGTGTAAGAGGACTCTAATGTTTATGTCACAAAATCTCAGCAGAACCTAAAATTATTGCGTACCAAGACTTTCAGTGGCTGTCCACATGCTCTGAACATCAAGATGAACTTACTTCTTTCTAGAAAATTCAGATTTTTAAATCAAGTCATATTCAACAGGGAACCTAAAGAGCTTAACAACCCATGGCAATCTCGTCCCACCTTTCTTCTTTGGCAGCTGATCTTTGCAACAGCAGCAGATAGCCTGGGAGATGGGAAGCTAGTTGGTGGTGGAGGAGAAGACGTGGGTTTTGCAGGCGCAGAGCTGCTGCATAGACTTAGAGCCTTGCCTCTGGTTTAAATTGGTCTGCTGGAGCTGGGGAGGCTTCTGTGCACTTGAAGCCCCCGAAGAACATATGAAACAACTTGTTAACTCTGATCACTCCTTTCAGACAAAGCCTGGGCATAAATGCCTATGTGGTACTTGCAACCTTGCCACAAGTTTAGGAGGAGTCAGAGAGCAATATGGGAAAGAAGACAGCAACAGCAACTTGAATGTGAGACATACATCTCGTATGAACTCATTCAAGACAGAGTCTTCCTTTTTTAGATTCATCTTATCCTTAAGCCCAATTCCATCTATAAGATAGCTTCATTGCAATTTTTGGTAAGGGGATCACCACCTAACTTTTATCTTAACATTTTTCATTTGCAATGTTATTTGATCTTGCCATTCCCACAGTTTCCTATTATCCCGAGATAAGGATATTTTTAACACCACAAGTGTCTGCTTGTCCTCAGCTTTCCTGCACCAGAGCCAGGTTACTGGTCCTAAAACAGAGCCACCAGCCTCTCCTTCCCTTTCAGATAGCTCCACGGTCAACTATTTTTCTGCATCTCCACTACTTTCTCCTCCTTTTTAGGTCCCCAGTGCAGCATGGGTTCAAGGTCAAGACCTCAGTTTTGCATTTTCAGCTCACCCAGGTTTTATTCACACAAACCAAAGTCACGAGAGACTTTGTCAGTCAAAATAAATTTTCTCTTCTCTTATAGTTTTATGACATTTTAATTAGCAGATCTTTGAAATTATCATACAGATCAATTTTAATATTTTAGGGCAATTCTTCCCTCAGAATTTCATAATTAAATATACCTAACATTTAGTGCAATTCTCATTTTTTCTCTCATGAGATATATATTTAAGATGCCCTCTTGGAAATTTAGGTACTCATTTTTAGTTCCTCGCTTAGTATATTTTATTATATTGTGTAATGTTCATCAATTTCAAGCAAATGAGAACTCTTAAAGATGGTCCAGTGAGATCATGATTTTTTTTCTCTCTGCTCCAAACATTTACAGGTTAAATATTTCTTATCCAAAATGCTTAGGACCAGAAGTGTTTCAGCTTTTAATTTTTTTATTTTGGAATATTTGCATAAATATCATAAGATACATTGGGGATAAAATCCAAATCTAAACAGGAAATTCATTGCTTTTTGACATTTTGGCTACAATCAATTGGAAACATGAAAATCATTTATTGTCTCATATACACCTTATATACATACCCTGAAGATAATTTTAGGCAAAATTTTTAATAATTTTGTGCATGAAGCAAAGCCTATATACTAGATTATCAGAAACTGTTACTTTTGGCACACAACAAGTTTAGGACTTAGGCATACATTGGATTTTTCAGGATAGGGATACTCAATTTTTAATAATAATAGAAAAAATATTAAAATATCTAGTGGTTTTTATAATATAATAGAAAATATCTTATTTGGTTTTTAAAAAATGAAATATAAATGAAACCCCAAAATTGCCGGGCTCCAAATACAAACAGGACAGAAAATAAAACTCTGAGTAGGGCTGAGAACATAAGTCTACCAAGCTCCTCGTCCAGAGTAGGAGATGGTGAACCAGAATCTGGCTCCTGGAGAGGAGAGGGACTTACTATTCCTGTCTACACAAGGGGATCATCACCAGGCTCATTGCTTGGGTCCAAGAACGAGTCAGGATCTCCCTCTTCCCAGTAAATGGAGGCTGAATAAAGCCGTTGAGGATCACAGGATGCAGCCCTGGCATTATAGAATGGTAGACTTAAGGAGATTTTGTGGCAATCCTATGAACTGAACAAAACAGGTTTTGTCTTTGTTTTGCTGGAGAGAAGCTGCTAGAGCTGTAACCAGTAGGCACCTGCAAATGGTAATTTTGATGAATTGCTGGAGGCTGAGCGTCCAGAGTGTTTTCAATGGGAAATGTAACTTCAAGGAAACTGGAATATTTCAACAGCTGCTGTGTGTTTTCTTTAGCAGGGAACTGAAGAAGGCTTAGTAGTTGGATAGCGAGAGCTCAGGGAGTTGACTGATCTGACTAAATAGCACAATCATGTGATGATAGCCAGCATCACTCAAAAGATACTTATTGCATGTCTACCAGTTGCCAAGTACTGCTCCAGGCCCTTGGGTTTCATCAACAACAAAAAGGAAGCTTCTTACGGAATTTACAGTCCATGGGGAGTGACAGACCATAGAAACCGCAATTTTAACAAAATATATGAATTAGTTTGTGTTACTAATTCAATTGTGTCCCCCAGAAAGGTGTGTTGAAATCCTAGCACTAGTACTTTGGAATGTGAGCTTGTTTGGAAACACGGTCTTTGTAGATGTAATCAGTGAAATTAGGATGAGGTTATACTGGAGTGTGACCAACTTGACCTGCATAACAATAGGAGAAGAACAGCTGAAGACAGAGATTAGAGGGACACAGCTCAAGCCAAGAGATGCCAAGGTTGGACAGTCACCACCAGAAGCTGAGAAGAGGCAAAGAGGAATATGGCTCTGCCTTGACTTTAGACTTCTGGCCTCCAAAACTGCAAGAGAGTAAATTTCTGTTGTTTTCAACTCCCCAACTTGTGGTATATAGTCCTGCCGGTGCCTGCCAGGAAACAACCGAGTCTGTAGAAGGTGGGATGTGTTGGGGTGGGGTGGGGTGGGGTGGTAGGAACTGGGAAGGATTGTGTGCACAAGGGGTCCAGAGGAGCCTGTCAAAAGTTGAAAGCCTTGAGATCACTGCAGAGTCCCATGCAGATCCCTGTCAGGAAGCCAAAGAATCTACTACAGTCTGGAGACAGTCATCCAAAGATGATGATGAAGATTAGAGCTTCTCCAAAGAAGCAGAAGTGAGACCTCCTTCTTTCACTTCGTAGTCCATTCAGGCAACAAGCCTATTTGTTGATGCCACTTGCACCCAGCCTGGGTCTTCCCTCTTCACTAAGTCCATCATTCAAACACATCTAAAGCCATGCTAAACCAATCTGTTAGGCATTTCTTATTAAAGTTGACTATTCAAGTTGACAAAATTGACTGTTACAGTTCTGGTCCATCTTTTGTAGCTTGTCTATTTCTTTATAACTTGTAGGATAAAACTGTAAAGCAAAATTGTTGAATCAAAGAGTATGTGTATATTAACATTTAATAACTTCAAGTTGTCCTCCAGAGAGGTGGTGCCAATTTTTAAGAAATCATCTGGAAAGGTTCCTTTACACTTGCCCTTAATAGCATGTTTTAATCTTTGCCAGACTGACAGATGTACAATGGTAACTCATTTGTGTTCTGATTTCCCTGGCTTTAAGTGTGATTGAAGCTGAACATTTCTTTGCATGTTAATTATTTGTATTAATGAAACACCTGCCTGTTCATGTCCCTTGCTCATTTTCTTTTCAGTTGTTCACTCTTTTTAAAACACTGACTCATATTAGCCCTTTTTATATTAATGAAATTAGACTTTTCTTATATTTGTTCTGGATATTTTCCTACAGTTTTTTTTTCTTTCTTAACTTGTTATTTTCCCTATGTAAAAATTTAATAAATTAATCATGTTTTCATTTTATAGCTTCTGTTCTTCGTGTTTCTCTTAATAACAACTTTAAAAACCTTCTTTCCCATAAATGAGGGTGTATAAAACTAAAATGGCAACATTTAATCTTGTACTTCTGAAAAACTTATCACAGATTAGTTGCATACTTATTTCAAATGAGTTGCATATCATTTTGGATATCAATGGCCAAATGGAATGGGCTTGGTAGTTCAAAATTGGTTAAAATATTTTGCCTTTCTAATGTTAGCTAAGATCAATGCAACTTAGAAAGAAAATGGTCTTTAACAGAATACCATTAGCCTGTGTATTTAGTTTCACCTACTCAATAGTTTGATTAAAAATTTGGATTAGAATAGAAGAGGCATGCTTAGTAGATTTAGTAACAGCACAAAGTTGGAAGGATAGTTAATATATTACATGTCAGACACATACTCAAATTGATTTTGACAATTTGAAACAATCAACAAAACGGGTAAGATGGAATTTAATAGGGGTGAATGTACACCTCTGCAATGAGGCTGAAAATGCCTAAAGAAGAAGATGAGAGACATCTGAGCCACTGGCTCAAATAAAACTTCTTTAGTAATTTAATAAAAATTGCAACTCTGACCAATAAGCAAAATTACCAGCAGAGCTAATGAGATCTTGAGTTACATTAATAGAAATATTTTACCCAGTATAAGAGTAGTAATGGTCCCCAATGTGTGCTTTGCTGGCATGCCAACAGTGACAGTACTGTTTTACAGCTCAGTGTCATATTTTAAGAGGTAAATTGGCAAAATGGAGTCCCCTTCAAGAATGGAAACCATGTCATTGTGATATTTAAACTGGAAAAAGAAAATTATTTTGGGAATAATCATCTTTAGGTACTTAAATGATTATAAAGTGGAGGCATGCTTATATTTATTCTATGTAACTACAAAAATAGAATAGGAAAAGTAAACTAAAGTCACAGAAAAGATTTCAATTGCATTTAAGAAGAATTGTCTAACTTTGGAACTGTCTGAGAAATGAATGGTTGCTTTATGAGAGCGGGATTTGCATCATCAGGAATATTCAAGCTGAGGTTCCAGGGTGTTGTAAGTAGAACAAGCATTGGTCAAGCTCAGATATAAGCTCAGTCACAGGAACCGGTTACATATGATTTAACCAGGGCCAGCGTCTAGTTCCACTCTTAGTCCTGTGATGATGCTACTTGTTTTTACTGGTATTTCCTCAAGTATCAGTTGAGTTGGAAAGAGAGGAACAAGACTTTAGCCTATCTGGCTTGCTACAGCAATGACATGAGTGCACATCTGTGTCTTGTAGAAAAAGATCATGTGCTGAGTGTGGTAAGGCAGGGAAAACTGAAAATCCACTTGTCTGATGACCTTAAAAATTTCTTTAGTTCCTGAGGCTTTAAAGTTTTGCATCTGGAAAAGCTGCAGAGCTTCAGCTAGGAAAGGATGACTGTAGACAGCTGCCAGAGGGTTAGGAAAGGTGTAGCTGGCCTCAGAGGTGAGGAGTGACTTGGCCACAAATTCTCAAGAAGGGAAGGAGGGGACTGGTTAGAAACTATTCAAGCCAAGCTGGAGGTAAAAGTAGAGCTTGATCACATGGAAGAAAACAACAGACTGACTTTTAGAAGTCAATAAAAGCAAGACCCTCCTGCTCTTGACCCTGTCTACATTCCCTATTCTCATCCCTCCCACACCCACGCCTATCAGATCCAACCTGCTTGCAGGTCCTTGAACACATGGAGAGCTCACTTTGCAGATGCTGCTCCTTCTGCCTGGAATGCCACTCCCTTCCCTATCAGTCGGGCCAACCAGTCTTCCCTCATGACACAGCTCACACCTCAGCCTCTCTGCAACACCTTCCCAGGCCTCTCCAGGCAGGGGTAGGTATCACATCCTTCATGTTCCAGCGGTACCTTCTCTTAATGGTTTTACTCGTACAGTTATTCTTCACATGTCTGAGTCTACTCGTAGACCATGAACCTCTCAAAGCTAGCAACTGTGTGCTATTGATGTTTTTCTGTCACCAGAGTTTAAATTGTTCCAACTACATATTTGTGGCTTGATAGTCAGTCAACAAATGAATGGAGTCAATCAATCAATCAGTTAAAGAGTAGCAGTAGAATAGAGCAAATTCTGTGGAGGCAGAAGTCCTCCTTTAGTTAACCGTGATGAGGAGAAAGCTTAGTGACCCTAACTATGCAGATTGAAATATTTCTGCACTAAAGAACCTGGCATGCTATTGTAGAGATTCTCAAATTCTTCTGATAGTCACAAGAATCGCTAATACCCTGTTCTACCAAATAAATATAATGGTTTGCATTAAAGGCATATCACATGAATGAACAAGCATTGAAAGAATAAAGGAATGAATGAATGAATGAACAAACACCCACCTCATCAAGTGTACATTATTTGTACTGAGTTCAGGTGCCTACTGTTAGCTAGGCCCTCTTCTACAAAAGAGCCTGACTTCATCTATCTCCTAGGACATCCTGCCTCTGTTGGCCAATCTGGCCAAACATATCCAAACAGTCTGGCTGGGCAATTTGGATGAAACGACCACCTCTCTTTGTCCTCCCCACCCACTGATCACCAGGTGTGACCACTCAGCCAGGTATTCCCAGGGCTCCCCTTTTCTGGTTTGCTTCTCCACCACCCACAGTGGTCTTAGTTTTAGCCAGGAGAAAACTATCCTTTAGGAAAGAGTAAGTTCTTCAGAATGGCCATGCTTTAGGCTCAGATCCTGTCCCCAAAAATTTATTCTTGTCTCTAAGCAATAGCCTTTGCTACTTACTTGCTGATAATGATCCCCACCTTGCCTTACCCTGCAGAAATAGTGTTTTGTCCTTCCAGCAATGACCCACCTAAATCCTAGACCTCTCACATGTCACATCCAGTGTTCAGGTCTGATGTCACCAGGGCAAATTCAGCACAAGCCTGCTCTGCGGTCATCCCAGCTTCTGCAGGCTTCCGTCTCCAGACCGGGGCTTGTTGCCCTCTTGTCCCAGTGGTATGTCATTATCCTGATTTCTTTCTAGAGTTGTCTTTCCCCTCCAGGGATGGTAAACTTAGCTATTTGAATCCTACCACAGCAAACTGCTCAATGCTAAAGTTATTCAAGGCACAGGAAATACTTGTCATTTGAGTTGGAGGGGGTAGCTTTTCACGGGTTAATATCATCTTAGAAAAAATAACTTCCAGATCCCTCAAAAAGCAGCTTTTGTGCTTTTCTCAGATTGGGGGTGAGATGAGGGATTCGATGCTTTGTACTTTAACTTCCTAATTAAAGAACCACATTTTCAGCCTTTAAAATAGAAATTAAAATCATCCCACCTTGTCAGTATTTTCCAGTGGCGCCATCTTGTTTACCCACTTTCTTATCCAGGAAACACGAAGTCTGTAGCTCCTGCTTTCCTTTTTCTTTCCTATTCTTGGGGTCCGCCTTATTCTTGGATTGGTTTTTATGTTAGAAAGTAGACAGATGTGAGGAAAAGCTAGCTGGACTCCCACTCGGAAACATGCTTTCAATACTGAAGGACACACACCATCAGCTAGCAGTAAAATCTTTCCCCTTCCGTGCACCTTTCTCAGTCTTGGAAGCGCTGCCCTTCTGAGAAGAGGGGGAAAAAAACCAAAACTCAAATATAAGCTAACATTAGGGGTATAAAGAAGATCATAGATAGCTGGAAAAGGGATTACGCAGCGCAACAGGATGAAATAACCCCCAGCACCAAAAGCCGGAGCTGCCAGGGATCAGTTACCACCGAGGCCGTAATGATCTTCTTACATCAAAAGCCCTTTCACGACATAGCAACGTACCTGCCCTGCAAAGACTCGCAAACCAGAGGATAATGTAATCATCAATACACTATGCTTTCTCTTTTGTGAGCCCTTTTGAGAAAGCCCGGTCGAGTAGTGACTCCAGTATTAAGTGTCATTTTAAACAATGCCTCGAAACCATACTGCAGTCTTAGTTCTGAAATGTGAAGCATTTGTTGCCGTGGTGGTTACACCTGGCATGTCTGGCTGCTAACAGAATAAATCTGTGATTTTTTTTTTTCTTCTTACTTGCTCTCTTGCTTCTAGCCTGGCTGAGTAAGTTGCAAATCAGTTGAACTTACCCTTCTTTTCGGCTTTGTTTCAGGGCCTGGTATTTGTTTGTGCTTTATCTCCCCCTACCTCTTAATAAAAAGAGTAAACCAGTCTGCCTGTGAGAGTATTGACGGCGGCAAGAATGCAGGATTGTGTTGCAAAGAAGCTCAGGCCTGTAATGTTATCACTCAGCGGGACTGGGTCCCATCAGAAGGCACATGGTGTGCCATGACGTAGCTGGTCTTCCACCACAAAAGCAGACTTTTCTCTGTGAATTAGACAAACCACACAAAAGGCAACAATAGCTAGCATAAACACCATTTAATACTATTCACAGCCTATTGAAGAGATGGGCGTTGAGGAAGAATTGCAGCAAAGCCGGGACATTGTAGTCGGATGAAAAGAGGCCTAATGAACAGGAAGCATCATATGAGCAGGCTGACAGTAACCATATAACGGCGGGATTGTGGGGCTGGCATTTACCCCAAGGGTCTTTACAGTCAGAAAAATAAAGAGAAATTAAAGCATAAGGAATCCTCTTTGTGAGCACTTACGGCCCATGAAGCAACACAAGAAGCTGGACAATTGTCTTTTCAAGACTCCACTGTGCTTCAGATCATTGTGAAAAGGAAACATTTGGGGTGTGCTTGCTTATAGGAGTCTGTATCATCCACTGGGAAAATGCATCTCCAGAGACAGAGGAAATTTTCACAGCAAGATGAATAGCTGTATGAGCTTTCACCTCATTTTAAAGCAGAAAGCCCGCACTTTGGCTGAGTTAGCTCAGCTATTCAGCACTTCTGTCTTCTAGGGACATGAGGTGTCTGAGGCAGGACACCCCTCCTTGATAGCATTAGGTGCGTTAAGAAAATATAATTAAATAAACCCTTGGAAATGTGATGCCTATCTTTAAAATATTTGTCCCTGTGCCTAATAGAAACTAATTTATATGGATGTATGTTAAGTAGGAATTTAAAGTACTTTAATTTTGAAACAAATCTTTAATGATAATCATTCTTTGATGTGTACTAAGCATTTTTTAAAAAGACTTGATAAGTGTACAAAATACACTAAAGAAGATTAGTAAGGAATGCACAAGGAGATTTTATGAGCTAGAAAGGACCCTGGAATGTTCTGGAATGTCCTTTCACTGAGGGAGAAGAAATGAGAACCAAAGGGTTGAGTGACCAGTCACGGTCACATATCTAGTAATTATGGGTCAGATCACACCCAGGTCTCCTGATTCCCTGCCCATGTGCTTTTTGGTATTTTGAATGTAGGAATTTTTTTTAATATAAAAATAATTTCAATAAAGAACCAACTTTTGTCTTATTTAGCTGTTTAACCTTGAGTATGTGCTTAGCTTCCATGTACCTCAGTTTTATTAACTATACAACGGGGCTCCCCTCCCTTGAGGACTTGCTAGGAAAGGAAATGAATGAGTGTATGGAAATGTTTGCTATTATTATTTGCTTATAAAACAGATATTGACAGGACTAGGACTTGTACTGCAAACCAGAGCTCCTTTGCTAAGAGATGACTATGACCCTGAAGGTCTCCTAAGACCTAGAAAATTATTCTTAGAGGTTAGTGGAACTGCCTACTATTACAAGCCATGCCAAATAAGGCTGCAGTGGAAGCCTGGCTATGTACACTACATTATCTTCTTCAGAGCAGTAGTTCCCAAATTTTAGTGTGGAGAGAGAATGAGAAAGAGAGAGGAGAGGAGGGGAGGGCAGAGGAGGGCAAAGAAAGGGAGAAGGGGGGAAGAGAGGTGAGGGGAGGAGGGGGAGGGCAGGAGGGAGAGGAGAGGAGAGGAGAGGAGAGGAGAGGAGAGAAAGTTTGAGCTTGGCACAGTGGGGTACATTTTTAAACCCAGCACTGAGCAGCTAAGGCAAGAGGACCCTAAATTTGAGTCTAACCTGGGAAATTTAGCAACTTAGCAAGATTCCATCTCAAAATATAACATTTTAAAAAGGGCTAGAGGCATAGCTCAGTGTGAAGGCCCTGAGTTCAATCCTCAATATTGCAAAAAGAAAAAAAAAAGAATTTAAAATAGTGATCTTCTCCTAACATACTCTAATTCCATAGGGCTCATGAGGTAGGTGTGGAGGGAACAGAAAAATGTTTAAAGTACCTTTCTCAGATAGGTTTTTCGAAGACTGAACTTAGGGGAAAAAAATACCTCCAGCCTGGGCTATGTAATGAGTTCAAGGCCAGAAAGACCCTGTCTCAATAAATAAATTCACAAATAAATAAAACCCTCAAAATATAGATTCCTTCCTACCCATCCCTGCTTTTACCTTCTGGTGGGTTTTTGTCTTTTTTTATTTGTACTCTGGGTCATGA
Source organism: Chinchilla lanigera (assembly GCF_000276665.1). NCBI lineage: Eukaryota > Metazoa > Chordata > Mammalia > Rodentia > Chinchillidae > Chinchilla > Chinchilla lanigera. The sequence continues at coordinate 14,987,137 of NW_004955404.1, read as the reverse complement.
TGGTTGCCCACTAACTTGCTTTGCTAGCAGTGACGCTCATGAACAAAAGGATTCTTTTGCACTAATAAAAGGGAACCAGCAAAAGCAGGTTCTGCAGAAAGTGAACCCATCAGCTGTCTGGAAGCCTCACATTCTCCCTGGAAATAACTCCAGTCAGCCATCCTGTCCCTGGGGACACAATGCGTATGTAACAGAAATCTATCACGGTCATTGCTGAGTCCTTCCCACAGGAGGAAGAGCTTTGGACACACAGGTTCTACCGAGTGGCGGGTGTATTGATGCCAGACAGTCTTTGACCCATCTGCTGATCATCTGGGTCAAGAACAGTAGTTCTAGAAAAGAGAGACTTAAACAAAACAAGCCACAATATTTCCAACCCTTAGCAGGTTATAATCTAGTAGAGAAAGTAAAAGGTATTATCTTTGAATAAAAACAGGTTACACCTCCCAGGTCCTTCTATGTCTAGTTCAGATGCTGGCTCCTGGTCCCTTTCTCCCCGGTTGCTTGGAGTCACATAGGGACCAGTTGACAGGACCAGAGGATGATACTTCAGCCACAGCCAGAAGACACAGCAAGAAGAGGCCATCTGCTTCACATTCTTCCTGTCACTTCCTCCTCCTTCTTCATGTTGGCTTTTGACTCCACTGCACCTTGCAGAGATCTTGTGCAACAGTGTCTTCTCTGTGTCACTTTCGTCCCATCCCCCAAAATGTACCAAGCAACTGGGCTGTGTGCCAGGCAGTGCGCACAGCACAAATAAAGGGAAAGGACTGAAACGGAGCTTCTACAGGCGTGCAGGCAGAGAGGACCCTCCACAGCTCCGCTCTTCGGTCGTTTCTCTCTGCTCCAAAGCCTACATAAAAGCTTGAGGGATAACGATGTCATTTAGTCTGCACTGTACCCTCAAGGGCCCTGTGACCCCGGTTTATAATGACCATGCTGAGGTTCAAAGAGGTTGAAGACTTTAACCTGTATCTGAAGCTATGACCTCATCACCATGGTTTATACACCGGTCTTTTATGAGTCTGGTTTGCACAACTAAGCCCTACTACACTTGACCAATTCTGGGCCCCCTGGCAAGAGGCGTGCAGTTTGCAAAAATATTTTCAAAGTTTACCCAAAGAACTGTTTGTTTATCCAAAAGTAAACAGGTTCTTCTTAAATCATTACAATTTCTAAGCTAGGCTTTAAAACAACATTCTACCCAGAGTTTTGATATCATCAAAGTCAGAAATAATAACAGACAACAGATGTATTATTTGCTGAATTTTTGTTCATTGTTTATTTATTTCCATATTTGTTCATTGTGATATGAAACACCATTAACCCCCTAAATCAGAAATAATTCTAACCTCATAATGTTTGAGATCAACTCAATGAACTGAATATAATTATATACTGGGCAGAAAGAATTTTAGTTTAAATACAACTGGAAAACAGTTATTGTCTAAAACAAACTTAGACAACAGTTTCCACAATAGTTAATTAAAGATTAGTAAACTATTCCAGGCAACATTTTAATGAATCTAAGTTTAAAATCCTGCCTTGGTTTGGTCTTGGTATTTAAATAATCACCCAGTAAGAAATGTTGCTTGAGTTTACCCTCATCACTGGCATGCAAGTTGTCATTTTGTAGGCTAAATTCCCCCCAACTTTGGTTATAAACCATCATAGCACCATGCCAACATAGCCATCTAGTTGGTAGAGCTTGCTCCTTCTCCTTTATCTGTCTCCTAATAGCCAGAGGCAAAACTCACAGGACACATCCTGCAACAGAACATGATTGCATTCTCCCTGCTGTGCTGAGGAAGTAATTCATGAGCTACGTCAGGAAAGAGGCAGAGGGGCAGGGCACCCCTCCTAGGGGGAGTCCATCATGACAGCGGCCTCCAGATGGGCAGAGCTGGCAGCTTCCTTGCGCCCTGAGTGAACTGTGTGATCTCATGGCTCTTTGAGCCTGGGGACAGCACTGAAGGGCTTTATTTTCACTGCACCTGCCCTGTAAGCGACAGCATTGATTTCTGCTCCCAGAAGGCCTCAGTGAGGAGAACTATTCACTGAACACGCTGCCCTTCACATCACCCTGGAGGAAGGGGCTAGGAGTTCTCTGCCTCTCATGCCTACCGGGGGGGAACTTTTGTCTCATCTCTATTTTCCAGTGTATTTATTTTTGTAAGGTATTGCTCAGATCAGAAAGCCACACACAGCCTTTGGTGCTGGATCTGTAGGAAGTAATGCTACATAATATCTCATTATTTAAAATAATAATAATAGTAATAATAATAATAATAATGTGCTATTACCCTGTTCCTGTCCACTCATTCAATTTCTTATAACCAAAAGAAGCAATTCAAAGGAGCCTTCAAATGACACTTTCTCCCCTGTTCTTTACTGAAAGTTTCCTTTTTTTTCGGGGGAATAATCTGAATTAGTGAGAACAAGTGGCATTAATGACCCACAGAACCACAGAGCCAGGAGAGGTTTGTGAAATTGCCTCACAAGTTGCCAACTTGTGAAACTGGACATGTAAGTTCCAACCTTCCCAGATGGCTAATCTTTCATTCTATCTGTACAGATCTCTTGCGAGAACATCTTCCCAAAGTCACTTAATATAGTATCTTATGACTGATATTTCCAATTTTGTCCCACCTTTGCTCTCAAATTTGCTCCCTGCTATAGTGTGGGTGTTGAATGTCCTCCTCACACAAAAGGCCCAAGTGCTAAAGGCTGTCCCCAGGGTGGCACTGTTAGCAATGCTCAGACCTCATGGGAGGTCCTTCAATCCTTTGGGCTATGCCTCTGAAAGGAATGATGGAACCTTAGTTTTTTCCTCTTCTTCCCTTTTGCTTCCTAGCCTTAAGGGAAGTGGTTCTGCTCCCCCATGTACTCCTACCATGATATGCTGCCTTGCCACAGGCCCAAAGAAATCAGCTATGGTCTGAAACCTCCTAAACTGGGAATTAAACATAATATTTTCTCCTTAGAAGTTGACTATTTGAAATATTTGTTATAGTAAGAGAATTTGAACTAACACACTCTCCAATTAGCCCAAATGAAGTTGGATTTTTTTCAGGTGCTGTAGACTAGTAGAACATGCCTTCAACCTCTGCCTCCACCGTTACTTCACACACTTGAACACAGTCAACACATCTCTCTGTGGCAAGGTACTAGTGCTGTGGATAGTTGTTCTTTCCTTATTGTAAAATTATAGGAGTTAAGAATTAAGATGAACGTTAGAGATGATTTGCTCCAACCTCTGTCCTGTTCAAGAATCTATCTACGTATTCCCCAAGGTTCCAAACCTTATTTAGATAAGGATAGGTTGTGTCAGAGGACAAGATGGTCCATGGTAAAGCAACTTATGCTGTAAATAATTTCATAAGTTAAAGTATCCCTCCTTGGGCAAAGTTTGTCTCCCAATAACTTCTACTGGGCCTCAAAGGATCTTTTGAGAAAGATACAGAATAAACTGGAGCCACTTTCTCATAGGAAGGCTCCAGATGTTCAGCAATTCCTATTTCTTCTCCTCCTCCTTTCCTAACACCAGCCTCATAAGTAGTCACTCTGATTTCCCTTCACTTACTCACAGATCTGAGGATTCCATGGCACTTCAGTATTTATGTTTTCCTGCCTATTTTTGCCTTTACATTGCAATAAAACTACATAAATCCCAAGATCACAGCTGAAAAGCTATGTGTGAGATTTAAACACATGAGGGATAAAATACAAATACCTCCAAGAGAGTGAAAAAAGGTATCTCCACTTGAAAAGTAGAAACTCAACAATAAATTATATCATTTTTGTCTCTAAAATTCAATGTGACCAGAATATCCTTTCAGGTATAGGAAGAAAAAATATAGCTCATTCTGCTATTTTTTTCAACTGAAAGTTCAGAAAGGAATTAACCTTTATTAATATTCCCTGTAGAAAATAGTATGTGTATACTTTATAAAAATAAACATGCTTAGATTGGGGATTCATGCTGGGATTTCCTGAATTATAAGACACACTATTAAAAATATCTGGAACGCTGTTCTCCAGCTTAAACTACGTTGAATAACTATTAACTCATTAACATAAATTGCAAATTTTTGTAAGATTGTGTCAATAAAAAATAGCAATGTGTGTTAGTGTATTTTAAACTGAATTAACTGTCTTGATTAAATCAAATAAAAGTCGTTTGCCTAGATAGCCCCAAAATGAGATAAACGAAGGAAAACTTTACTTAACTGGCTTATAAAATTGTAATAATAAAAGATATATTCTAATACTAATATAATCTAACTAGAAATCATTGGTTTTCTATTTTAATGTTGTCAAGGCAATTATAATAGTTGCCTGAGTCAAGAAAACATATTTTCTTAGAGCCTGTGGGTGATTATTCAGGGGGCTGCTCACCCACCCTGCAGCCATGGTGCATGCAGCACATATAGACTGCTCGTGTCCAGGTACACAACTCAGTAAATCGGGATACTGTAAATCTACGCTAGGAGATTTTTTTTGTGATCTTGAGGTGCTCATGTTTTTTACCTTTCTCTGTCCTTAAAATGGGGACAATGGCATGAAAGTGCATACAAACATCTGATTTCAAAGAACAAAGCAAAAAATAAAAATGTAGGAAATAAGAGAACGAGCTTAAGAAGTCTGAGATAGAGCCCATATGGGGAGATGAGCCAGCTACAGTTATTTGAAAAACACTTATTTCTCAATTTGCCAGAGATATTTATGCATCACAGTGGCAGTAATATTGTAGCAAATCATCCTCAAAATGGGGCAGCGGACTGCAATATGAAGGAAAAATAAACACTCAGAATCGTATTATTTAACTATTAAGTGAATTTGCAGCACATTTTAAAGAATCATACACACACACACACACACACACACACACAAATCCAAAGAACTGAATCAATTTTTCTGGGATTTTTGAAAGACAGGCTCTTATTATTGGAACTGATGAGGAAGAGGTGACCATTGCTCCTGCTTTGTATATACAGTATTTTGATAAATGATCAGCAACTTCCTTTTTGTGTATAGTTCCATAAACTACTGTTTCTCTCTCCTGTTTCCTGTGATGCCTTTTGTCAGTGGGATGAAGGCAGACAAGCAGACAAGCATTTAGGGTCTTGGTGAGCTTCACTGTCCTCCTTTTCACCTATTACCCTGAAAGTCTGAGTAACAAACATTACCAGCGCCAATGTGACTGCCGCCCGGAAATTCTCGGAAGAAGCTGCCTGCCTTGAATCCTAACTAGAAAAACCAAAGACTCCTGCTCAGACTCTAAGGGAAGATGAATAACATAAATGCCCTTCTCCCCTGGAAAAAAAAAAAATCTAATTATATGTGTATAGATTTTTTTAAAGGTTGGCCCTGAATACTCAGAAATATATTAAAATCATATTTACCTTCAATAGGAAAATTGAAAGGGAAATGATATTCTGAGACAAAAGGCCAACTCTGAAACTCCAGAAATGGTGAACGTTAGAAAACACAGGTGTGCGATGAAAGGGTATCTGAGAAATACTGACGGCATCTTCCTCACCGGATGGCCAGGGAGAGTTCTAAAGCCCAGAGCCACCATCCTTTCCCTGGTCCTTGCTGTGTCTTCTCAGGATAGAGGTGCTCCTTCTCTCATCATGTGCTTCATATAAAATCTTTTTCAACGTGAGGATTTCATTGTTGATGGTGGCTATGGATTTGCTATAAATTTGTACTACAAACTTCAACAATTGGGAATATGCTATCATTAATAAAACTGATATAAATAATATGGGACAGCAATACAGAGTACTAATAAGAACATGCATCCTGGGATGAAAAGGACTTGTCTTCAAATTCAGGGTCTATTACTACTAGCTGTGTGCAAATTATTTAAACCTTCTCAGATTCCGTTGTGTACCCATAAAATGGAGTACACACACCTACCTATTATTCAAACCTCAAAAGGAGGTTTCCATTCAATATGAAAATGTGTGTATAAGTCACAAGCCTATTCAGTGGATGGCGGCTATTAGCATGGAATCGAACTTGGGACCTCACACTTGCCAGGCAGGCACTGCGCCACTGAGCTAAATCCCTGGCCCTGCATGTTTTTAATTTGTTTGTAAATATTCATCATGTCATTTTCTAAAGACTTTCAAAGGAAAACAATGTCTTCAATAGTATCAAGGATTCCACTTAGGACCACATCCTGCTTCCAGGACCTACTCTGGCTCTTTATGAGTCTATTACCTTCATTTCCAAACAGTAATACAAAAGTAGTGAACTCATATTGATGAATATTGTATAGTTTATCATGTCCTCATGCAAGTTTTAAGCTACTGGATGCCTGCATAACTTGTTAACTGGCCAGAGAAATCAGTACTGATTCAAATCCCAAGTCTATGAGATTTTAATAAAATAAGTTCCACCAAGGTGGTTCTTGGATTTAAATATTAAAAACATAAAGGTAATAGAAACTTTTCCCATAAGTTATAAAAACAAACATCTTGACTGTGGAGACTCCACATCTTACAATACCTACATTGCACATTTATTAAGGCAGAAAGAAAAGATTTGTTAACAAGATACAGAATTCCCAAAGAGGGGCAACTGGTGTTTGCATGATGGTGAATACAAGTTTTGATGCCGGTATTTGATACTTGTTCTTGCTGTGTGACAAGTCACACCAAAATTTAGGCACTTACCAACAACATACACCTCACAGTGTCTGCAGACAGACATCTGAGAGCTGTGTGGCTGGTGACTGTGACTGGAGGTCCTCCTGGAGGCAGAGTCAAGGCTCGGAGCAGGGCTGCAGGCTCATTAGAGGGCTCGACCCAGAGGAAAGAGATCTGCTTCCAAGATCCCTTCTGTGGCTGTTAGCAGGGATCTTAGTTTGCTGCTTCTTGAGAGTCTCCAGAAGTGGCCTGAAATGTTCTCCATACAGTCACTGGCTTCCCCCTATAGGAGAGAGAGAGAGACAGGGAGAGAGGAAGGGAGGGAGAGAGAGAGAGAGGCACCAAAGCCAGTCTTTTATAACCTAATGTAGAAAGCAACATGGCGCTACTTCCTTATGCTCCGTTAATAACACGGACAACTCTGGTACAGTGGGTGTGAAAGAAATGACACAGGGTGGAAAACCAGGAAGTGGAGTTATCATGAGCCGTAACCATTGACTGTGGAACAGGCTTTGTCTCTGCTTTAAAACTGCAGGATGCTGGGGGTTTGCTCTGGCCAAGAGAAGGCAGCCAGGATCATGATTGTGGGAAGAGTCTTAGAGAAAAAAATCCAATGGAAAATTTATTCACCAATATTTAACTGTGAAGCCATTTATGGAGACTCATATTTTCATTATGCTTCTATTTGGTTCCTCTGACTTTTCTAGACGGGAACCTGTAATTTGGAGAACTGTACATTCATTGGATGGTTTTTCCATGTGAAATGAAAGCAAAGATGATTTGGGGAACTCAATTTTTTATCTATAGTTACAGCTGTCTCCAAAAATGTTCAATTTGTCAACAAATTTTGTCAGGTGCTAATTTTCAAGAAAAGTATGCTTGACCACAGAGTTTTGGAGCTGGCAGTGATGACCTAGAGACACATTTTTGAAGTGAGGAAAGGGTAACTGCCTTCCCCAGAGAACACTAAGAAATTCAGTAATGAAGGCCCAGGGGCACAATACTTACGTTTTATCCAGGGACAGCTCAAGGTAAGGATTTGCCAGCATACCTCACGAGACTTAGATTTCATTCATTCGACACTCAGTGAAGTCTTGGCCCCTGTGTTCCACGAGCTCTGGAAGTGGAAGGACAGGACCATTTGGATGAGTAGAGTCCGCATGTCCGGTGGGGAGCAGTTGGGGCTAACAGTGTTAGAATGCGATCACTTGCATTTTATCGGTGTCCGCAAAAACTGGGAGTCAATTACTAGGCAACTGCTTCCATTTTTTAGGGTGTTTGACAAGGTCAGGAAGAGCATAGCTAGGAAATACCACAAGACCTGCAAATATTGGCTTTGCACCCAAGGTTAGATATTTGAGGTCTAGATTGTAAATGATACTTAAAACCAACATGATCTGAGAGTTCTCGGATTTTCACTGTTGCCTGTACCTTCCTTCACTCATTAAACAAGTAATTACTGTCTACTCTGTACCTGCACCAGTCATAAAGCAGTGAAGAAATAACTACAGTGTGTCCCCATGCAAGCTTTATGAAGCTCACCGTTCATCCATCACCTTCACTCTACAGAAATGGTCACTCAGCTTGTTGCATCATCAGTCGCTTGATTTTCCAGTTCTAACTGCCATGATTGTCTCTAATGCTACAGGGAAGTGTAGACTTCAAAATTTAACAAAAAAAACCTCTGGCCTCAAAAGGTGAAAAAAAACAATGAACGTATTTGGTGCTGTCATGAGAGATCCTATAGAGCCACTGCTCCTTGAGGGAAGAAGCCCTTTGGGGTTTGTTTCCTTAACACAAAAATGTACTTGAGACATTACTCAGCCTAGCAGTGCCCTGGAATGAACTCTCATTTCCAGAATCTGTGATAAGCACATGCTCTTTCTTCCCTGGGCCATGAGAGACTGTCTGGCTTGGAAGGGAAATGTAGGTCACTTGAAGGAAGTAATAGCTTCTTGCTCATGGGTTAGTTCCCTGGGATGGTTTTCCCAGGGACTGACTTCTTAATGATCGAATAAACCGAATGCCAATTAGGAGAGAGCCATTCGCTCTCCATGAATACTTCCATTTCTTGTGACCTAGACCCTACAAGTCCCATCTATTTAGGGAGAATTAGAGGACAATGGATTGAGGACATTAATATTTCCCTCTTCACCTCCTGAAGGGTTCACATGTTTCAGGAAAAGGTGACATCAGTGTGAAATTTGCCCTTCTGAAGCCTTCAGAAACATTTCTCCTTATTTAGAGATTAGATTATCCTTCTTCCATTGTTTTCCTTTAGATTTTGTTCCTTTTCTCCTTTTTAGGGAAGGCCAGCTCACTATTTTCAAAAGGTGATGGACCATGTCAGGATTTAGAAAGTGAAAAGAAAGAGATTGGTTTGGATTTTCTCCTTCTCTTTGTGAGCTCAAAAGCTCAATAAACTTCGAATGGTGACTGCAGGTAGAGGGGTAGAGCAAAGCTTTTGTATCTTTAGAAAACCTAGGTTTCAGTTGGATTATAGAGGTAGTCAGGAGATAGGAGAAAAAGTTCAAATAGCACTTTAACTATTTTCCATGTCAATGGATATGTATCAACCATATTCCATTGCTCTAAGAATCAGCATGCTAAAGTATTGATAAAAAATTTTGTAGAGAACACAATGCAAGTTATCAAAAAATTGGATGAGTTTGTTGTAATGAAGATAGGACCATATATAGTTTATACTCAAGTTTATGGATTTTTCTGAATATTGAATAAATTGTCAAAATGGTACTAAAACTCCATGTGAAAGAGTCAGTCTAAACTGTTAATCTGCCTGATACATCTTTTTGCAGTTTTTAAAGACTCTAAGCAAAAAATTCCAGCTCATTCCAGCACTTCTATGGAGACCACTAGAACTCGATTATGTTCCTTTATGGAGTGGGTCTAATGTCACTTTTCTTTAGAATGATTTACAAATAACTCAGCATCCAGCATATTTAAGGAAGGAGGTAAAATCAAGATGAGCGGTTCTCATTGTGGGTTTACATAACACATGGGAATTTCTGTAGTCCGTGTGTACAGTGTGAAACTCAGTGACATCCACCAGTCAATATTTATGAGCATAGATGCCTCCCCAGTCTCTAATTTAATATGTCCTAGAAAAACAAAGTTGCCAGTCACCACTCAAGGGTTAAAATATGAATTTATTAAAATTTTCCAGTTTCAACCAGCTGGCCTCTTAGGAAAGTTGGAGTTTTGTAAGGGACGCTGCCAATCAGAGAGTTAATAAACTTGAATTTACACCCAGCTGTGAAGCTCATTCAGCTTTTTCATGAAGTTATTTTACACTCTTCATTTCTGAGTTCTTAGCCTCAGGCTCCTTTTCTCCTACCACAGAGTTGAGCAGATGAGAAATAACTGAGAAAGAAATGAAAGTTATTATGTGCATTAGGAGCTAAAGACAATGTGTCTAGCCAAGGTGAAGGAACAATTGGGGCAGGCATGGCACTGTCACTTGTTTGGTGTGATACTCCAACGTGGAAAAATACATGTCCTGTGATAACCTGATACCAAATAAATACCCACTGCTGCCCATCCCCCTTCCTCTTCATGACTTCTTGTTTGGGTCCACATATGTATCAAGGGAGAATAAGTTAATCAGCTAGGCAAAATTACCAAATTCTGCAAACACATTCACACTTCACATAGTGTGCAAGCTATTCGTTGATGGCGAACCTTTTAGAGCTTCCAGTGACAACAAATAGCCAGCTGCAGCACGCGTGCCATAGGTTTGCCTCGGACAGTATAGATCACAGACAACCATCCTCTATTGTAAAACCTATTCCCTCAGCAGGATTAAGTGAATTCAAATGACGCATTCATAATATGTTGTCTAAGGTTAAGTACTGTAAATTTCCTCATTGTAAAATAAACCCTGCTTCCAATATAAGGCATGCCACAGAACTACATTAGCCACCATTCCTCAGTTAGGCACCAAAAATGAGCAGATTTTGGGCATATAGGATTTATATAACTTTAAACTTTGGGGATTGAGTGTTCTTATTTAACTAGACATATTAATTTGATTAAATATATAAGAAAACTTTCTCCTGATACCCAAAGGACAGTATTTGCATTTAAAAAATTATCACAGCTTGTGAAATAATTGCAGCCACTGGGGCTGGATTTCTTTAACAATGTCCCCATTTCTCCTCTCTCCGCTGTTTCTCTAAGGACAATACACTTTCCCTGCAAAGTTTCCCATTGCGTTGCTTTCTACCATTTGCATCTTCCTATAAGGAGCAAGTTAGCTCATTAATACGGAACTTACAGAGAGGGTTCACTACCTATTGAACTAATTAAAACGTTTTTGAGTCAGGACAACGATAATAATGGGATTAATTATTGTAATTTGTGCAGCTTAAGTATATACACACACAGGCAATCTTTATTTTTCAATATTGCCGGTGGAAAATGAATTTCAGACATTAGGACCTGGGAGAGTCGGGAACTACAGCTGCCGGGTGAGCGCCCCTCCCTTGGTTCTGGCCAGCAGCCCCGACATCCCCGCACAAAGTAATCACAGATCACAGCGTTTAATCACTGAAAACAAGCACTCCAGAGGACAGCGGTGTCAATATCCCACTCTCTCATTATCTGTTTGGATTGCACATCCACACTGTCAGATAAACAGAGTGGAAAATTAAGATTAAAAATATGGTAATTTCATTTCAGGCAGCAGGCACCACTCACTGCCCCTATTATGCTATTGATTACCTCTGAATTCAATTTTTCTTTCAATGCAAACTTTAATCTGTTTGCTACCCAGCAATTCAACTCCCCAAGGGCTATTTGAGAGTAAGTAACCATTTAATCTGATGCTAACTGAAAAATCACCGTCCTTAATGAATTGTGTAAATCATTCAGCTCTAAAGCACCTTTGACTTCTATTTCATTTTTTATTTTCCACTCAATATAGGAAAGGATCGGCGTGTGAATAATTACAAAGTAGCAAGTATTTTTACATAGAGCAAATATGATAAAAACCCTATTATAGTGGGGCATGTGTAATGAACAGTACTTTTTAATTTCAAAATAGCTATTCATTAAAAAAGAATGGAAGATTAAAAAGAGAGGCTCAAAGCTCAAGGTAAAAGTTGATAGACATTGTAATTACATGGTTAATTTCAAAGATTTATATGCTGTTATGATTTAAAAGGAATTTTTATGACCTGACATTTTCATTTGAGAAGATTTTTTATTTAAAATTAATCTTCGAGCTCCTATTCTTAATTATTTCTTGGCAAGCGATAAATGGGAATACAGAAAATGCCCTATATCAAATTTTAAGCAGAATAAATGCATGCGAATTTTCCAACAGCAATAAAGTGGTTTTTACTTATTTGAATTACTTTACATTGAAATCTCCCGTTTAAGGAGTTTGTGGGAGAGAGCTGAAATTATTGGCCCATTTAAGGAAGCAGCAATTTTACTGCAATGCAGCGTTCATGACACTTGAAAATATCAGGCTAGAGAGAGGGCTTTGCTCCGGCGATTTGAGTGTCTTTCAACAGGTCCCCTCCCGCAGTCCCGGGCCGAGGGCTCCCGCTCGCCCCGCTCTGCTCCCCGCGCGCCGCTGCGGGCCAGCGG
>NW_004955404.1:14963600-14974660 GCF_000276665.1 Chinchilla lanigera | reverse complement strand
ACCGGGCCGGGGCGCCCTGCACGCCCGGCCTCCCTGCGCCTTCGCCGCTGCAAGCCCAGCCAGCCCCGAAGTTTGGGGGCGAAGGCGAAGGCGTTTCCTCGGCGCCTTTAGCAGCTTCCGAGCTCCGAGAGGGCAGGGGCGACTCTGAAGGCCCGGCGTCCCGACCTCACCTCCACCCCAGCTCCTCTGCAGAGTCGGGGCGCCGTCCCTGGATCCCGCGTCCTCCCCTCAGCACGCGCCCTCCCCTCCCTCCCTGGGGTTGGGGTGAGGGACACGCGCGCTTGGGGTTTTGCATAACAGGGTGCAGCCGTTGGAGAGCAGAGGGAGGCTAGGAGTGAGCAGCGAGCTGACTCTTCGGGTGCCAGGAGGAGCGAAGTTGCCTGGTCCCCAGGACAGAGGGGACCCCCAGCGAGAACGCCCGGTACCGGGCCGCAACTAGAGGGCGCGCGGGGACGCGGCGGGGAGGCGCGGGTTGCGCACGGCGCTCGGATTCCAACCCCTCACCCCGGCCTGGGCGATTCCCCCGCGCTGCCCTCGGCCGCCCCTTCTCTACGCAGTTCTGCAAACCCGGCTCTGAAAGCCCCGGTTCTGCGCGCTCTGCACTCCCGGACCCCAGATTTTCAATCCCTGAATTTCCCTCTCAGCGTGCCACGTCCCGGGGGAAGGAAGGGAGCGAGGGGGAAATGACAGATAACCGTGAGCGCCTAGGCCAAGGAAGTCCTCGCGGCTCTTCCAGAGATAAATAGCCTTTGCTGAAACTCCCCGTAATTTAAGAAGAGTCTACACAAAGCGCGGGATCAGGGAGTCGTCTTGGGGAGGAACGTACAAAAGTCAGTTGTGCTGGCCAAAGACAGTTTGAAATTCTATCCTGCACCCAGCCCTTGTTCTGAATTTCTGAACCTGAGCTGCTGATGTTATTTCAGGTTAGCAACAGCTCTGGGAAGCGGGAGGGGTGGGGGCCAATCCCGGGATCCACGTCCTGACTTCAGTCTTAAGGACAACCCCTTTAGCCTACAGGACGATCATGACCCCAAGTCAAAGCCCTTCCGTTTGCTCTATGGATTTCCATTTGTTCAGAGGTATAAGCACTTTGTTGACTTGGTTTTATTTTTCCATACCAATATTGGCGAGGCTTTATTTCATTTATTAAATATATGGTGGGCATCAGACACTGTGCTAGGCAGAACCGGTGACCCTTAGGGAAGTTTTAAGAAACATTTTGTTTTGTTGGAAACAAAATGAGTGCGTAACAATACTTAATGTATTTTAAGTACACGCATTACTTCTCCAACTGGTTATAATAGCTTCTTTAGAACTCATCTGAACTGTCCCTTCAATGACGCTTTAAAGACCGAATTGTGCAAATTATGGAGTACTAGGTACAGTGCAGCTGATCCTCAGCTCAATACTAGGAGTTCTGGCCTTTTGAATACAGTATTTGAAAATTGTAACCCTTAATAGGTCATCCTGCTGGGAGTTCTGGTGAGTGTTCATGTAGAACATATTCTGACTACACATTCATTCCTATTTGGCATGCCTACATTTTTTAAGTACTTTTGTTTGCTTTTTCCAGAATTTCCAAAGGCCAGAATCTCAGTGTGGGCCATGAGGCAGCACATTTTTCAATTTTAAAATATTGAATTACATGCAAACCTCAAAAGGGAAAAGAAAAGAAACAGCAGTGCTTGTTCTGATCTTTGCTTTAAAAGTGACTGAATCAATTTATTTTTTAGCTGTTGATTTTTAAAGTAACCCTTTCACCAGGAAGGACGGGGAATGTCAAGAAGCCGAGCCCATTAGGTTTGTATTTTTTCAATCTGAAAATGTATGCAAAACAGCACATTTTAAAACGCAGACCTATGACCATATATGTAAATGGAATATTTAATAAATGCAAAGCCCCTTTAAAATAGTAACCAATAGTCTGACATGTCACATAATAAAATCAAATGCAGGTTTGTGTTCATCCTTCTTGCTTCCTTAATGTCCAGTGAATTGTACTGAAGTCTTATAATACTGAAGACATACTATTAGCCCCGAGAAGTGGATGGGACTTCCTACCACTGACATTTATTCATTATTTTTTTCTCAAAGTATGCTGTGATGCTGAAACAGCCATTTCTTCTGATTTGGATACTGAGTGTAAAGAATCTGGAAATAGGTTATTAGAAATGCTGAATCTGGAAATAGGTTATTAGAAATACTGAAATAATCAATAAAGAGGTTGCTGTCGGCTATAAGACTTAATTCCTTTACTAGTGAGTGTTTTTTTTTTTTCTAGTCCTCCAAAATACTTTAAAAACAACCATGCACATGAGTATATATAACACGGAAATACTGCCTTCCTTCAATGTTTAAAATCTAATGCTGGACAATGGGAAATAGCTTTTTAGGAGCTGTTATTTCCAGCATAAGTTTTATACTTGATTCAGGAACAGCCCAAATGATGCTGCTGGTGAAATACTTCTGAGTCAAAATCGGGTCTGACTGTTGACCTCCTGAGCCGAAGTGTGTAGAGGGGCAGGCCTGGGTCACCACCCCGATCACAGAAGAAGGAGAGGGGTCCACGGGAAGGAGCCCTTGTGGAGAAGAGGAGGAGCGTGTGAGAAGCTCCGTGGGGGTCCTGTGGGCTGAAGTTCTCCAGGGCAGAAGACCAAGCAGCTTGCTGCATGCCAAGTGCAGAAGCTGTGATTCTGCATCAGAAAAACCTGCAGAAAATTAAAGGATGAACTTGTTCACTGTTAATCTACACAACAGAGTTCTTTCAACCCCCCCCCCCTTTTTTTTTTCAGGGAGAAAGGAAACCCCAGAAGAGATACATGAAATATTTTAAAGGTCTGGGTATGCACTGTGGGAATGCTGAATGAAAAAGGTAGGGAAGAAAAACAACATCAGGCATTGGGAATCATTTATTCATTCATTTGTTCAGCAAGTGTTTACTGCGCACTTACTAGCTCCCAGCACTAATCAATCCTTGGGGATACAGACCCTTCCAAATAAAGCTGACACTGTGTTCAATAAAATTAATGTTTGCCATCACTGCCGTTGCTAGAGGAGAGAAAAGAGGAATCCATGATTTATTGCTAGGTGCTAACTCTTCACTTTCCCTCAGGACTAGGCTGTCCCTTTGGCCAGTGGAATCGGAGAGATTCCAAAAGGTGTTTTATCCATTGATTTACTCAAATTCAGGTCATAAAAGCTATGCAAATTTATCCACTTTTACCACTGGCAAAGAAAATTAATATTCTCAAGCACCTACTCATCGGCTAGGGGAATCAGAAATAGCGCCTTAAATACACACAATAGTATCCCATTGCTGGTATAATCAGCTTCTGACAGATGAGGAAACTGAAGCCCAGAGCATTAGATTTCTTATTCAGCACATACAGTGACTTGGTAGAAAGTGCAGAGCTTGAATCTAAATCAGTTTTCTCCCAAGTCTGTCTTCTTCCAGCAAAAGAATTGGCCAGACTGAGCCGGTAGCTAGCGAAGTGTTATATAAGTATAAGATACATTCTGTTAACCACTAGTTCTTAGATTATTTCAAAAATATCAGTTTTTATATGGTGAAACACGAGAAAGGATGATCATTTTGTTATTTTTAGAGAAATTTTTTCTAAGTATCCTCCTATTTTTTCACTTGAATGAATGTAACATCCATTGTCTGGTAATAATGATAATATTTGTATTTGTGGACGTCTTTCATGGTGCGGTTCCTGCCCCAGGTTCTCTGCCTATTGAGTGGATTTGGATTCTCAAGCTAACGCCTCTCATCCAGGCTGTGCGTGTTAGTCTACCGTGTTAAAGCCTGAGTTTCCTCTAATTAGGCACCTTTCCAGAAGAACGCAATGCAGTGAGAACACCATCTGAATGATTTCCCGCTATCTACTCATTGTGCCTTTTGTGCAACCCCATAAGATTTACAAACTAAATTTTCTCTATAATCACTTTCTGTAGCTCTCAGAATAGTTCAACCTTATGTGAATGTCAAAGCGCAACCTTGAGACAGAAGGAATTTTAGCACTTTAATTTGCAAGCTCTAGAAAAATACCAATGAATCTTTGGAACTTGGGCAATTGCTGTTGATACAGGAAGATTCTCTCCCTGACCTTGATTGGTAGAGCAGGCAGTGACATCACAGTTTTGAGCAAACAAATGCTGAGCTCCTGGCCTGAAGGCTTAGTGTCTTGTCAATTACAGTTCTATTACATTTCTGCCCTGAGTGCAGCCCTTAGTGAAAGTGACTTTGCAGGTTGGCTCTTTTCCCTGTAGCTGAGCCTTAGCCTAGCACATCGCTACATTTGTGCTTCCAAACCCACTGTTCCTTTTTACCAGCCACCTGAGGCTAAAAATTTTCTGTCATCCTAGCAATATATTAGGGTGGATTCTGCAATTCACAAAACACTTCCACACACATTCTCCCACTTTGGTTCTCACAGCATTGCTACAAAGGCGAGGCCGGTGTTTTCTTTGATTTGCAAGTGGAGACCAAACGCACCTAAGATTCTGAGAGCTGCCATGATGGTCCCAGGGTAAGACAGCCAGAGTGCAGGAGCCGCTGTTCATCTCAGCAAAGAAATCAGCAGAGGCTCCACACTCAGCTGCCCGCGCCTCCTCTAAAAACTTCCAGGATCTGCTCAAACATATAAATAATGTCATTATCAAGCATTACGTGCTGAAAGAGAAACATTCAACTCTCCATTTTCCCCGAGGCCTCTTAAAGTAACCTTTCCTTCTCCTGCCACCTTTTATTCCTGGCAAGACGGCCCGATGTGCCATCTGTGCCTGACGGAACTGGGTTTAATCTCCTGCTTTCAGTCTCTGGGCTATTTCAGGTTGACGTTCAAAAGCTGCTCTGCTGTCCAGCTATTGGTCTTGTGGACAGTGGAAGTGAGTGAATTATGCTAAAAAAAATGCTAGCTTCGCTGAATTTTAAGGAGTTATTCACAGGAACAGAATATTTGGAGCCTTCATTCTGCTGGGCATATGTATCTGATGCTGGATGTCGATTTTTTTTTACAGTAACTTAAAGAGATTCTCTGTTTTTCTTCCCTTAAATATTCATCTTTAGCCCTCTGTCACCATGAATTTAACACGTGTGAGGGATATTCCACATCCCTGCCGCCACATGATGGACACTGCTGATCCTATATCCAGCTGCATCTTTAGCATCTTGGCCTCCACCCGGGGTGTTAACCAGATTATTTTTCTATCACTCTTGCCCATGCTGAATATGCTGAATACTGTATCTCTAAACTGGCTAGCCCACTCTCACAGCCTGAGTCTCTATTATCGGCAGCCACAGCATGCATACGTTTATTGGGTTTCCAGTCCTTAGGGAATCCTCTCTCTCTGCCCTTCCTTGAGGAAGAAAATCTCTGGATTTCCCCTCTTCTGTTACATCTCCTGAAATACTCATCTTTGAATGTCTATTCGGAGTGGCTACAGAAAGCTTTCCCACCACAGTAACATGCCCCTGCCTGCTTTGCATTCTGGCACACGACAATGTGATTATTTTATGCATGCTTGCCTAGTGTCTTCGGCTGGGCTCAGTCCCACTGCATCTCTTGCTGCAGTTTCTATAAGCATAGCAGCTCACGAGCTGTTCTAAAATGGGCAGCCTCTTTCTTTCCAAATCCTGGCCTGTTTGTTTCAGATGTGCCTTTTTACACTAATCTCTTGGTGAAAGCAATATGAACTATTTCTAAGCTGCCAGTATTCAGACAGTTCTGTAACGTAGCAGATTTCTATTTCAACAGAATCCTTTTCTATATACAAACAGAGGAGCTGTTGAGAATGAAGGCTTGGATGCTATAGGTGCACAGCAAGCAGACTGGGTTTTCTATAAATAGCATGACTCTTCCCAGAGACAAACTCAAGACAAGGAAGGAAGCGCAGGACTGGGGGTACCTGCTCTTACCCTCGATACCCCAGGATGGCACAACACATCTTTTCTTTCCAATTTAATCTGTAAGATGACAAACTTGTTTCGCTGTTCTTTAAAAATAACTATTCTCTTTTGCTTATTTTTTTTTCAGACTACTGTAAAGATGATAAAGGCCATGCAAAGTCTATTCTGTTTACCGGGATAATTATGGTCCTGGTAGGAGTCCAATATATGACTTTGTTTTCTTTCTACACAAAGTTGCTTAGGAACTAAGGAGCCATTTACCAGCTGTGATTTACCCAGGAGAAAGTGTGACTGAAAACATCGCAAGCGCAAGAGGCTTTCCCTGTAGCAGATTTTCACAAGGAGCCTGCTTTATCCCTACTCTGAACTAGGGATAAACTTGCACTGAGCCTTGGGAGAGAACCACATCAAAACCCTGCCAAGTTTTCCTTAGGATTCTCACTTTAGAGGAGCAAAGGAGGCCCAAGGAGGTCAAGCAACTCTCCGAAGGTCAGAGACAAAACCCTTCACAGTGGAGTGTTTCCACGGAGCCTGGAACCGCAGGGCTGATGATGTGTCCCACAGTGCTGCCCGCAGCAGGGAGCAAGAGAACGCACCTGGTGGGCCAGCTTGCTGCTGGAAGGAAGAGGACCCAGCAGAGCCCGACTTTACTTAAGTAGACAGTTGGACTGACCAGGCACCAGCCATGCTTACTCACCAAAAGGGAGTGACAAAATAGTCCTTTAATTGTCCATTGTATTTTTTTACTGAATGATTCTTATACAAATGACACTGTCCTGGGCATCCTTAGAAAAATGCTAAGGAATATTAAGTTTGTCTTCTAGGAGCTTTCCATATAAGTGGAGACAGAAGTTATACTGGCTGAACTGAATAGCACCCAACCATGAAATTCTGTTTCTTAGTGTAATTAGGGGACCATAGGAGATGCTTAGTATTTACTTAAAAGTTAATAGCTGTAAACTTGGGGGAGGGGTGTGCACCTGTAATCCCAGTTAAAGCAGGATGATTGTGCACTTGAGACCAGACTGGGATACTTAGCAAGTCTCAGGTCAGCCTGGACTATGTAGTGAAACCCTGTCTTGGCAAAGAAAAAAGGGGAAGGGGAAGGGAAAGGAAGGGAAGGGAGGGAAAGGAACTGGAGGGGAGGGGAAGGGAAGGGAGGGGGAAATGAATTGTTATGTACTCATTCCCAAGCCTGAAATTACATTCTGCCAGGATGGTTGTGTGTGTGATTTGATTGCCTGAAGTTTACATAGGCAGGTTTAGGAAGCTAAGACTTGAATTGACTTGTAGAGTGAATTTTAAAAAATTGTTGTAACTTTTAGTTTTTAACTATTCACCAGGAAGATAGCAGTGTTACAACGCTTATGTACAGACCTTATGTATGTAAGTTTTTCATCAGATGTCCCACTGCTGGCCGTTTTCTGACCTACCACACAACCCAGGATCACACGTATTTCCTTGCCCATTCTCAATCTGGGTCTGTCTTCATGTGCCCTTCATGACCCTGGTAATTTTGAAAAGGACTGGTGATTTTGCAGAGTACCCCTCCCTTTGGATCTTTTTGATGTGTTCTCTTGAATAGGTTTACATTATGTCTTTTTGGGCAAGAATGCCATCAAGACAATGCTGTGCTTTTCTCAGTGATGTACCAGGAGGCACTGGTGTCACCGTGGTGCATTACAGATGACATTAGCTTTGACTATTTGGTTACAGCAGTATTGGACAAGTATCTCTATTAAAAGGCTACTATGGCCTCCCTCCTTGTAATTAACAAGTTTCTAATGGGGAATACTTTGAAGTCATGCAAATACCTTATTTCTCATTATACTTTTACCTACTAATTTTATCACCTACCCATGATGCTTGCCGACAGCTGTTGCTGTGGTGTTTGCCAACTGGTAATTTTCTATTTCCAATATTCCTTTCTACTTTGATTAATCGGAATTGAGCTGTGAAGAGCTTTCTCTCACCTCATTTATTTATTTATTGAAGTGTTTTTTAAATAAAGAATGGGATTACATGGAAGCAGGGGGCCAGCCACAAATTCACAGAGAAGATGGTGAGAGGGATGTGAGAAGTGATAACTGGATTGTTTGAGTGAAACAAAGAACAGAAGCCAGGCCTGCAGTCAGAAACGTCATTTACTGAAGTAGAAAGTGAAGGCTCTTACACAGTTTCGGAGAAGGCAGAAACATATTCAGAGGATGTTCAAAGATGGGCATCTTGGGTAAGTTGATGACCAAAGGCTGGCAACCAGGACAAGGGATTTGAGGACAGGTTGGGCTTGAAAAGGATAAATTAATTCATAGAGGAGAAAAGGATTATTCTTCTGACCTTACCAAGAGTCTGCAAGAAGAATGCACTTCTGACTAGACAGGTGGAAATGCTAAGCATTTTGGAGGAAAAAGCAAGCATTGCTCCTGAATTAGGGTCATCTCAGCCTGGTAAGGCATCCATGAGAAGATCCCAGAACCCGGGAAATGAAGGTGCGTCAGCAATGACTGTTGGAGGGCAGAGGCTTCCTGAAATTCATCTTGGGGAACTTCGATTCTTTATTTCTTTATGCTACTTTAGAGTGAATCACGGCCCATGACCAAAAAATGTTAGGTAGGACCAAACCACTCACAAGAATGTTTATTTACCAAACTTTCTGCATTACTGCAAAAGAAGAAAGGGAGCATCCAGGGGCACTGTAGGACACTGCTTCCCCACCTCCAGTCTCCTAATGAACCCAGTGTGTTGGATCTGCTTTGTGTTTGTCATTCTCCCCCAGCGAGCGAGGAACATGGTGAGGTAGGGAATCATAAAATGATTCTCATTCCACCCTCTCTCCCAGCTCTTTCTCAAAGAATCTGGTTTAATTTGGCCTTGGGTCTAGTCCCAGAACCTTGGCAGACCCAGTCCTAGTCTCCCATGAGTAGATGTCTCTCCTTTCTCTAGTCCTTAGTTGGGGGCTGTCCTTAACCAAGAGGCAGAACCTACTTCTCAAAGTGGGATGGCAGCAGCAGGGAGATGCTCTGGGAAAAACTATGGGGAAACCTCCAAAATTTCTCTTTTGGAACACAGGGCTTTGAGCCACTGGCTGCGTTTTTGTGTGGCAGGGAGGGTCGGAGCATTGGCCTGAGACTTGAAGCAGAAGGGGGAGGGAAGCAGCTTCCTCACCAGCATCCCAAGCCCCAAACCTTCCAAAGACTGGATTCCCATTTTCCTACTGAGAGCGGGCATGGAGGGTACAGTGCTGTTAGTAGCACCAAGGTTTGATTCAAACGTAAATGTGTTCAAACCTCAGCTTCACAACTTACCATATGACCTCAGACAAATCACATGGTCTATACCTCCACTTTCCCCAAAACAAAATGGCACTTGGAGAAGGTGGCCAGGACTGATATCATTGATGACACTGGATGTCCCATGGCTGTGTTCTGATGTTCTTCGGCTCGTGTCTTGGTGATCTACTTTGATCACTCACGTTGCCCTCTTGCCCCATTACCGTTGACCTTATCTCAGGGAATTGTTCTCAGGAAATTGGATTATGTCTCCTAACAAAAACATTATGTATTCTCAGGTGTAGATTATTAAAATGGTATCTGTTTCAAATACCATAGTATAGTTTCTAAGTGTCAGCAAATAAAAACCAAAGCAAAGTTCCACAAACCAAAACCACTTCCCACACCAGACACATGAAACAGGGCCTGACGGTGGGACTCTCCTCCTCCTTTGATGCATGCTCCATTCACCCTGTGTCTTGGCAAACCGTCCTGACAGCCAAGCTACAATATACACTTTGTGCCTTTATTTTTAAGAGTGCAGTTTAGTTTCAATTATTTGCAATAATTCTTAATAGCATATATTATCCAAATAATGATGACCTTGAATGGCGAGGCCTTACTGAAGATCACTGTTATTAAGTCTTGCTGAGAAGTGGGGCACGACTGCCAAACTTTTTATAAGAATTACAGGGTTATGAGGCTAAAAGCCTGGGTGGCAGGACTCAGCAGCACAAGACAAACACATAAGACTGTTGGAGCCAGTGGGTACCAGAAGATCTAAGGGAGGAAGTTGGTGGACCGAAAGTGTCGTTAAAGGGCAGGGTGCCAAGAATCTCATAGCATTTCTATGAAGGGAGCCCTTGCATTAATTAGGTCCTCTGATCCCCTTAAACTAAAGGGAAGAAGTTTCTGCCTAATCCTAATCTGTCTAGGTTACATGTTAATGAGTGTGTGTCTGTGCTCTGGCTGCTTTGTTTGCAGGTGGACTATCACGGCAAAGACGGAAGGACAGAGAACTGCTCCTAAGAATCTTCTCCATGATGTGTGGCAGTACAGGCTATACTCCCAGTGCTCTGGGAGGCTGAGGCAGAAGGTTGGCAAGTTTGAGCCATGCCTGGGTAACTGTGGGACTTGGTGAGACCCTCTCTCAAAATTAAAAAAATTTAAAAGCAGAAGAGAGAGGAGGAGGAGGAGGAGAAAAAGAAAGAAGAGATGGAGGGAGAGGAGAGGAGAGGGAGAGAAAGAAGGACAAGGAGGTGGAGAAGGACAAGGAAAAGAAGATGAAGAAGAGAAGGGAAGGGAGGGGGAGAGATTTACCCAATGAGCAATACTTTAAAAAGCCTGACCACGCACAGAATTTGAAATTTTGCCCTGAGTATCTCTGAGGATTCTATGAAGATATCGTTACTGTACATGGGTTTCTCTTAGAGCCTAGAGAAAGAATGCATAGACATGTGTAGTGGATTGATAACTGGTGGTCAACTTATAACCCCCAGCTGAACTGAGTAAGTGTGGTGGTGGGTGGGGGGGGCCCACCTGGGGATTGTTGCTAGCAGCATAAGAGGCAGACCTGGAGAAGAAGAGGCAGGCTGTTGGGAGCTGAGAGAGACTGTGGGGAGCTGGCTTTCCTGATGAACTTGGCTGTTTTCATCCTCTGAGGAGCTCGGGACCTCGCTGGCACTGAGAATGGCTTCAGTTCATTTTGGGGAGCTCTGGTCCTCACTTTGAGTGTCGCTTCCTGGTTCCGGAGGGGAAGATGGTGCATTGCCGGCCTCCAGGAAAAGCTTGCTGCGTTGGCTTCCCTGATGGGAACTCGGCCATCCTGATCATCGGAGGAGCTCGGGACCTCACTGTTGTCGAGGGTGGCTGTGGTACCT
>NW_004955404.1:14947830-14963330 GCF_000276665.1 Chinchilla lanigera | reverse complement strand
CTCATGTAGGACATTGTTGTGGGATCCAGGCCCTCAGCTGGATTCCTTGGTCTTAGTGTGTGGACAGATTTCCTGCACTCTTTTGTATACTGTTCTTTGGGTGACTTATAAATAATCATATAAAGTATGTGTCCTGTCTTATGTTGTTCCCCTTGCAAAATAAGCCCCAAACCAACACAACATGGATGTTAGTCCAGTTAAAAGTGCTCATCCCTTTAGATTCCTCCTAAAAATAATCTATGGCTGGGCATTCTTGCTTAGGTTCTGTACGTGTGCTCACTACACCCTCCGAGAGTAGCAGCTGATGTCAACAGGTTGAAAACAATATCATTTCCATAATTTTATTCCATGTGAACCTTCTGGTGGGTGGCAGAGTGATTAAAACTTTCTGTGGCCTGATTTATTTTCATACTGATTTGCAAGCCTGCTGTAGCATTTCTGCATTCCTTTTAATTTAGGCATTTATTGCACACTTTACAAGGCACTTGAGTAATATGATATCAAACTTAAAAGTGGTATTGTATATACAGAAACTCTATTAATAAAAATTACTAAGTAGCGCTATTTGTTTATAGTAAAACGAGCTTGATGGAAGATTCCTCTATGCATAATGACTTAATTAACAATTTGGAGGTTAGTTTTTCTTGTACTAGCTGAATGATTGATTTCTACCAAATTCATTGGTTAAACTTATCTCAGTCATTAACTGATTTGCCCTAAACCCAGTTTTTAAAATTTGGACACAAGTCTCTATACAAATGTTTAAAACTTCTCTCCAGATACGTTTTTAAGTCACTGTCCTACCGAATGTTGATCTGGTCAAAGCCAAGCATTGTGAGAACCATGTTGCAACCACAATGTTATCATCCCTCAGCCATCCCTCAACATCTGGTGGAGGACTGGTTCTGGGCGCCCCCTGGATATTAAAGTCTGCAGATGCTCAAGTCCCTAATGAAACAATGGAGCATTTGCATATAACCTAGGGATACTCTCACAATTACTTTAATAATCTCTAGGTTATTTATAATACTTAATTCAGTGTAAATGCCTTGTTATGCTGCATTACTTAAGGAATAATGACAAGAAACCAGTCAGTATATACAATTGCCTCTACAGTAACATGTCATTTTTTTCCCAATATTTCTGATCCATGGCTGGTCAAACACATATAGGTGGAAGGCCAGCTGTATATCTCTCACCCTATTGATAAGCCAAGTGAATTAAGCTGAGCCCTGGTTGTCTTTCTTACTAGGCATCACTCTCCAAGCCTGCAAGCCTGGTATTCCTTCAAAGGACTCTTAACATTCATCTCAGATCCCAAATTCTATGAAATAACTGGAGTGTGGAGTGCTCTCTTTTGATTCTATTCACAAGGAATCTAAACTGCCATCCTTCTAATCCCATGACCTTTGTAGCAATTAAATTAGCAAGATAAGCCAAGTGGACCCTCCATAGCCAACAGGATGACCAGGAACAATTATTTGGCAGTTTGTCTTTATTACCTTCATTAAGTCCTTTTCACAAAGAAACAGTGACCCTTGAGTCATATTCCTCTGAGTAGCTTCAGCAACCTTATGTTAGACGTGAAAGTGCTCAGGCCCTCCCTGGACATATAGAATCAGAATCCACAGGGTTGGGGGCCCTCAGCTGCTGTGGAGTTCTGATTCTCCCTAAAGCTGGAAAACTACGAGTTAGAGAAATATTCCACTGTAAGGTGGCTAGAAGTAAATGATTCCATTCTTTAGGGCTCTTTTGATGGCTTCTCTTTTTAGAGGTACATTGCAACCAAGATTTCTGATTAACCACAAACTAACCCCGCATCAAAAGGCTAAGAACCCAAGATTTAAAAATTCATATGAGATGTTGTTCGTTTTTGTATGTTCGTGATGCTCAGCTAAACATGCTCAGAGTTCATAGTACATTCATCCTGGCCCGTTCCCATTTCCTGAGTTTAAACATATTGCAGAGAAATATTTGCCTAGCCATCTTGATGTTGTTCTCAGACAATTAAATATCCACTTCCTACTTCTAGGGTGAATCTAACTTATTTTCCATCCTCAGAAGAAATTTTTTAAATCAGGTAAAAGGAAAATCAAAGACTGGAAGATGTCACAGATCACATACATACTGTACTCCGTTTAAATATCAGATATATTTAGCTAAACTCTACCATGGAATTTGCTATCATCCTCCTGGCTGTTTTGCATGTTTATAAGTAAGGTGTAAAAATAAAATAGTTTACATGGTTCAACCTTGATCAGAGTCCTGAAGGATCTCAGCAGCGATCTCATTTCTCAAGTGAGGGAAACTGAGGCATGGAAAGGTTAATTAGTCATAATCATTAACTAAAACTCTCTCTTGGCTGTTTTCAAGTGAAAATTCCCCTAAGTCATCTTTCCAACTCTGGTACATGTGTGCATCTGAGAAATTATAACTGCTATTCTATTGTTCATATTTATGAACAATTCAGATCATTCATTCATACTGTTTGAGGTTTGAATGTATTTATTACTTACAGGTATTTATTAAGTAACTAGAGAGGACAAAGCACTGACCTTTAGTTTTTGGGAATGACAAACTAAGAATTTTGTCCTATAGTCTGGAATAGGGTAAAGGAGATGGAGGCAGATGTAAATAAAATACATGTATGAAATATGTATGTATAAGATGTATGAAATATAGATGTTCACAAGCGATATGCAAACAACAAGAAACACACAGGTTTGAGTGACAGAAAAGTAGTGTTGTCAAATATTCCATGGTTTTCCCACATTTCCCAGCATCCCTTGTGGCCACATCATTAGTTCTAATTGACTGTTTGAAAAAAACCAAAGCAGCTAAGATCCATGTTGGCTTTTCCTTTTCTTCCCTTGCTGTGACAGTTTTGGAGACCATATATTCCAGAAAGCCTATCTATGAAGTAGACATAGCCTGTCCAACCCACATAGGACTTGATCTGAGAAAGAAATAACATCTCATTATATGAAGGCTTTGAGGTGTGAGGATTTGTCTGTTGCAACATGTGATGTTAATTACCTTGGCTCTTTCAATGCGAGATTGTGGAGCTATGCTGGGCATGTGTGTCTTTCTCCCAGCCCACAATTCCCTTTATGAGGAATTCCTCTACTTTGTCCATATAACTGAATTATGGCCTTTTAGGACATAAATCAAATGCCAAGTCCTTCTTGTGCTGATTCAGCAAATATTTTTGCACATTGATTATGTGCAAAAGGTATGCACCAGGCATGCATTCATTCTTATGGATTCCACTAAGACAGACCGGTTATACAGGGCTTCTACTATAGTGAGAAGAAAGAAAACCTGGTAAACAGTCATAATCTAGCCCCAAGTAGAAGCCATTTCTTCCTACCTTGAGCATTGGTAGTCACTCGTACACACTTAGCATGCTCTAATCCCTATTGCTGTTATTATTAGGATATCTTGTCTCCCTTCACCACCAGATAGATAGTAGAAACTTTATCTTGGATATGACAATTTGTGACTCTTTATCTATGACTCTTCCCCTCCTTTTTCGTACATGAGATGTTTGGGAGATAATTATCAATTATATATGTATATGAAAATAATTTAATTGCTAAAATTATTTCTAAGAAACAATATTGGCTGGTCAGCGTCTCACTGCTGAGAACAAACACCCAACACTCACGAGTTAAGGGAGTGTCATAGTTTGTAGAGGTTTTAGTCCATAATCAACTGGTTCCAAATAGGGTGGCATGGCAGAGTGGAATCACAGAGGATAAACAGGTCATGGTGGGCAGAAGGTAGCAAAGCAAGCAAGGGGTAACACAAGCCTCTTCCTTTCCCTTATATTGTATCCAAACTACCAGGATTAGGGTAGTGCCAAACCAATCAGTGAACTGATTTAGTAGTCATCCACCTTTAATCCAAGTACCCTTAATCCTAGCATTGCACCATGAATCCATCACACACTGTAGGTTCAGCCACCTCTGAAAAATCCCCACCTATGACTGCATGAGGCTTTGGAAGAGGCATCTAGACACAAGCCATAACAGGCAGTGTCAAGGAAGATTTTATGGATAATTTTCAGGAGCATTCAATTGTGCTGCAGTGATTCAAAATTAGGTATTTTCCTCTTGTATGCCGGGTACTCCATAAATATATTAAATGAATACACTCAATGGATGGGTTTCCCACTTTCTTGTTGATCAATACCTCTCTGGAGTGAATGAATTCCTACCCTAATGTACCTTCAGTGATTGAATGAGGATACATGTCTTGCATTATTGCAGCAGATAGAGATGTCTTCAAGTCATCAGAGCAGCGGGAATATTGGATAATTTTTCTTTTTTCACATCTTGAAATTCAATATGCTTATATTGTTTCTTGTCATTTAAACCAACTCAAATGTAATTTTCTTTATAAATTTGAACTTATTTGGCAAACAGAAGAGTTTAAAGTTTAAAAGTTTAGTGAATGGTTGTCTTCTTAAAATCCTGCTAATTTAAATTTTTTTCCAGGGTTAAAAGAAAGTTTTTAGATTTTTACAGTAATTTAATGAATTCAGTTTTCCAAAGCTTCTATCTGAGCAAACTAAAGACTAAAATAAAATTTAATTCCATTTTAAAGTGTTTTATTAGAATTATGAAACAACTGGGAAAAATTGTTTTTCTTTGTTTTCTGTCACTTCTCATTGTTTTGTATGTTATATTCTTTTATATGCTTTTGTGTTATTCTAGTCATGATGATGTGATTTTTTTTGAGGGATGTACTGAGGATTGAACCCAGGACCTTAGCACTGAGCTATATCCAAAACCCTTTTTATTTTTTAAATTCTAAGGATCTCTCTATGTCATCAGGATGGGCTCAGATTTGTAGTCTACCTGCTTGGATTATAGGCATGTACCACCACACCTAGCTAGATGATGTGATATGTTACTAAAGCTTTTAACTCCTAGATAATGATACCACCTGGAGTATTGCTTAAACAACTATTTGCCTATATTGATTTATATTTCTAAACACTAATGCCTTTGCCTTTGAACAATTATTTACCAGGCATCTTAAACTTTTATAAGTAGTCATTATATTATTAAGGTTGAATTTGCTTTCATATAAAACTAGAGGTTACCCTTCCTGTCTAATAATACTATTCAATAAATATCAAGTAGAAACTGCTATTAAAAATAAATAAAAGACTCAGATGAAGCAAAAGTTTAATCTGGCACAATGAAGCAAATGTAAGTTTCATTAAAGAAGCTACAGAATAATAGTAGTAACTTATGCTAATGACCTGCATCTTTTAATTAATGGAGCTGTTTAGTGGGCTCCAGACAGCCAGGCAGGAGTTGCTCCTACTATTTTTGGAGGTGTACAATCTTGCAAATGTAGTGTGCAGTGTGGAATGAATCCAATGATCTCCGTGTAATTCACAGGAGCTTTTCCAAGCCCAAAGATTCATTTTAATTACAGACTTAATAAGATGCATATTTTTGCCTCTGTTCTTATTCACTTGGTGCTTTTTTATGTTGCCTGATATTTGTTCTGTTGATTTTGGCCATTTTCAATGGTATGACATGGAATGGATTAGACCTTCCTAGGTGAATATGTATTAAACAAGTCAGATCATTCAGGACATTTATTTCTATAAACAAGAAAGTTAAATTGCTTTTGTTCCTGAAGAGGCCTTCTGAAATGAGCTCAACTGAACTCAACTGACTTCAAATTAATATAAAATATCATATTGGACACCTACTCTTTTCCAGGTGCTTTAGGAAAGAAAGGATTGGCAAGGAGACTGGATGGCCCAAATCAGGCACCTTAGTTTAGTAGAGCAGATCACAGAATCCCAGAATTTTAAAGCTGGAAGGAACCTTAAACAGCTAAATGGACTATTGGTTTGTAGATGAACAGGCAGGGGGCCATAGTGAAGTAAGAACACGTGCTCAGAGTTCGCAGCTTGAATGTCAGTCTCAGGCCCACTGCAAGTCTGGTGATCTTTCCATGCATCAGTTTTCCTCCTTTCATATTTTAAGTAAAATCTATCTTGGGTGAAGTCACTGTCTATTTGTGCCTCCAGCTCTCTGCTAATAAGGCTGTGATGAAGAATAGTACACCCTCTCGGTGGACTGTCACACAGCCACTAGAGTATTTATGAAGATTGTGTAATAACACAGAAATATGGCCAGGGGTAATAAGGAAAGAAGCAGGAAATAAAGCTGTGTATAACAGAATAACATACTAAAGAAGACTTTAAATAAAAGAGTTGAAAACAATAGAAACATATTTAAATGGTGGGAATAACTAAAGAAAATGGTTCCCTTTATTCCTACTTTCTAATATTTTAATTAAAACTTTCTTTATAAGCAGGGAGTATTTTAAAGTGGAAAAGTGAAAACCACTGTTCTGCTATGTTCAAAAATACTTGAGGCAGAGCCATTTTGCTGTGGGTCTGAAGATGCTTCTGGAACAGAATAAACAAGCACAACGACAAGTGAACTGCAGGTTAGAGAGGCTGGAGTGGGGTGCCAGTCATATTCCTGGGACCTTTCCTTCATAAGAGAGCTCATGGGAGGTGTGACTTGGGTCAGTGGAGGCTGGGAGCTCTGCCATCCAGAGTTCTGCCTGACCTGTGAACGTGGCAGAGATTACAAGGGGCAGTGGAGGGAATGTCTCCCCAATAAGACCAATCCATAACAAGCTTCCTCTCTGGCAGCACCAGGAAGCAGACTTGAGCATTAAGCTCTGCATGAGTGTGTGCAGCCCGGGACAGGTCCTGACCCTGAGAAATCAGAGAGTGTCAGATGAACATGAGGAGACCCCGTGCCTCAAAACACTGCTCAGCTCCTCCTTTAAGTCATTATTGTGATACATCAATCAACGTTCACCATTCCCCTGCAGTCACTAACTCACATCACCTTCCCTGGCTCACCCTTTTCAGTCTATGCCATGGATTCAGTGGCTGCCACTGGTCTTCAGGTTGTTCCATTTGGCCTCCAAGAGGTAGATGCTGAAGTTTCTTTTTAACAACTTCACTGAAGCATAGTTTATAAGAAATATACTGCACAGATTTCACATATGCACTTAGGACAGTTTTGACAGATTTCCATACCCATGAAACCACAGCGGCTAATAAGATACTAGTGTTTTCATCACTCCAGAAGTTTCCCTGTGCCCATCTTTTTCAGGGTCCCTCCAAGCCCCTCCCCTCTGCGAGGCAGTCATTCATCTGCTTGCTGTCATTATAGATTACCCTACATTTTCTAAAACCTTCTACAAATGCAATTACACACCATGAACTCTTTTGTGTCTGGTTCCTTTAACTCATTATCATGGCTTTGATATTCATTTAAGTGGTTAAAGGTATCAGTAGATGGCTTCTTATTGATAAACAGTATTCTGTGGCATGGATCTTTAACATTTTGTTTTTCTATTCATGCACTGATGAACATCAGTGTGATTTTCCTTTTGAAAATAGTACAAAGTAAGCTGCTGTGAAAATTTACTACAAATTTTAGGGTGGACAAATGCTTTTATTTCTTTTCAGTAAACATATAAAAGTGGAATGGCTAGGTTACATAGCAGAGGTATATTTATGTCACTAAGAAAATACTGAACTGTTTTTCTGTTTTACTTATGCGCAGTGATGCCTGCATGTTCCGGTCTCTCCACCTCCTTGCTACCAGTTAGTATATTCAGTCTTTAATTTAGCCACTCTGGTGGTTATGTATGGATATTTCCCTGTGGGTCATGCCTCTGCATCCCATCTTGGTCTCCCCATGAAGGAGAGCCTGGGGGAGCACTGCTGGCACCCCCACTCCACCCTCTGCAGCAGAGGACGTGATCTGTGTTGCAATGTCTATTCTGCCCTAGAAACATCTTTAGACCCACTGCAAAAGGCTTTGCTTCTGTCTTCTGAGGCTTCTTATCTGTTCTGTCCCTGAAACAAACTAGCAGTCACTGAATACCTACTCTGTGAGTTTCCCAGGCCTGCTGTAACAAAGGACCACAAATTTGGTTGCTCTAAACAACAGAAATTTACTTTCTTTGGATTGTGGAGTACTGAAGTCTGAAATCAAGGTGTGCACAGGGTGGGTTCCCTGTGGAAGACTGAGAAGGATCCACTGTGCTTCGTCTACCTTCTAGTGGCTTCTGGCAATCTTCAGTGTTCTTTGGCTTGTAGCCACATCACTCCAGTCCTGCTTCTGGCTTTACATCAGCTTCATTTTTGTGTGTTTTCACTATGTATCTCAAGTCTTCCTCTGCCTCTCTTTAAAGGACATTTGCCTTTGGATTTGAGGCTTCCCTGGATTATCAAGGATTATCTCCTCATCTCAAAATCCTTAATCACATATGCAAAGACTCTTATCCCAGATGAGGTAACATTCAGATTCTAGGAATTCGACATGGACATCTTCTTTTTTTTTTTTTTCCGCTTTTTCCGGTACCAGGAATTGAACTCACGACCTTGCACTTGCCAGGCAGGCGCTGTGCCGCTGAGCTAAATCCCCAGCCCCAACATGGACATCTTTCACAGAGTCCTTTTTCAGTGTACTGTGCTTGGTAAGAACTAGGAATGAGGCTAGATGCTTTACATTGATTGATTTCCTCAAAAGAAAAAGCATTTTAGGGTATTATTCCTATTTGTGGGATGAAACAGATTTAAAGAAGTACCTTGTCCAAATACAGTGCTGGAAAGACATAGTATCAATAATCAGATCTACTTTTTCCTGGCTCCTATGTGCCTTTTGCTTCCATGTCATAAACCTGTTAAAACCTCCAAATGCTGACAGTTTCACCTGAAACATGTGTATTAGGTGAATTTTTAGATCTATTAATTTAACTTCATTATTGAAAGTTCAGAGATAGTCTTTGGATCAGTAGTTCTCAATGTCAGATGATGGGTTCTTCACCTTTATAAAAAAATCTGCTTAGTCATGACAGTAGCAAAACCAACATGGCGCTTTCCATTAAGACCATGTGGCAGGTCCTGCCTTCCTGGTCAAACTACTTTCTCCCTCTGTAACATCTTGTTTCCTTCCTCCCAGCACACATGGCCCAATCACTTACTGCTCTATCATTCCAAGTGGCCCAATCACTAACCACCATATCACCCTAAGTTATCCAATCACTACCTACCATATTGCTCCAATGACTATCTACCATGTCACACAGACCAAACCTCCAAACCCACCCCAGCCTCATCCTATATAGCTACTGCTCCCCTAGCCAAGCCCTCAGAAGCTCTATGTCCCTCTTTTCTTCTGTGGTCTTCTCTGTGTCCATGATAGAGGCATTTTTTACTTTGTGCTAATTTTATCTGTGCCAAAATCCTAACACTGGTTTCACATCTAATAAATTTATTTGGCAACTTTTTAAAAAATGTTCAAGGTTCCAATTTTGTTTTAAAGCTACCTAGTAACTCTTTTGTACAAGGGAAATTAAAGAACCACAGCATTCTCTATGGAGCCTTTGACTTTCACGCTGTCTACCATTTTCCTTAGAAGGCCTCTGAAATAAGTTAAGGCCACTCAATGCTCAGAAATGAGCCTCAGCATTTTCCAGTGGCAAAGCCCAAGGCACCTGTTATTTTAATTATGAAACAGTCCCTAGAAACTGCAATATGTCTGATTTCACTGTTCAACAATTTAAATTCCGTAGGTCTGAATGAAGGAGTGAGTGAACTTACTTTACAACTCAGCCCCCTTTCTCTGGTTCTTTTTGTCAATCATCACCCAGGTGCTTCCTGAAGCAGGAGCTCTTTCGGACATTTATCTGCAAGCAGTTGCACATTCACAAACATATTTCCAAAAACTTCACACTCAGAGGCAAATTGAAAGACTTCATTCCCATCAAAGGAATATGGAGTTGGTTGTAATTTTCCTTCTTTGTATTAAGAAAGGTGTATTATTTCCTTCTTCTGCATAATTAGAAGTGGCTGGATGCATTTCATCTGATTTTCTTTCTCTCAGAATTGCCTAAGGATTAAAAGCAAACATGGAAAAATTTATTCCCTAAAGTAAAGATTCAGGTGACAGACAGTTCTGGTAGTTAATATTTGCTTCTTAAAACACAATAACTCAGGAATTTAGATATGTATGTTGATATACTTCAAGTGTTCACATGGAATATCTTATTTAGGATTCTGATTTGCCAGTGCACTTCTCAAAAACCCTGTTAGTGAATGTGAGTCCACTGAAATTTCTTGTACATGATGTTTTATTATGATTTATCTTACCTCATACAATTCAGTTGAGAAATTCCTAGTTTTCAGGTATGTCTGTGAAAAAGATATTACATGTAATGTTTACTGCTTTGCTTTTTTGTATTATATTAGAATCTATTTATATATTATCCAGAGAACTGGCAGCCATTCTTTGCATGCACCATTTTTTCTTTTTTAATTTGCATGTAATAATTGTATTCATTTGTGTGATAGAGTATGCTATTTCAATACATGTGTCATAATGATCAAATTAGTGTAGTTAACATTTCATCTCCCTATCATTTCTTTGTATTTGAAGACCTCAAGCTCCTCTCTTCCACTTCTTTGCAAATATATAATAGATTTTTGTGAACTAGTTACCTCACTGTGCTGTAAAAAATTAGAATTTTTAATATTTTGGTATCTGTTATACAACTTCCCTCTACCTTTTAGTATCCTCCCTTTCTTAGCATCTAATAATTCCTATTTTACTGTCTGCTACGTTGGGACCTGCTTGTCAGTTTCCACATATGAGAGAAGTGGTACTTGTTGGCATTTCATTTTTTACCTATGTCATCTGCACTCTTTGGGACAACACAGGAAACTTGGTATAATTGGCAACTCATCTTTTAAATGCTTCCAGATCAAGGCTGGGGATTTAGCTCAGTGGCACAGCACCTGCCTGGCAAGTGCAAGGTCATGAGTTCGATTCCCGGTACTAGGAAAAAAAAAAAATGCTTCCAGATCAAAGTCTCTTTTGCAAAATACTCACCTGAAAATAATTAAATTAGAGACCTGAATCTGGGTCCTGCTGAACCATAGAAAGCGTATCTGAGAGGGATCTTCTGCAGAATATAAAAAGCCTCTCAGTTAAGAATGTATCGCAGGTCTGTCCTTTGCCTGGCTGCACAGCAGAATGGACTGAAGGCTTCTGTGTGATATTATACAGCTTTATTCCCTAGTGTAATTCTAACGAATGTGAGCAGGTTTCTAAAAACAATAGCTCCTTGGGGATCTATTCCTTGTAAGAATTATGCAACCTGATATTTTCCAGAAAATATTCAGCAGGGAAATTTTAAAACTTTCCCCTTGGGATGTTCCCAGAGCAGGCAGTCCTCTGGTTGAACGGTTGGGAAAATGAGTCCCAGAAACACTGAATGAAGGCTTGCCAAAAAATTCTGCATTGCAGCTCTGTACCCAAATGCCAACAGGTAAAGGGTGTGGCTTGGACAAAAAGTTTGTTCATAACAATTTTCCAGTCAGTCATCACTTAAAGAACAGTTCCCATAGTCAGTTGGTTTGGGTTGTCTGGGACTCTACAGAACGGACTGCATGTCACATGCTTGACCTGATTTAGTTATTATGAAGACCAGAAGCAGGGGGAAAAAAAACCCGCTAACATTTCCGAGACCAGTGGCTTTGCCTGTGTTCCTGATTGAATTAGATGCTTTCATGAATGTTGAAGGGTGAACAACGGTTGAAGGGATGAAGAAGTAAGAAGAGCAATTCAGATAAGGAGTGTTAGGTAAGAAAGTATCAATGGAGAGCTATGGTGTTATCTGGATGGGCTAGATTGACAGAAGTGATGAGAGACCCTGACATGATGTGTGGGGCTTTGTGTGGCAGGTTTTGTGTCTTCCACAGGGTCTGTAGAGTGCCTTTGCATAGTATTATATATATGAATGAGTAAGTGAGGGAGCGAATGAGTAAGTGAGGGAGCGAATGAGTGAATGAAAATACAACTTAGGTGCCTCCTAGTTCTCAGGCATGGAGAAAATCTCTGTTACAGACTCCTTCACATTGCCAACATACAAAAAATCAGGTTCCTCCAAGATGCTGGAGTGTGGGATGTTCCCACAAAGGTGAGACCTAGCAACTGCCAATAATAGAAAGTCATTTCAACAATCAGTCCCACATAACAAGGCAACGACATAAGGTTTTGTGTTCATGAGAGCTCAAGCCAGGAGGAAGAGCTCAAGTCAGGGGAGGAGGGGAGATCCCAGTGAAAACCAGACATGCTCCCTGAAGCAGGGAAGGAGAAGGAAGCCACAGTTCCAGTTCCACTTTCCAACTGATTGATCAGTCTCCTGATGTCCCCTCCTCTTGGTCAAGCCAACTGGAAGCCAGCACCAAAGCAGCTCAAGTGGGTTCTTTCCTAGAGGGAGAGAGAACAGAGATGGATGTCGTATAAGAATCCAATGGAGAATGATGATCACAGATGTCAAGATGACTGTCAGATTTTACCATGTCCTTGGTACAGTTTGAAAACTGCTCCCTGTGGCTTAGCTTCCTGTGATTCATTGGTGGTAACAAATCCAGGGGTTTCAAAAGAGAACAGAAATGGCCAGGATTTTGACCCCATGTGAAACAAAATATGAACTGGAACCGAGTCATGGGTCACCTTATCTCAGAAGGAGAAACCTAAAGAAAAAAACTTGTAATCTCTACCTGTACTCATGAATTATAGGTAAACCTTGGTAACTTTCATGAACAGCAAAAATTGATACATTTCCTCAACCAGAAACAGGCCAGCACTCCCTCCTTCCATCTTTGCTTTCTGTGGGTATTTTTCAACACGCAAGACAAATGGCCCAGCTATTCAGGAGGCCAAAGCAGGAAGATGGTGAGTTTTAGCCAGTCTAGGCAACGTAGTGAGGCCCTGTCCAAAAAAAGAAATGAAAAGGAAGGAGGAAAGAAGGAAGAAAGGAGTAAGAGAAAGGTTGACACAGAGAAAGAGAGAGAAAGATCTACTTATGTATGGGTTGGGGTCTTGTGAGAAGGGATCAAGATAAGAAGCAAACCATTTGTCATATTTACTTAAGAAAGAAGAAATTCCACTGAAAATGACCCGTCAAGGTACCATCCGAAATTCATGAGGCAAATTGGTTCTTAGAAAATTGGTCATTTGGCTCAGCAATTGAGAGAGAAATGCACTCTGTGATAAAAAGAACACCGTGGAATTATCTACAATTAATTTTTCAACAAGTATACGTAAGTTTATCAAAGAAATTAAAAAGAGAGTATTATTGATTAAAAAGAAAATTAAACAAGAAGCAATACAGGCTATAGTGAAATAAATAGTATATAAAAACCAGAACTCTTAGAAACAAAAAAGAGTAAATGTAATTTTAAAATTGTATGAAATTAATTGACTGTATTAGATAAACTAATTGCGAGAAGAATTCAGGCAAAATTTAGCACAGAGATCAAGAAATGAAAACTATGCAAATGCATTTATGGACACATATGCAAAGTAGATTGAGATCTCGCCCTAACAGGCACAAGAGAAGTTAAGGAATGCTCTCTAGAAGGGCAGAGCAACAATTTTCAAAAGAACAGTGGTGGCAAATTTTCCAGCATTGATGAAATATACGACTTTACAAGGTCAGGAAGCATAATGTTAGTCAGGGTCAAATAAAATAAATCTATATTTTAAAATAAAATTAGCATAGGGTATATCATCAAAGATAAGAATTAGAAAACTATCATGAAGAAAAAATAGAGTAACTACAAAGTAGCAACAAAGTTGATCTAAACTTGTCATCAAGAAAAATAGACACTAGGCATGAAGTAATATCTTCTAAATGATAAAGGGAAATAAATCCATATAAGAATTCTATATCCGGCTAAACTATCATTAATGGTGGTGGTGCTGCTGTTGGGATAATGTGAGGGAAGGCAAAAGACTTCTTATCCCTCTGTACCACACACAACAACTCAAAACATTTAGTGCTTGTATGAATCTGCTTGGGCTGTTGTAAGAAAACACTGTACCACAGATAATATGGGTTAAACCACAGATATTTATTTCTCACAGTTCTGGAGGCTGCAAAGTCTAAGATTGATAAGCTGGCTGTTTTTGTTTCTGGTAAAGACCCTCTTCCTGGTCTGCAGGTGGCTGTCTTCTTGCTCTGTCACACAGAAGATAGAGGCAGGGAGAAAAACAAATTCTCTGATCTCTCCTAAGTGTACTAATTCCGCTGTAAAGATCCTACCATCGCGACCATATTTAAATGTAATTGCTTCCCCAAGGTGCCACCTTCTAATACCGTCACACTGCTTAGGTCTTTCTCAAATGGATTCTGAGAAATAAACATTCAGCCCCTAACACCACCCCTGTATCTTCAATAAAAGATTATAAATACTTTACAGGAAGAAATAAAAATCCAAGATAAAGAAATGAGTTAAGAAACTATGATTAAGCCCAGAAATTGGTTATTGTAAAAGTTAATAAATATTCATTAGTAAATTTAACTATTTTATATAAAATAAATGTAATCAATTTCATGGTATTATTTAAAAGATGAAGCTTTTGATGATAAAATAATAAAAAAAAATTTATTTTGTATCTAATTATTGCTAAAATTAAACTAGACATTGCTTTTTTAATGCAGCTGTAATTTATTATTGCCTCAATCAAGCTCTATAAAATAAACACACCTACTATTTTCATGATACTTAAAAGAATAAGCCTATTATTTTGGGCTAGATTAAGATTTTCTAGAAACTTGCAAAAACCTAGTTTTCCTCATTGTTCACATCTTACCCTACTGTAGTACATTTGTTTCACCTTAGGGACCAACATCTGTATAATTTGTACACTGCTACTGAATGAACTCCAATAGCTTTAAATAGTTCATGTAATTATTATTAGCTTTAAATAGTTCACTCTTAATTACCCTTATTGTTCCAGAATCTATCCAGGACACTATATTACACTGTATTTAGTCATGGTGTTTCCATAACCTCCTCTCATCCACAACAGTTCCCCAGATTTTCCTTATTTTTGATGACTTTGACAGTTTGAGAAATATTGGCAAGGTATTTTGTAGAAAGTTCCTAAATTTGGTTTGTCTGATGTTTTTCTCCTGGTTGAACCAGGGTTCTGTGTTTGGGGAGGAGGATCCCAGTGAGCTCTATGGAAGAACCTGTTCCCAACTTTTTTCAGGTTGTCACAGCATCCACTTCCTTGCTGTTGGAGGTCTTTGGTTGCTATTTTCTTGCTGGCTGTCAGCAAGACTGCCTGCAACTCCTGGAAGTCACCTGCATTTCGTGTCACATGCTTGTATTTTCATCGCATTCAGTCTTTCTCAGGCTTCAGATTTCTCTGGCTTCCCTATTCTGACTTCTAGACCCAAAAGTCAGGCCTACACTTAATTGCTGCATTTTAAGGTCAGTTGACTTGGGACCTTAATTACATCTGCAAAATCTCTTCAGAGCAATGTCTAAGTAATGTTCTATTGAATAACAAGGAAAAGGCACATGTACACTAGAG
This sequence comes from Chinchilla lanigera, assembly GCF_000276665.1. Lineage (NCBI taxonomy): Eukaryota > Metazoa > Chordata > Mammalia > Rodentia > Chinchillidae > Chinchilla > Chinchilla lanigera. The sequence continues at coordinate 14,947,872 of NW_004955404.1, read as the reverse complement.
GCCCAGAATTTAGGATTTGGGGAACTTTTTAGAATCCTGTCC
>NW_004955404.1:14944517-14947397 GCF_000276665.1 Chinchilla lanigera | reverse complement strand
GGGAAGGGAAGGGAAGGGAAGGGAAGGGAAGGGAAGGGAAGGGAAGGGAAGGAAAACAATGACACAGAGAAATAAAGAGAAAAAGAAACAGAATCATGAAGTAACATCATTTTATTTTTGTCTCTGTTTATCTCTACTTCTGCATTTCTCTCCCTTTGTTCTTACTTTCTCCGCTGACATGAAATGTGCCTGGAGTTGTAAATTATAGTAACACCACCAAGAAATAAAGTTGAACTATCCTCACATTATGTCCAGCCTGGGGATTTTCCAATGTTTTATGTGAATAGTGGGTATTTTAATTTTCCTAAGGTATGTGAATCTGTTCAGAACAGGGTTTTTCAGACTGTTCTGTAACCTTTGAAAGCAAGTCTCTAAAAAAAATCCTGCAAGCTTAATCATCTTCTGAAATGTATTTTTAAAACATATGTGTAAGACATTAATATTTGTAGTGAATATATTTAGTATTAATCTGTCTTACATTTATGTTTTTAAAATAATTATTAAAAGATGACACCATTTTTTAAATGGTGCAAAATACCTTGAGAGAACAGGAAGTTATATATACGTCACCTGCTATGTTAATATGTGGTATCCATTGACATGCAAGCAACACTGTCAATTCATTGTTAGACAATCATCATGGATTTCATAATCTCAGCACATAGTTGTGATATTATTCAGTGTTCAACATATATTAAAACATTTATTCTACTCAACCTGCCACATGGAAATATTTGAAAGAGGGTGGTTTAAAATAAAAAACCAATCTTGTAGCTCTGAACCAACACAAAGTTGAACAACTGAGAATGAAGATGAACACTTCCAGCCTCCAGATCCTGAAAACTGGAAGGAGAGCTCTCCAAGATGAAATAATTAATGATTTTTGGAGCAGCCTGTTGCAAGAGTACCCAAATATTACAAAACATGCAGTTTGTGTTCTTCTTCCCTTTGCTACAACACTCTCTGTGCTCCAACAAAAACAAAATAAATGAATAGACTTGATGTTGCAGCTGATATAAAGCTCTGACTCAGTTCCATTGTTCCAAATGCTAATACGTGAAGGAGAGATGTAAGATAGAGTTCACTAAATATGTATTCACTAGGTTATATTTTATAATAAAAAGTGTACGCAGAACACTTTATTTTATTCTTGATGTAGATGATTCTCGATAAAATTGAAGTAATGTTCTTGTCAATGACAGTGCATATTAAAGCCACATAAATTACAGTGATAAGAATACAACTCAATAAAAATTAAACAAAAGCTTTGAACAGACCTTTCACTAAAGAAAACCAACACACTAAATAAGCATATGCAGAGATGTTCGTCATCACTAATCATCAGGGAAATGCACATAAAACAAAATGAGATATTGCTACACACCCATTAGAATGGCTAGAATAAGACAAAATAAGAGCTAGTGAGAACATAGAGAAACTAGTTTTCACTAATTGTGTAAAACAAAAATTTTATTCTCCCATAGTTCTAGAGGTCAGAAGTCCAAACTAAAGGTAAGGGAGGACTTCCCCCGCTCTGAGGTTCTAAGGGAGAGTCTTTCTCTGGCAGCTGTTTAATTGTCAACTTGATTGGCTTGGAAGCCACCTAGGGGATTAATAGACCGTGCTTGTGGTCTTATCTGGGTGGGCCACAGAGGTGTGACCCTGAGTACAATCTGGTTCCTAGCCCCTTCCTCTCTGAGCTGTACCCCTGGCTGTGCTTCCTGGCCTCCATGAACCTAGCTACTCTGTTCTGCCACACCCTTCCACCATAATGCTCCTTCCTGGAACCAGTCTGCCATGGACTGAATCCCTTGAAACTGTGAGCCAAGTTAAAACTGTCCTCAAGTTGCATCCCAGTGACAAGAAAACTGCTAAGCGATGTGCACTTTCCAGCTACTTTTGAGGCTGAGTGGAGAGAATTGTTGAACCTAGGAGTTTGAGACCAGTTTGAGCAACATAGTGAGAACTCTATCTCAGATAAATTAATTAAAGTGTGTATTTCATTTGTTGTAATGTACACCTTCATAGAGACACCTTTTTGCAGTACTGGTGATTGAACCCAGCGAACACTGAGCTCCATTCCCAGCCTTTCTTACAAATATTTTGAGACATACTCTCCAGCCTCATCACTGCCTAAACATACCCTCTACAACTCTGGCTTCTGAACCACACGGTGCACTTCATACTTTTGTGTTTTTGCTTGTTTTCTTTCTAGTCTCCAAGCTTCCACCTATGGGTTGATTGGCGTGGGCTGCAAGACACGGCCCATCTTGGAACCAATCTTCGTGACAAGGAGGTTGAGATTCCCACCAGCAGTGGCCCGGGGTTGTTCACACTGATTACCATTAGAATTACCACTCATCAGAGATCCTCATTCAGTGGCCGCAGGACTACTTGGGCATTAGAGATTTTATTATTTGAAGCTTTCTATTATTCTAGTGTGGGGCTGGCCAGCTCTGTGAACAACGGACTTCCATCAACCCAGCTAAAAGTGCTGCCACTCATAGTGGGAGAGGTGGATGGCTTGAGAAGCAACCATGATGCACTCTACCAGCACAGTGAGGACTGTGCCCTGCGCTATGTGGAGGAGGCAAAGGCCCCTGGAGGGCTACTTTGGATTCATCAATGCTTTACAATGAAATTGTATGTTACCGATCCCATAGGTGAAAATAACACTGCCTTTTCCCTAGGTATTCTGGTGGATTTAATTTGGGCTTTGTCCACAGCCTTCTGAGGCCTTGAGTACAGAAGGGACTGGTCCACTATGGTAGGCGGATAGGCAACAGATAGCTCATAGAGCGTCAGGCACCTCCACCTCTTGGCAGTCCTGACTCCTGGAATGTTACTTGTGATCTCTCCTGGAATGTTAACTGTGCGCTC
>NW_004955404.1:14849963-14943805 GCF_000276665.1 Chinchilla lanigera | reverse complement strand
CGCCCCGCCCCCGCCGCCCCGCGGCCCTCAGCTCCCGCGGGAAGGGTCGCGGGCTGAGGGGCCAGGGAGGCGGGGTCAGGCCGGAGGCCGGGGTCCAGTGAGTACCCCGCGACCTCAGGCTCTCAGCCCGGCCACCAAATTTAGCGAGGCGCTCCCAAAACCTTCCCAGCAGGGCTCCCCAGTGTCCGATGGCTCCTGGAAGGGACCAGGGTGGCCACTCAGCCCAGAGCCACAGAACGCAGCCCTCGGGGCCGCTTGTCTTGTGCCAGGAGGAAGCAGCACAAGGGACTGTGTCTCTTCGGCGCTGGGCGCGTTCCTCTAACGAGGAAGACCTCTCTGCCTTGGGGTTTCAGTTCAACATCAAAACAGGTGTGAATAGTTTAGCCAGAAACACTTCTCCCTGCAGTAGCTCCCGCTTTCAATCTGAAGACAGACAAAAGCCTCACATTAGCGTAGGGTGTGCAAAGCACCTGCTCAAATATCTCGGGCAAATAGTGAAAAACAACCTGGGAAAGAAGAAAGAACTCAAAACCAGTGCAAATACTCGAACCCGAGGGGAAGGATTAAGCTTCATCCCAGTTACAGGCAGGAGGAGAGGGGTGCTCCATTTGTCATAAAACTCAGGAAGTAAAGTTATGTTTAGCAGCCTGTTTCAGAGCCTGGTCAAAATGAACACACATGAGAAAGACCCAGTTTCCCCTAATCCAGCAAACACTCCTGTTGGAAAAATCTTGATTTCAGGTCATGGGTGAGCAGATAGGATTCTGCACACAAACCATAGCTCAGCCCTGGAGAGGCTGTGTGTACTATTGTTGTTATTCCAAGAAAACAAAACCACGATTTCATCAGCATTCGTTTTTAATATTTTTGAAATGTTATTTTACATTTGTTTTGTGGCGTAAGAGAAAGCGGGGGAAGGAGTGGGAAGGCAGCCAAGAAAGGAGCCAAGACAAACCTGATTTGGGGAGAGCGAGTGGGAGATCAAAGGGTGGTGATTTTGGCTGAGCCCTGGGGAAGGAGCAGGGCCCAGCAGTGTGGGAACAGAGCGCACCGATGCATTGGGAGCTTGACAAAGAAGAGGCCGGAACTGCCCTGAACAAGCAAGGGGTGCCTGCTGTCAGGGAGACCGGGGGCCCCACCATTTAGAGGACCCCTCCTGGCTCTCCTTGCTCCTTGCTGATCCCTGAAGAGTGAGGTGTCTGGGAGCCAGGAGGCCACACCCACCTAGAGCCCTGGGAGGGCCTCTGGAGGCTACGCACCAAAGAGTGGTCCACAATGTGCTGCCCCAGGACTACCAGGGAACTAGTTGGAAACTCAGGCTCTCAGCCCTGTCCCAGACCTCCAATGTCTTAGTAAGATCTCCAGGTGAATTATAGATGCGTTAAAGATCCAAAATCAGTGATCCAGACAAGAGGTTCCCCACAGTAGAAGGAAAAGAAAACACAGCAGAAGGAAAACCACAGGCCCACAAGGAAAGCTTCACCTTACAGCCTAAGCTCAGCCTCCCGTCAGATCAGCTGTGGTATTCGATTCTCACAGGAGTGTGAACCCCACTGTGAGCTGCACACCTGAGGATCAAGGGTGTGTGATCCTTAGGAGAATCTAATGTAATAACAATAGAAATAAAGCACACAATACAGTCGATGCACTTGAACCATCCTAAAACCAAACTCCCCTCCTGTCCATGGAAAGACTGTCTTCCACAAAAGTGGTGCCTGGTGTCAAAAAGGTTGGAGGCCACTGATTTAGAACGCTCAGAATACTGAGGATCCAAGAATTCCCTGTGCAAATAATCCCAGTCTACTTCAAGAACTTGTTGCCTGGGTCCATTCTTGCACGGGCAACAGCACCAGGCAACCCTGCCAGCGTGAGTAGTCCGGGCCTGAGCAGGTCTGTTTGTAAGGCAAAGGAGGAGTGGTTTGAATTTGATCGTGTCATGTGGGTATCTTTGCTTGTGAACGTAAAGCCCTTTCAGAGATGGGCTATGGATGAAACAATTCTCCCCATGATCTGCTTTTTAGCACAAAACTCAGAGTCCAAGAATTCTAAATCTGAATGAGGCTTTTCAAGTAGTTACAAAGGCTTATTAAAGTGGGAGGCTAATATATTGTACTGAACCCTTGCGTGCTTGGTTTATAGTTTTATCTGTTTAGACACCTAATATGGTGCTCTTGCCCTAGACCGGAAAATATTACACCTAGGTTCTTTAGGTAGTAGATGAACTCAGAGAGAAAGAATCAGTGTAACATAGCACTTTTAGCACATAAATGCATAGTCTCCAATCAGTTTAAACTACATCTGAATTTTTTTTTATGTTGAGATGTCAGTAACAGTTGTTTGCCTGAAAGAAGGATTAACTTCAAGAACAAACGAAATTCAACTTGTTCAAGTAACACTCAGTATGAAAGCCATTCATTTTTTCAACCGACACTGATTATTCTTCCATTATGGTCCAGACACCATGTTTAACCCGGCTCTACTGAGTGAGACCTGGCTGCCCTCAAAAATTCCCTTGGCCACTTAAGTAGGTTAAGCCTTTCTTTACCAAGTAGGTCTGCTTTTTCACACTTCCTTCTCCCAAAAGTGATGAATTCTGAGTCAAGTCCTGCAAGATCCTCCAACCAGCTCTTACTCAGAGTGGACTTAAGGGATAATTTGGCTTACAAGGCAAGGTAGGTTTAAATTTGTGTACTTGGCAGCACAAAGTAAAGGCAAATTCAGTTGTTTATACGTTATCTGTTAATCTTTTTTTGAGGATACTGTCAGTTTCCTCATTGTGATTTGATATTACATATTATGAAATCTAGGTGTTGAACTGTCTTTACTGGTGAAGGTTGTAAAATGTTTGCCAAGGATGTTTTTCCCTTGCAGGTGTATAAGAAACACCCACTCCCCAAACCATATATTGTATCCATTGCTTCTTCTATTGGGATAAAGCATTGACTAAACTGATGTTCAAATACTGGTAATGTCACGGTACATACCTTCATAGGAATTAAGTCTCCTGTTTTTAGAAGGAACCCAAGAGCACAGAGAATTGATGTGAATAGATGACCAATAGATGGCTCCTCCAGCACCAGGAGAGCATATTTTATGTAAAGGACTTTCCCAAGGCTTTTTAAATCATAGCTCTTGGGAAACTATCTGGTCTGCCAACCAAAAAAACCAACCTTGAAATAGGGGCTGGCCCTGACAAAACGGATACAGTGATATCTTTTGATAAAGATATCTGGTGGTAAGATACCTGGTGGTAAGGTTGGTAAGGCTGACCCCAACATAGAACTTAGTTTTTAAAAATGTCAATGCCATTCCAAAGATCCACAGTTAGGAAATCTAGGAAGAAGGGATAAAAGTGAGAAAGCCAGAAAGGAAACCAGTGTTTTCAACAAGGTGGCTCTAAAAGCAAAGAAGGAAGTTTTACCCCTCCCAAAGCAAAGTCCAGGCAAAGGCTTTGAAGGCCAAGGAAGCCGTGCTGAAAGCTGTCAACAGCACAGAAAAGAACTACATGTCACCCACCTGTGTCGACCCAAGACCCAGCTGCTCCAGAGGCAGCCTACAAATCCCTGGAGGAACCTCCCTAAGAGAAACAACCTGGACCATCAATGCCATCAAGTTCCTCCGACCACAGTCTGCCACAAAGGAAGATGGAAGGCAACGACACACTTATGTTCATTGTGGAGACCAAGGCCAAGAAACACCATATCAAACAGAATGTGAAGAAGCTCTGAGTGGATGTGGCCAAGATCAGTAAACTGATCAGGCCTGATGGAGAAGTTTCTGATTCTGGTGCTTCGGATGTTGCCAATAAAATCAAGATCCATAGCTGTCCAACATTTTGGCTTACCTGTGCTGCATGGGATGAATTGTATTGGGCCACATTTAAAATATATAATATCGTTAATATGTATAACTAACAAAGCTTCCTTTATTTTTTATAATATTTTTATTATAAGATTAAAATGAAGTAACATAACAAACCCTTCAGGCCATGGTTGGACATGTTTGATAGCTGACTGATCTAAGTATACATTTTTCACTATATAAAAAAAATAACTGAAATATAGCTGGAAATGCTAATTACCCTGACTGTATCATCATATATTATATACATGTATGGAATTATCACACTGTACTCCATAGTGTGCACTCCATTTTACATATATATATTTTTTTAAATGCAATGATCTGTACAATAAATAAATATGTCATCCCATTAAAAAGCCACCTGTAGTCAGTTGTCCTGTCCTCCACAGCTGCAGGCTGGAGACCAGCCTGGCTTGTGGACATGGCTCTCACTTCTGCACCCTAGCTGCTTAAGAAAGACTTGAATTTGATTCCTGGTACAATAAATAAATAAATAAATAAATAAAGACTTGAAAGCCCAAATTCCACCAAACTGGTTTGTTTCATGTTCCTAATTGTCATCCGCATTTGTGCCCCCACACATGTAAATCAGAAGCTTGAACATTATTATACTCTGGGGCAACATCAGGTTTCTCCGGAAATTTGCCTAACCATTTCTCATTGCCTGGTAACTGATTTTAGGCGCCTCCCCAAAAGACAGGCGCCAACAAATCTAGCTAGGCCCATTGTGCAACTTGGGAACCATCATTTGGGTAACAACTAGATCTGATATGGAGTAACCGTATCAGATATTTGGAAGTTGTATCGACACAGAATGAATTGTGTTCACCACTGTTAACTCTTGGGCAGTGTACTTATAACAAAGAGTCCAAAGTTCTAGAAATGAATGATTATCCTAAAAGTACTGTCCTCCAGTGGCTTTTGTATGTAGAGCACTTTACTAAGCCCGGTGTTCACCTGATCTGTCCTTTTAATGCTAATACACTGGGATTTTCAAATGTCATATAGTGCCAGAGAACAGCAACGCTGGAAATATAATTCAACTATGATACAAAACTTTTCAGAACAGCCATGCAATCACGTACTAAAAAGCATGTGAGATGGTAGAGATATTAAAGCTATTGCTAGAGTAATAAGGCACTGACATAAATAAAATATAGAGTTAAAAGTTTATCTCACCTAAGTAATTCTCTTTCTATATTCTCTAGATCCTATAGTTAACCTATGTTTATTATTGGTATTTGGAAAATTCAAAAAGTCTACAAAATTGATAATCAGCAATAACCACATCTCTCAGAAATATTGCTAACATTTTGATTACCTAATTTCATAGTTTAGATGCAAATGGGCTTTACAAAATGTTAATTCAGGGACCCGGAGTGGGAGGCTGTGGGCTGGGGCACACCGGCCCTCACAGGCCCAGCCCAGTCCCACCGCGCAGGCACCGGGAAAGGCAGGCAGCAGGTGCCCAGGAAGCAGCGTGGAAATGTGCACCGGCCCTTGGGCTGGCCACCGCTACGCAGTTGAGAACTGCCGTGCCACAGAGAAGCACTGACACAATAGGTCTGCCCGGAGATGTGCGCGAACCACCCCGACATGGAGAAACCTCTGGGAAAACATGCCACACGGCAGGTCGCTCTTGGCCCTGCCCTTGAGAGCCAGAAAGTTCCGGAGTCAGTGGAGGAGCAGCTGATGAACAAGGACTTGGAGAACACGAGAGTAACGACGTCCGACGACTCAGAGGTCGAGCTGACTGGGGACACGAGAGCCATCCGAGAGCCGGAAACCAGGAGGACCCTGCACAATACCTAAGGAGCCCCCCTAGGGGTCATTCTTCCCCTAACTGTACAGGCTGCGGTGGAGGATCGAGTGGAGCTCCGGAGGTCTGCACCGAGACTTCGTGGATTCATGGGTGCCCAATATTCAGATTCTGTAGAACTGCGTTTATGGAGAAGGCACGTGTCTAGGTTACCTGCCTGGGACACTTTGCAGCTGATAGTGCTGAGACTGACTAGTGGGCCAAGGACTTCATCCACATGTTCCTGCTGCCCGTGTGGATGGTTGGGGAGAGAACATTAAGTGGTTGAGGGATCCCAATGTGCTGGGAGACCGGAGAGAACACCCTTCTGCTTTCTTAGACAAGAGGCATTGATAAAGCGTACTTCCCTGGATCCCGGTTCAGTAGAGGGACAAACTGTTCTTGAGGATGGGTTTGTTGCTCAGTCAGCCCCAGATAGTGGAAGGAGGCTGCCGAGGATGGCTTTTGCCCCGGATGATGTGCTTGAGATATTGGTGGGAGTTGCCTCCTCAGTGTTTTGTGGCCGTGGCTAGGAGGAGGCCAAGGGGAGAGGGCAGAGAGACCGAGAGGGGATGGCTGCCTTTGATGCCGCATTGGGAGAGGCAGATCCTGGGTCTGGTTCTCGGGTCGCCTGGGGGGGGGGTTCGTTGACTGCATTCATCTGCTGCCGCTGCTGGGGGCCAGGCCACCTCCGGAGGGACTGCCCTGGGAGGCCCCCTGGGCCATGTCCTGATGGTGGGGGTGGCCAGTGGAGGTCAGGCTGTCCTCTGGAGCGGGGGCCTCAAGGCTCCGACCCCTCCTACCAGCTGGTCCAGCAGGAATGAAGGGGCCCAGGGCATACTCTGCCTTCTTCCTCTGGCCAGACTGTTGTCTCCAAGGAGGAGCCCTGCAAAATCATGAGTATAGAGGAAAAAGTGGACGGCCCCTTACTGCACACTGGTGCTGGTCTCTCGGTCCTTCTTTTTAGTCCTGGCCTTCCTTCCAGCCATCACATCTCAGTGAGGGGAGTTACTGATGAGGCGGTAATTCGCTATTTTTCGCAACCCTTGGGCTGTAACTACTTGTTGGATCTTTCTTGCATATCTTTGTTTTCGTGAGAAGACACTTTGAGGATGCCAACATGTATTGCAGCAGCCATGGATGATTTTCCACCAATCTGTCTATAACTATGTAATGTTTGTATTGTTCCTATGCTATTTTGTAAATGGATGATGTTTGTTACTATGTGTTTTCACCAACCATTGAAAATAGTCAATGATTATTTGATTGATCACTCATGTATAGCTCTATTTGTTTTCCCTAGAGACCACTTTGGAGAATCCAAGCTATAGTATAACAACCATTGATAATTACCTGCCATTTCTGTCTGTAACTCACTATTATTTGTCTATTTGTTTTCCTGAGAAACTATCTTGAAGATACCAATAGGTAAAATAACAACCATTGATAATGTCCTACCACTTTGTCTGTAATTCGGTGAATCCCCTATTGATATGTTGTCCTGCTTTTACTCTTTAAAATAAAAATAAAATAAAATGTTAATTCAGATAATCATTGTCAATATTGTAAAATGAATATTTACCAGGAAATTATTTTTGTTGTTTTTTTGTTTTTTTGGTTTTTCTCCAGTACCGAGAACAGAACTCATGACCTTGCGCTTGCCAGGCAGGCGCTTTGCCGCTGAGCTAAATCCCCAGCCCCCAGGAAATTATTTTTGGACAGATAATTTTATCGAACTTTTACTTTTTGAAATTTGCCTTATTTCCACTTTTGATAAATAATACTGAAAAAATATCTGCGTGTGTATTTTTTGTTAGCATTTATAATTACATACTTAGAGTAGATCCCTAAAAGAAAATTTTTGATCCAGAATATAGGAATATTTGTATCATTCATGCTTTTACCAGCATATTTAGTAGTGCTTCCATTGCTGTATTCTTAACAACAGTGTTTTCTGTTTGAGCACTTGAAAATTGGAGAATACAATGTTTTCTCATTTTTTCCTGCATTTGCTAATAAAACAAAGAAAGAAAACTGGACATACTGTATTTAGAAAAAACAGAAAGGAAAGAAGGAAAGAAAAAAAAAGAAAAGAGAAGAAAAAGAAACTAAATTTTAATAAAACTTTAAGAAGTGACCAGAGATGTTAACCTCTGTTTTGTCAAATCAGACATCCAATTCTCAACATTATTTCAAATCGCCAAGCTGAACTTTCCTAGAAGTGGTTTTCTCTTTGGAGTGGAGGAAGCCTAGATTTTTATCTTTTTCCGTACCTGTGTGTGCGCTCGGTTATGGTATGTAAAACCTGCAGCGAAACAGTGATGTTGGTTTCTCACAAAACTCGCCAGCAGCAGAATCAGATGGGTTCAACCAAGTCTTTTAAGAAAACTGACAAAAAAGAGTTGATTTTCAGGTTAAGAAAGTGCACACCCCCTAGAAATATTTGTGTATTAGGAGAAAACAGGAATAAAACAAATTTCAACTGCAACAGTTTGGAATCATCGACACGGCCATCGTTGAGCAGCATTCTAGCAGTGCTTTGTGTTTAACTGTTGGAGGCTTTTTACAAAGCATCCACTCCTAACTAGCCCTGTTATCACCAGAACAGCTTCGTCCAGGTGCCTCCTGCTAACAAAATTATTTTTCACACAGGTGAGAGACAGCATTATGTAATTTATCATTGTATACTCATACCAAATGTGAATCACTGATGAGCCAGATTTCCAGGACTGTGGCACTCCATTGTCACTGGAGGGAAGGGCCACCGGTGGACCTGTCTGCATGGTGGGCGGAGGCTCTGCGTGGCACTTGACTGCACATGAACACTCCGCACAGGTATGCATATTTTTGTGCCTTCGCCTTGAGCTAGGTCTGAGCGCTCCAGGCTGCAGGGAGCTGTACAAATCGTACTCACAGAATTAAGACTTGCCCGATGATGTTTATAGAACATAACACAGCCAGCTCTTACTTCTCTACATACGGATTCTTCATCTATTGTTGAGCAGTGGAAAATAGCATTCAAACGTTTTGTTTGGAAAAAATGTTAAATTTATAGAAAAGATGCAGTAATAATATCAGGAACTCCTGTGTATCCTTCATCTTGATGAACTCGCTTAATGTATTTCCCTACCCTTGCTTTCTCTCTTGATAATTTTTGATCTTGGATTTTATATATATGATATATGTCACATATATGGTGAATGTTTATGGGACATGTATATAATTAATCTCCTTCAAATACTTTCCATTGCCTTGAATACATATCCCATAATTCTGGTGATGTGTTTTTTACTGTAAATGATTGGTAAACATTCACTATATCACCCTGATCTGTAGTGATCCCTGACTGTATCAATGTACATTTCTTAAAACTAAGGATGTTATCTTACAGAGCATGGTATAATGAATAAATGCAGGAAATTTAATGTTGGTAAAACTGTTGTCAACTGCACAGTTTTTATTCAGTTTCTCCATTTGTCTAACTTCTGTCCTTACTACATTTTTTAAAAAATTCAGAATTGCCCAGTGCATTTAATGGTCTTAACTTTTAAATCTTCACTTAGTCTAAAATACATCCTCAACCTTTAATGGTTACTTGACATTTTAAAAGAGTACAGACCAGTTGTATTATAGAATGTCCTCAGTCTGGGTTTGTCTGACTGTTGATTTGACTCAGGTTGTGCTTTTGTGGGGGCGGGGGCACAGAAATATCACAGAAGTAACGTGTCACTGTCATTGCCTAACACATCAAGATACAACTGTGTTACCGTACCATTCTTGTGATAACTCTAATCCCTTCGTTAGAATGGTGTCTGACAAATTTTGCTATGGTGAAGACTCAATTCCCTTCTTGTTAATGTGGGAAGGTACATTCCATCCATGCATACACACTGTTCCTCCCAAATGTTCAGTCTGTATCCACTTAGCAACCATTGTTGGAGTTTTTCTGTATTATTTAGGACAATTACGGCTTCAGCAAGGCACTTTTTCTGCCAGTTTTTCTATATTTATTAGTTGGTATTCTATTGCAAAAAAGTCTTAGTCTTCCACATGTCCATCTATATGCATCCATTCACCTACTGTCTGCCTTTCCCTCTGTCACTCTCTACCTTCTCCCCTCTCCTCTTCCCCTCCCATCAGAATCAGTATGCACTCATGGATGATTTCTAGTGAATTACTATTTTGTAAAATGGACCGTTTTTAAATCCCCAGCCCTCTGTTGACTCTTCCTGTTTTTACTTAAAACACCTCTACCACAATATAAGCTGTCTCATAGAGATTCATTCTATTTTTTATTTAGAAACTAGAAAATTTAATTTAAAAAATGTTTTCACATAATGCTATCTGAAGTTAAATACATCAACCTTTGGACAAACACTTTCACAATGCCCAAGTCCCCCATCTACTGTGTTGCATAACTGTGACCTGGCTGGTCTTGTGGAGGGCGTTGCTAAGCAGAAGACTGAACTGAGTAAAAACTTTTCAAAGTCAGCTTTTTGTAAAATATCTTTGTGTCCCGCAGTCTGATTTGGGTTCTGGAAAAATCATACAATTCCAGTGTTGACCTCTAATGCAAGTCAGATAGGCCTGGAGTATAAATGGGGATCTTATCAGTCCAGGGCATGCTATTCCTCTATTTATGTTTAATTTCTCTTGGCTTTCAATATAACTACAATTTTAGTTTTTGGGGAAAAATGAGGTTATGTTCCTCAAAATATTCCATTTAAAAGTAAACATCTCTTTTTTTCTAAAGTAAAATATACAACTTGAACATAAACCCCACTATATTCTTCTTTTTGGAAGCACCTGCTGTTACTTAAAAATATCCAGTAATTTTTAAAAATATCTTCTTGGTCTTAAAAATTCCCCAATTAACATTGAGTAGTGTTTTAACTTTTTAACAAATGCTGTTTTAAAATGTTGCTAATGTCTAGTAGTGCACTTTAAAAGCCTATGTGGTCTAATTTTAAATGTAATTTTCCCCTGAACAATAAAGATTTAACATTTATTGACTACTAACTACATAGTAGGCCTTCTCTACAGCACTGCTTCTCAAGTTGCTGGCATTAAGAATAAATTTTATTTAAATTATTTTTAATCAGTTGGAAATTAATGGATGGTGCTACCACCTATGGCTAGGGTGTAGTTTGAGTCACATACACCTCACCATGAAAATTCAACACTCAAATACTTTTCCAAGAAGAGGGACTCACCGATCATGCATTTGGATGTCATGGCATGTCAAAAGGCTACTGAAGTTTCTAAATACGTTCTTGGAATTCTCTTAATTATTGTGAACTGACTGCAAATCTTCCATGGACTGGCAGACCATGCTTTGAATGTCACTGTTGGAAAATAGACTTCATCTTTGCAACTGTCCTCTGAGAAAAATACTATCCCATCCCAATTTTACAGGGAGAAACAAACAAAACAACAACACAACAACAAATGACGCTCAGTGTGCTTTTTTATTGCAACAGCCCAGTGGGCAGGAAGTAGAACTTGGATTCAAATCCAGGCAGACAATGCACAGAGGAGCTGGTGTTTGGACCCAGAAAGGCTGAATTGGGAGCTTGTTCTTCTCTTCTCTGCACTTGTTTGATTTTGATGATGTCAAGTAGGAACGGTTCAGCTTGGGCCATTGGATGATGACCACCTCATACATACCTTTTATAGTTCACAGACCTCCCTGCATCCACACCTCTCTTGCTCACATCTTGGTGGAAGAGGGGAGCGCCTTTCAGTCCAAGGTCAATACCTTTACCCCTGCATTCCATCCTGTCTTCCCTTGAATGCGCTTGTTCCACCAACCATCCCAATCAAAGCGTGTGGAAGGGCAGGAGCTTGTTCTACTTACAAATGAAGAGCTGAGGCTCACAAATAGAAACTTACCACACATGCAACTAAGGTTTCACAGACACAGGTTGACTATATGTTAGGGACAGTCCCTGCTTACTCCAGTCTCTTGGCTAGAGTATGTCGCACTTCCCTTTCAATCTCAAAAGTTTCCCACATTGGACAGTAAATTCTCTGGTCACCCTAATTTGCTAGTGAGTGTAGAGACAGAACTGGTACCCTGACTGGCCCCAATCCCAGGGATCTCTGTGTTACCCTAGGTTACCCCTTAAAATTCAAAGAACTGGAAAGTTTATTTTCCAGCATTATTCATTCAGTTAACATTTATTGGTACCACGTGTCAGACACTGTGCTGGAAGATATGAACTAAAAAATGAATGGGGTGGTTCCAATCCTCAGAAGCTCATTTAGTGAGGAAACAGAGCCACAAATTATTACATTCAGGACATATCACTTAATATACAAGAATTCAAAATGAAAATGCAAGGCTCTTTGTTTAAAATTAAGAATTTCCAGATGGTAACACGGCATTCAGCCAGGTGTTGCGTGCCCCAAGCTGGGGCCCTGTCTGCGTCTGCGTTTCACTGAGGGGGTTCTTGGGATTATGGGAGATACCAGCCTGAAGACTGATCCTGGATGGCTTCCGGGAAGAAATGAACTGTGTTGACCTTAGGGGCTAAATACAGTGAGGGTGCTTCTTCAGGAGATCACCTCTGGTATTTCAGACCACAGGTTACTGAGGACAATCAATCATTCTGACTTCAATGCCAAGTGGCGAGAATCTTCTGCCACTGTGCCCGTCAGTGACCTACTGCAGCGACTGCGACACGTCTTGTGGTAGACCTAGAGATGTGCCACCCACATTCCCTTTCAGGACTTGTTGGGGCTGCTGTGGGAAACCTGTCAGCCCTTTCGGGGACAGCCTGAGTCCAGTGCCCGCCTGAGGTGGCGGTGGGAAGGCCTGGCCAATGCATATGGTAGGTCAACCTCTGTGCCACTTTTGCTCCCTGCTTCTCATAGATGGGCTGAGGTGATCTGGGTAACATCCCAGCTCTATTTCTCCCTCTGCCCAATCCTGCTTCTTCCTTCAGTCTATAAATGTTGATCCCAAGGGCACCCTGGGACCCGCCCCCTCATACACATCCTGAACACCAAACTCCATTGCAGAATCTGTATCATGGAGAATCAAAGTACTACATGGACCAAAAGAGCTTCAGTAAGTATTCAGGATTTTTGAGAATGACTGGTTATTTGCATACTTACAGCCTTTTCTTCTAAATCCCCAAATATAAAATAGTGTAAACAAGGACTCTGTGTACGAATGTGGTTACCCTCTGAGTTAAAAACCTCAACTCAGTAAAGACCAGCATGCCCATATTTTGTGGAAATTAATCCATGAACTTACTGTAATTCTTGAAAAAAGCTATTTCTATTTGCAGTTGGCATCTGAGAAAGGACAGTACTCATAACTGCTATTTATGGAGTAAGGTGCAATTTCCTTTTTGACACACTTGAATGTTTTAGATCATTTGGTTACTAATCCAGGTTGACTACACACAGGGCTCTTGGGATGGGCTTTAATTGTTGATATTTCTTAGTTTTCCTCATTCCAGGTGGAAGATTTCTTTCCTTTTAGTAAAACACAAGTTCATTCATTACTAGTGTGACTCATACTAGTGGAAGTACAAATTAAGTTTTTTGCGATGTGGCATGCAGAATGGCAGTTTTCTAGATAAATGTTAATCTTAAAGACATTCTCAAACAGAATTGGTTGTGAAACTGACTTACACATATACTGACTTCATATACTAAATGTAACATACTTCAAGGTATAAAATTCTGGACATAATTAGTCTCAGATTTGAAACAAATACTTGGATTTGAGAAGGAGGGCTCTTAATATTCCTAAATCAAATTTTAATAAAAACGTGGGCTATCCTTGGTTTATATAGGGACAAGTTAATCAGTTGGTAAGTTAGTAAACTGCCAGACTTAGCATGATTTAGCATGACAGATGTACTGAGATTTAGCATAACACTGACTTTTATGTACATATACTCATCTTACTAACGCAAAGTAGAAGACAGGAGGTGGGAACTTTTGGAGGTGGGGATACATTTAGGGCATAGACAGTGGTCATGGTTTTGGGGATGTGCATATAATTATCTCTAAATTCATCAAGTTGTCCACATTAAATAGAACCCACAAAAAAGTATATACACTTCAGGAAAAGAAAAACAGTATGATTTTTTTTCAACAGACAGTATTACCCTCAAATAGGGACCCTAGAAGACGTCATATATCACAGAAAACCTACTACACTGCCAGTCCTTAGAGAAGAAATTGGAAATGAATGTGCAGCCATCTCAATGACCAAGGTTACCCAAGCAGAAGTTCACCGTACTAATAAATGTCTAGAAGCTAATGGCCGCCACTTTGAGCACCTCCTGTAATTGTAAGGGCAAAGGTAATTTGTATTAAGCTCCTGATGTCTCAATACATTCAGTATTAAACTATTTATACAAATTTTTCTTTTTCTGAAGTGTATACATTTTTTTGCCAGACTCTGTATATATAACTTTTGTATGTCAATTATACTTCAACAAAGTTTTAAAATCCTTCCCACACACTCTCCAGTACTTCCCACACATTCCAGTACTTACCTTGAAATTTGAGAGAAAGTGAGATTTATTTTATTATTTGGTTAGAAGAAAATACAATGTTGGTTTCTCATGCAGCAAGAGGTTCAAATGCTTCATTTGCTATGGGCCACAAGACAACCTGGAAACAGTATGTTAAGAACTCTATAGAAGTAGTTTTCCAGATGCAAAGCATTCACTTTGAGAAAAACTGAGTCAATGAATTTGAGATTCTAAAGAAAAATAATATCATAAACATTTTTCAGTCAACTGTCAAGTATGGTACATGTGAAAAGCTTAATGAATATTGATCTAACCATCCAGACCAAACGAAAACACCGGGAAATTTTTTTGTAGTACTAGAGGATTGAACACAGGACATTTGCATTAAGCTGCATCTCCAGCCCTTTTTATTTTGAGACAAGGTCCAAGTAGCTAAATTGCTCAAGTGGGACTAGAACTTGCATCCTGCTTTAGTCTCTGAGTACCCAGGAACATCTTAAGCACCTTAGAAGGTACCCTTCTACTTCTCCCAGTTACCAACACCTTCCATCTCCCAAAGTTAAAAGTACTGTTCTGCCTTTAGTTATAACTGTTTTTGAACTTTGTATAGATGGAATCACAAACATTTTTGGGATCAGAATTCTTGGAACAATGTTTGTGACATTCACCTGTGATGCTTTCCTTGCTGTATTCTACTACATCATTTTCCTTTGGCTGTCGATGAGCATTTAAATCATTTTCAGTCTGAGGTACTAGGAACTATGTCTCTGAGAACATCCTTGAATCTGTCCGTGGGTGCGTAGGTGTACACACTTGGAGAAGAATTCAGCAGGGTGCGCAGCTTGTGTAAATGCTATCAAGCTGTTTATCTCTAAGCAGTTTTTTTTTTCAGTAAACATTTTCAGATGCACAGCAATGCATTCGTGTTCCAAATCCTGCACGGGCACTTGAGAAAATGTTCAGTCTCTTTCATTTTAGCCATTCTAGTGGGTGTTCAGTGGTCTCTCATTGTGTCAGCCTGCATTTCTCTGGTAACCAACAAGAATGAATGTTTTTCCAATTATTGACCATTTGGATATCCTCTTTTGTGTTCTTCCAGTTACTGATCATTTGGACGTTCTCTTTTGTGAGGCATTATTCAAGTACCCTGTCTAACCGGGATTTTTGTGTTTTTCCTTAGGAGTTCTTTATGTTCCATGGCACTGGTTTCACACTATAGTCTACATCAGAATCACCCCAGGGCTTGTGAAAACAGATTACAGGTTCCTGATGCAGTAGATCTGGGTGAGGCAAAAGGATATGCACTTTTAGTATGTTCCTTCGTGATGCTGCTGGCCTACGTACTACATTTTGAGAACCAGTATTCTACAGCGTTTTAAATGTACCCACCATAGAAGTTTCTTGTTAGCTTAGAACAAAATCAAAAACAAAACCTCAATTATCTAATACTTGTTCAAGCCCAGGGCATAAGCTAATATACTCTCTCTTCTAAGAAAGGGAGTGACCAGACCCTTTCAACAGCCACTTTTCAGTCTGTCTGCAACCCACACATTTGCTTAGAACACTTGATACACCTAAGTAGCCAAGAGAACCAACGGATAACAGAAGGTTTTTTTTTTTTAATCTCAGGAAAACCAGTGGCTTTCATCAGCAAGGCCATGAGTCAGTAATCCCTCTAAGAACAAAACACAAGACTCTGTCTAGAGATGAAAACCGTCATTTATTTCAATTGAATTTTGTTTCATTAAAAATCCCGTGATGACATTAAAACAGAAATGAAACAGAAACCTATTTATATGACTGTCTTTGATCTCTACAGACCAAATAAACATATATACATTTAAAACATTTCTAGTGTTTAAACAGACCTCATTATCATCACTGCTGTCATTTCAGTCTTCTGAAATACTAAACATAACTATTAATAAACAACTTAGTGTGCGTGATTTATTGGACTAAACACTAATCACAGACTTCCAAATACAAGGCGTCAAACAGCCACATCACTTAATGTGTTTTGGTGATTTGCTATGTGTGCTTTTTACGCTTCACTTTACAAAGCAGCTGTTCTGTTAATGAATCTAAACACCTGTTATCTGTAGGCATTTATGTATAGCCCATATCCACACACCCACGTACACAAACCTGTGTGTGTCTGTGTGTGTGAATTAATATAGGCAACTTGAGGGTGGTTTCACCTTCTTCTGAGAGGTCAAGTCCACTTTAAACTGTGACAGTAACTTGAACTTAACACCTCATAGTTGCCACCATGAAGAAAATGTAAAGGCCTATGGTTCAAATGAATTACTTTTGGCTTAGGAAGTGTTGTGGTTTGTTGATTCACTAACCAGAATGACCTAAAGAAACTCTATTAGTGGTCAGAAGTAAACTGATCTGGACAGGCTCATCAAAGTGAGCCTCTCGATGCATCCTGAGAAAGTACTGCATAATTACAGTCAGTGAGTGCAACGATTTTCACTTTTTTCTCACCAACTCAGGAGAGTCTATGCATGCAATTTTGAGAGGATTTCAAGAAAAGCTAAACCAAAAAAGATTATAGTCAACAGAAGGCTTATCTGCTGTAAACCAGAACTCTAAATCAAAATAATACTACATGTTTTAGGAGTTATACTCAGAGGTTTGGCCTTTTTGGAAAATGTCACCATGCTGAGTTTGAAACCACAACACAGTTCCATGTCCAAGTCAGGCAACTCTAAGGATGAGGCCGTCCCCACCTTCATTCTCTGTTATAAAACCCGTTTTGATAGAAGGGCTTCCGTTTTGAGAAAGCCTTATTTTGTCTTTCTTATTAGAACCCAAAACATTTTCCTTCTATACTTTAACCATGTATCTTTTGGAGGGGTGGCAGACTCTCTCTCTCTCTCTCTCTCTCTCTCTCTCTATATATATATATATATATACATATATATATATATGCACATATATAATTTGTTAGTTTTATCTGCACTATTTTAATTAGCAGCCTTTAGGGGACACAACAGATCCTAGTTATGTTAAAGAAAGTAGTAAAACAATGATAACCTTCACACAGTTTTCAAGTAGAAACGCTGACATCACTGGAAACTAATAGATAATTTGGGGTCAACAGGAAAACAGAAACTAACCTGTGACAACTTTGCCCCATTCCTTACACAATGAATGGGCTTTGGCTCTGGAGTCTATTAAGGCACCAAACCCTGTTTTTACTGGTGGCCTGCACCTCTGATTTGGATTTTTAAGATATTATAATATTAAAATAAAAATTAAAAACCACTTTCTTAGAGCTTGAAATCACTGGATAAAGTTGGGAAGGGCAGTGTCCAAATACACTGCCATCTTGCATGTGCACATGTTTTTGCTAGTTTTTGTTTTTTTTTTTTTTTAAGTATAATGTAGCTTTATCCAGTGCAAAAACTATGGGAAAACACCCTTGGGACACGTTGACTTGACATCTCAGGTAGAATCACAGTGCTGTCTCAAAGATCGTTAAGACTGAGGGATGTCCGTTGGAAGTGTTCATAATCACAGGGCCAGTGTGAGCAATATCCAGATAATTCCTTTTGAAGTACACCTGTTAAAAAAAAAACAAGCATAAAAGGAACATATTCAAAAGTTTTCAAGTCCTCCTCTCTAAAGCAATGTGCTCCTATGTCTACTTCTTCATGTGAAACAAATCTTGGCGTTCACTGAGGCACAATTAAAGAACAGGCATGTATACAGTCTACAGAAAATTAGCCACTAAAACTCTCAGCTGGGCCGCCTGAATGCCAAACCACCTGTAGATCCACTTTAGTTCTGATCATTCTGATTCACAGATATATTTTATAACTCCATTAAATTGATAAGCAAAATCATTTCACTGACTCAAAACCTGAAGATAAATTAAAAACGGGGGGACAAAGAGGCTGGGAAATCTAGCGTCTGCACAAGGGTTTCTCATTTTCGCACATAAAATGAGCACAATAGCTCTGGATGTTAATATCAGGTTGTAATCCCTATACTCTATAAACTCTGACTGACAAGCATTGAAACGCTAGCGTCTATGTATGAACTATCCCAGCATTTAATTCGTGTGGCACTGCAGTCCCAGGACCCATAGAAATGTGATCTGTGGATAGCGGGCCACAAAAATGAAAAAAAGAAGCAAAAAGCTTTAACAATGACCCAACCAAGCAACTTCTCTAAAATGTAAGATGATACCAAATAATAGGACGGTCCTTTGCCAAGCCTTTGAGTCCCTGAATTCTACCAATTTCTAGCTGAACTAGAAGAGATACAGGTTTCCTGATAAATGTGTAATCAGAACATAAAGGAAATGAAATGCTGTCAGGTTTCTCTGTTCCACAATCATCAGTTTTTAGCAGCTGTATCGTATCTTGGTTCCTTGACAGATGCGCATAACAAAATGAAATAATGTCAAGACTTGTGAGCTCTTATCTCCAAATGTGTTCGGGTGAAAAAGACTTCAAATATAATTTTTTTTTTTTCCCAAAGAAGAATGTGAAAAGTTTTGTTTGAGTCTTTAAAACTGAAAACATGCCATCTATCTGAGGCTGACACGTGTCATGAGCCTGTTCTCTGAGTCATCCGATTCTGCATACACTTTATAAAACCTGACTCCAAATGTATTTGTGGGCACTGTCAACAAAGTTATCAGTGGAGATAATGGACTTCACGGACAAAAAGGAAGCATGCTGAGACACACACCTACATATTAAATGTACTTTTTCTTTTGTGGCTTGCACACTTGCTACTGCAAAAGTGCTGCTACATTTAAAATTCAATATATTGAAATGTCACGTAAGAAAAATAAAAAATTCTCTGATAATCCCTGGACTCCACTGGCTGAAAAGTGAGACAGTTTCTACTATAATGCAAGTTTTTAAAAATAAGACACTTGTGTGGGGGGCGGTGGCAGGCAAATTTCAGGTCCTCTCTCCCTACCTACTTTTACAGGCAGTTGCATTTTGAGTGGTTCTATATTTATATATTCCAAAGGGGTATTTCCTCTTGAAAGTAAAAGCAGCCAGAAGAAAAAATGGAAATTCAATTCCCTTTCTACTGCTTGAAAGTCACCCCCAAAAAGCCTGTTTCTTGCCTAAAATCCTCCTCTATATAAATTTTATCAAGAAAATGTTATTAGCAATTCTTAACTAAAATGGTCGCAGCTCCCTGGTCTGAAATGTTTTGTTGAAAAACAACTTCCTGTGTAAAATATCCTTAATTTCACTTTTCTTTTTCTCATCTGTTGCTATGTTTTATAACACAGCCTTGATAACGGCACAGGTGAGATACAGCCTCAGTTTTTACCGTGCAGGTGAGGAAGGGAACCAGGATACCCACATTCTTCAGCAAGGTACCCGGTCACAGGCTTAGCCTAGGATGGAGAGGCCCAGGCTCAGCTCTCTCTCCTGGGACTTACTGCTGACCCTGGAAAAATCACTTAACCTCTCTGCATGCTGCCTGCCTCATCTGTAAATGAGAGAGCAATGACTTACCTCATAGGAACTAATTAATGGCTACAAACTGCTAGTTGAAAACATGCCGAGTTAAGTGTTGGGTGTGTTTATGAATGCTGCTCAGAGAATTGCCCCTTAGTCCATGGAAACTAGCAGTATTACCCAGCTTGAAAGATGAAAACAAAACATCTGTGAGCCCCCTTTGTGGACCTTCTCATTTTATCTTTACAGAACCCCGGAGTTGAGACACTGTTAATGGAACAAGTGTGTTAACCGAGAAAGGCCCTGTGGAAAGGTTACCAAAGCTGGAGTCTCAACACTCCTCTGCTGGTGACTTTGAGACACTGCTTAGATTCTTTTGCCCTGTGAAGACGGACGGAGATAATGCCAGAAAAGTTCAAGCCTGGAGTCAGCAGAATAGAAGCCCAGTGAATGTCGGATGTCTTACTGATTGTTCGTCCTCTCCTCTCTGGTTTGGTTAAGAGTTCCTTTACTGTAGGTTAAAACTAAATTTAGTATTTAAACTCCAGCTCATCCACAAAGCCACTATAATGGAATTAGAGCTTAGGAAAAGCAACAGAGCAGTAAAAGGTCCCCTTTGCAGACAGAGGAGAAACAGTGGGGCTTTTTTGACAAGGCCCGTGTGAGACGGCATTCTATGTATGGAATTGTGGCTGAAGACTGTCAGTCCCTTCTCACTGAGTTGGTGCCTCCCAGTAACTCTCGGCCTTAGGTCCCTCATCCGTACAGCTGGTCTAATTCTGGTGTACAACACTGGTGTGCATCAGGTGTGATCAGAATGTACAGTGAATGCTTACATTTTGAAAACTTTATTACCAAAGAGGACACACTGCCAGTCCTCCTCCAAATACTTCCCCTTGCTTTGAACACCCTTATCCCATCATTCTTGGCACTTTCCAAAGCAGTTCTAGAAGTCTTTTGTGGGTATCCTTATGAGGTGTGATCAAAAACATTGTGAATGCTGATACCAAAGGCTGTCATACAGAAAGGCAGACTTAAAAAACATTACAGTGTGTCCTTGTCCACCTTATTCACCAGATCTGGTAACTATACAACTGCTGCATCTTCCCCAAAGTCAGAAAGACCATGAAAGGTAAATGTTTTGAATCAATTTAGGCCACAATAACACAATTACGGACCCTCATGGAAAAGAACTTTAGAACTGCTTCAGAAAGTAGCGAACAGGATAAGTGTGTTTGAAATGAGGGGTAGTATAGTGAGGGTAATTAATGGCAATGTGTCTTCTGCTATAAAATTTTTTTTTTAACATTCACCATTTTTTTATCACACTTTGTATATTATTGTCAAACTGAAAGAGTATTAGAGAGTTTGAACTTCTGCTTTTAAGATACTGAAATGTTTCTTATTCTTTAGACGCATAGCAAGTAATCATAAAGAGAACAATGGTTATCAGATTTTAAAAGCTCAAAGATATAATTTAAGATATAAATTTCTAGAAACAACAACAACAAAAAACTTTAAGGTTCAAAGGGGTACACAGTAATGTCCTGGGAAAAGCTACTGCGCTTCAGAATAAAGGAAGAAGCTGTTAGGCACCCAAACAAGGTCTAGTTATATCTCCTGTGGCTCTGTACTCCTCCATCGGAACCGACAAGGCCGAGACCTCAGAGCATAGATTTCAATGTAGTAAGCAAAAGAAAGTGTGACACATGAGTTTTACAACCAAGAACTTTAAATTAGAGAGTCATACTTCAGATACGGAGTAAGTCAAGGTGAAAAGCATTAAGTGAGTCCCAGAAAGGACCTTTAAAATGGTAGAAAATAAAATTCATAGTGAAAAATCCAAGTCATGTGTTTCTGTTGACTGAAATGATAGCATCGAAGTTTTCCAAGCAAAAATGACAGAAGGTACAAAAAGAGACATATATATTATAAGACTGATTCACTTCTCCAAATACCAGGTACAGCAAATGGACTAATATAGAAGGACTGTGAAGATCTCTATCTTGTAATTAATAAGATAGGCAAATTAAGATTCATTAAGCTATATACTTTAAACAAGCAACATTCCATCTTTTCAGTGTGCACAAAAAATTTACAAAAATTGCCTGTACACTAAGGCACCAAAAATATGAGTAATTTCAAATGAGTAGATATGGTGCAGAAGGGGCTGGGGATTTAGCTCAGCAGCAAAAGCGCCTGCCTGGCAAGTGCAAGGTCATGAGTTCGGTTCCCGGTACCAGAGAAAAACCAAAAAAAAAAAAAAAAAAAAAGGTGCAGAAAAAGATTGATGGTAAAACAATGACAGTAAAACTATCATAAAACATAAAATATACCCTTATGAGTAGGAAGTTTTTAAACTTCTGTCTTAACAAATTTCCAGGCCAAAATCAAAACTACAGAATGTAAACATAAAAAAAAATGAACTTTGATGAAAGTATTACATAAATCTAAAAGATACAGCTAAAGCAGCATTTATAGGACAATTAACAGCCTTAAAATATTTATATTAACAATTAAGACAGAATGTAAATAAATGCACTGAAGAAGAACAACAAAATAAACCAAACAAAGGAAAGACTCAATAGAGAGCAGAACCTAATCAGCTATAAAACAGAATATAAGAATCAGTGAATCTGAGAAATTCTCTGGGAGGGCTAATAGCAAGTGAATTGGAAAAAATGGGAAAGTAGAGAGTAAGTATAAACAATAGGTAGCCATTAAAAAGAATGAGACAGCTGTAAGTATTAATATAACTGAAGATGCAATATTAAATGACTAAACTAAGGGAGGGCAGGGGATGTACCTCAGAGCATTTGCCTAGCAAGGCCCTCAGTGGATGCTCAACACCACAAGAAAAAAGCAGTGGGGTGGACAGCTCTTGGCTATGCTTAAGAACAGAGAGGCTGTACACATGTACATGTTCTTGTTTTATATAGAATAGGCCCGCAAAACTGCAGAATATGGGGCCAGGACTATGTTCAAGGGGAGGATCTGCATAACAGGAGGTAGGAGTGGGAGAATGACTTACATTTTACTTATGAAAATTTTTTAAACTATAATAATTTTAGCAATAGCTTATGTCATCTGTTGAGCTGATTATTAAAAAGTTTTTAATTACTTAAGAGTCTCTAAAACTACTGAAAAGAGCTTTGGGCACTTCTTTCTGTTATCATCACGAGGTAAGGGTGTGGCCTCTGGCCTTCTGAAGATGATGACACTTTCGTCATCAGGAGCTAGAATTATTTTTATATTTTTAAAGTATTTCATATTCTTTGAAGTACCTACACTTGTGCCATCTTATCTGATACCTGCACCGTGAGTCCCACACTGCACTGCAGATGAGGACCCTGAGGCCAGCGCCTGGGGTGACTCAGATCTAAGGCCACTGCCAGCTGAGCACCTCTTTGCCTATTCAAACAGGTCCAGGCTCTTAGAATCTAGGCTGTTACGATTTCATAACCTTTGGGCTGGATCTGGTGATTTCACAGCTTGATAAAGCAGCACCTCATTACACAATGGGAACAAAGGAAGTCTGGCAACCCAGGAGGGCTGCTGCACCAGGAAAGAGCAGAAAGTGCTCATCCTTTGTTGTGGCGGAACTGTGTGGTAAATCCCTCCTACCGAAATTTTATGCTGAGGTTCTAACCCCCAGTGCCTCAGAAGGCGACCATACTAGGTCCTGAAAGAGATGATTAAGTTAAAATGAGGTTTTTTGAGCAAGCCCTGGTTCAGTGTGACTCCCAAAAAAGGGGGGCACAAAATACAGAAGAAAAGACTATGTCAAGACACGGGGCCACCCGCAAGCTGGGCACAGGGCTCAGAGGACGCTGATCTTGCTGGCATCTTCTTCTAGA
Source organism: Chinchilla lanigera (assembly GCF_000276665.1). Lineage (NCBI taxonomy): Eukaryota > Metazoa > Chordata > Mammalia > Rodentia > Chinchillidae > Chinchilla > Chinchilla lanigera. The sequence goes on along the minus strand of NW_004955404.1, from coordinate 14,920,347 downwards.
ACTCAGCCTCCAGAACTGTGGGAAAATCCATTTCTGTGGTTAAGTCCCCTAGTCTGTGATGGAAGCCTTCAGCTTTCTGTATCTGAAAAGTACTCTGTCTATTTTTCACGGATCATCTCTAAAGGTCAATCAAGCAGTGATTCAGCTTGCCTGTACCAACATTTTCAGAAAAGCAACTACGTGGTCAAGAATACGTGACTTGGAAGTACCTTTTCCCAGATGCTGAGTTTTGTTTTCAAACGGATGAATTCTAATCTGGGACAGTGAAAAGCTTGTTGATTTAGACTAATCCACACGGTGTTACAGTTCTGAATGATGCATTGATATTTGATCTCGTACAATGAAAAGGCTGACAATCTGACAGCTTGTTCTCCTAAGAGGACCAAGTGTGTGCAGAAAGAATGTCAAGAACGCATTCAGCTTGGATGGGAATCAAGATCTGTCTTTCCTTCTGTCTTTCTGTAGAAGTAGCTTGAGCCCGCAGTTAGGAAGGCCTGAGATTCAAGAGGGATGTCTTACCACCATGCAAGTTTCCATGACTGGCCTGACCCTGGACACCTAATGATACAAGAAGGAATGTTTGCAAACTTCTCCCAGAACACAGTACCCAGCCAGTGCATCAGCTTTGGCCAGCAATGGACCCAGGCTCTGTTCTCCACTGACCCTCTCTATGCCCCACAATAACCCCAGTCTGGCAGCCTCATAACCACGGATAAAAAAAAGAACTGCTGTGAGGGTCAAGTGCAACTATATGTGCATGAATTATGTATAGTGAATCATAAAGCACTACACAAATAAAAGTTGCCATTATGTTGTTCAACTGGATACCAGAGAATTCTGGGATCTACTGCTTGTCTGGATATATTCCGCACTAGAATTAAAATGCTGACTGAAAGAAAAGATTTCTAGTTCTGTCTCTACAATAAACGAGGATAACACTTTACTCCTTGGGGCCTTAGTTGCCTCATCTTTAAAATGAGTGTTGGATTATACTAGTTTATGTGATCTAGATCCACCCAATTTCTGTGGTCTATTCTCAACATCTTGATAATGTAATGATAACATGTGTGTGCACGTGTGCATATGTGAGCGTGCGCGTGTACCTGGTACTAAGGACCAAACCCAGAGTTTCTCAGATGCCAGGCAAGTGCTGTACTTCTGATCTACACACACAGCCCATGATTACATTTTTAAGGGGGGCACTTTGTGGGGATGGGGATGTGGCTTAGTGGTACAGCACTTGCCTAGCATGCACAAGGCCCTGGGTTCAATTCCCAAGAGGGCAAAGAAAGGGAAGGGAACCTTGACACATAGGTTTGAAACTCGACTCTTCCAATTATGCACTAGCTTTGTGCTCCTGGGAAATTTCCTCCCCTCTCTAAGCGCTGGTCCCTTGAACAGACATAATGATAAGAGGACCTATATCATGTCACAGTGTGTGACATTTAGTAAGTGACAAAGTCTAACCATCATCAGCATCGCCATCACCATCATCACGGCTCCACATAGGAACCATATATCTCTGCTCTTCTCTACTCTCTGGTTTATAAGGTCAATGACTAGGGGCATACCCAACATGTTTGTGAGGACCCAGCACAATACTCTGCACATACAGGTGTATCACCGTTTTGAAGATAGAAATAGTATTCAAAGAAATTCTGAGTTTCTAAGGAGGAATGAGATGAAACAGTGACAGAAGAGAATCTAAGTTAGATTTTGGATAAATTCTTCACACAGAACAATTGGATACTGGAATATGCTTTCTCACTCTGTATTTTTTTATACAGATTTAAAATAGTGCACAAAACAAGCAGTTTTTAATTCTACCTGCAGTGTTGAAAATCTGGGAAAGTGCAACTATTTTGAAGATGACATTTGTAATATAACAACCACTGGTAATATCCTATCACCATGTTTTGAAATTCTGTATTATTTTTATTGCTCACTATCTTGTTTTGCTTATGTATTTGTTTTTGTTATTTTGGTTTTTAAAAAATGTATATATAAGGATACCTGGAATAGGTATATTGCTGATAGGAATAGGTGATTTACTGAAAGGAACAGTCAATGCTTAAAATTTTCTTTTTTCTTGACCAATTTTGCATGCTTGAATTTGGCAATCAGAATGACTGATCTGAAAACAACAACATGCAGTGTAAGAACCATTGTTGAACTCCTACCATCTTGTATGGTGAAGCTCTGCATCATTTCCAATGTTGCCTTTTGTTTGTTTGTTTTTACTTATTACTGTCTTTGATTGTTTGATCAATCTTGCATTCTTATGTCTGGTGGACTGAGCAACTTTGTTGACGATAACAGCATGTAATGTAGCAACCATTGTAAATTCCTATCATTTTGTTTTGAGGTCATGTATCGTTTTTGTTGTTTTTGTGTTGTTTTGATTTTGTCTTCATTGTTGTTTTGTCAGTTAATTTTTTAAATAAAAAAATTAAAAAAAAAAAAAAGAAATCTACAAATACAGGAAACAATGGAGAAGGAGAAACACACCCATAGCACAGTGCCTAGAGATGAGTACTTACGACTGGAGCCTCATTATGCATAGGTAGAAGCTCATTCTGCCCTAAGTTGCGCATGTCAGGGTGCAAGAAAGAAGCATGAGTGTCTGTGGCTGGGTGACATTGGCTCGGTACCTTAACCCAAAGTGTCATTATCCCATATCCAGAAGGAGATCATTTTACACTATTATTGTTGGAAAGATATCATGGGACCTGCATGTCTTTAAATGCTGTGTGAACCTTCAAGCACTATTCAGATGATAGTGCCAAGGTAGGGTACTGTTATGATTTGTCCTGATGGCAATTTTATCTTCTCGAAGGTTGAGAAAACACAAAAAAATTTCTGAATGTAATCCTGAACAACAAAGGATGAAGGAGAAACCCCGGGAAAAAATGACAGTAGGAGTTTTCTTCATAGATTATAACACTAAGAACAGAAGTAATCTATGTTTCCCTGGTAGTTCCTTCTAGAATGCACAGAATTGTATATTTTTTCCACAAACTCACAAATCTGGCTGTGTGCTCACAGCATTTGCATGGATCTCAAACATGCTAAGCACTAAGAAAGGGAATGCAGAGACTGTACAATGAGTTCGCTCTTCTATGACAGTCTGAGCCTGCAGAGTCTAAACAGGTAAAACGTCCAGTCTAAAACCTGTCTCCCGGTACGGTTTTGCGTGCATGTGTGTGCATGTGTGTGCATGTGAGTGCATGCGTGTGCACACCCTCCTTCTCCCACTTGCTTCTGCCAAGTCCTCGCAGACCTGACTTCAACCCGGAACGTGTTGAAGCTTTGTCTCTGAAGGCTTGTAATTGAAAAGGGCACACAGTGCTTGTTACGAGACCCAAGGTGCCGAATTGTGAGGAGAGAGCCAGTGAGACAAACTTTAATTACAGCTCCCTGGCGCGTGCTCACCTGTTTTGCTGTTTCGGTGAGGGCAGCGGCTTCCCCCTTGCCCAGCTGCTGTACCATCTTGTAAAATAGGCTCTCTTTATTCTGCAGCAAAATATATGGCTCATCATATTCTTTCAGTCTTCCTGAATCCAAAACCTGGTAATCAGCAGAAAGAAGCCCATTGAAACACAAGGTTGTGCAGTAACATATTATAACTCAGACAATATTTCGGAAAGGGGCAGGAGAGGGAGAATACGGAGACACGATTTGGGTGGTAGGCCTGGAGGGTATTTAAATGGTGTGATTACCCTGTTTTACAAAGCAAACAAAGGCCTAACCTGACCTTTTATTATTATAATGTTATAGGAAAGGAAGAAAATGAAAATTCTAGGCTATTATCACGGACACTCAGCAGTCCTGTGGCATTGCAGATTTGGCCAAGGGCATCTGGGGTAGTTGTTATTAGTGCTTTTAACGTTCTCAGCCTCTGAGCTTTGCGAGGTATTTACACATGCATTCAGAGGTGGGAAACTTCCTGACTCGAGAAAATCAAGCTCAATTTACTAAAAATGTAGAAGGTCATCAGACAAACCAAATGACAGTGACCTGGCAAATGAATCAACCAGCTGGCCTGACAGAATCTGACCAAAGATGGAACAGAAGTAAGTGCATCTGGAATTTCTTCAGGGTGCTTGACCATCGGCTGGAAAGAAGGGCTCACTGTTGGTGAAGTTCAGGTGCATCCTGGCATTGCCTCTGGGTGCCGTTTATTATTCTGGGAGCGAAAGACTGGCAAAGAGAGCTGCTACCTAAGCAGCTTTAGCCTGAATGTTAAAGCTGCACAGAAGAAAACTCCAGAAATCCAATTTTCTCTTTGGATAAGACTAAAGAGGCAATTAAGAAACTAAACTCCGAATTTCAGTGATCATGGACCACATAGCACACGGGGGCAGCCCAATGCACACTGCTAAGGGCCTGAATCTGTTTTCACAATTACCTTTCCTTGCCTCTTTCTTTCTCTTTAGCTGCCTGCCTTTTAGCCGTTTTATTGCTCATTAATATGTCCACTGGAAATTGAAAGAGAGAGGAAGGGCCTCTTAACTCTGCATTTCTACTTATTAGTGGCTTTGGTTAATGGTTTCAGAGAGAAGAAAGAGTCTGAGACAATTGGCCCAAATGACGTCTAGGAAAACCGTTCTGCTGTTAAGTGGTACTTAATTCTTCATTTAGGCTGTGTTTAGAATAAATTCATCTTAAGAGAGTATGCTGCAACTCTAAGCAGGACATAGGTTGTTTTTCCACATCTACATAGTGCAGTTAATTCTGGCCCATGGTATTTAATCGGAAACATTTATTAAGTCTCATAAAGGGCATTTTCCTGTTAATCTTTTGTTTACTACTGTAAATCACTGCTAAGGGCAGCTTTCTCAAAAAGAGTTCAAGAATAATTGAATCTGTCACATCCACATAATAATTAAAGTGTCCTATAATTTGGTGTGCCAATTTAGATGCCCCGAATGTATAATTTTACTTAAGCATAGCGTTACAGTGTACAACCACTCCTCCTGACATGGAAGAAGAAAAAAATGCAACTTTAAAATACAGGTCTCTTCCACGCTAAAGCCTACGTAAATAAATGCACTGAATTACTTTACAAAATGTTGAACTTTCTGTTCTGCAGAAGCAATAAGCAAACTTTAAAAAGTCATCATTTTAGAGGTGGTGCAGGGTGAGGACTCTCCCTATAAAGACTACACCAAACTGTAATGAAAAGAAGGTACGTCTACTATTTTGTCTCTGTCCAACTTATTCAAACGTGAACAATGGTAAATCTTCTACTTCCCCTTGTTGAATCTGACAGTTCACAAATGTCACTAAGGCCAGTAGTTCTCAGAACTGAGCATGACCTGAAAAGGGCACAGCCCCAGCAACAAGGCTCTCAAAAAGCCAGAGGATTGACAATGGAAGTGACAGATCATTTTGGCTAAGACACTTTGTGTCTTCTTAGTATTAATAATTTAATGATTGTGCTTTTTATTTTGTTGGAAGTTTCAAATTCGGAAGGATGACAGATAATTTTTTATAATGCTTCTGGTAATTTTTGATAAGGCTTTATAACTTATTAGATCGTGTGTGTGTGTGTGTGTGTGTGTGTGTGTGTGTGTGCGCGCGCGCGCGCAAGGGACTGAATCCTGGGCATATTAGTCAGCATATTTTATAGTCAGCATATTTTACCACTGCAGTACACCCCTAGGTCTAGACCTTGAATTTTCACTTTTGTAAGGTAATGCTATGAAAATGTAAAATGAATCCAGCCTTATTAGTACTCTTTGATAGACACACAAAAAAAATACCAGGCAGGGTATAGCTCAGTTTGATCCCTAGTACCCCAACAAAACAAACCAGCAAACAAAGTAGTAACTTAAAATGAACGGGATTATTATGTCCCACAGGGTTGCTGAGCTAGGCTTGAGATGGGGTGCCCTGCTATATAAATACAAAGTAGCAAGGAATGTGGTGTTACAATAAGGTGAATGGAAAAAAACAGCTTTTGAACTTGAAAAGGAAAATAACAATGTGTATGAGGTGAACATTCACTGAATTTAAAGTCATCACTGTTACTCTCCAAACAGATGAGATAAATAAGATTGATAATTCTCTTCCTTCCTTCTATTCATCCATCCAAACAGATAACTTGGGCCTGGTCACGTGCTGTAGACGGCAGAGCTGCCACTCCAGCCTGGGTCTGAATCTCTTTTCTTCACCGTGTGAATTCTAAGACACTGTTAGCACACTGGCTGGCAAAAGTTAAATAACATTAAGAAAATTTAAAATATTTAGTTTTCTAAAGTACCTTTTCATCTGGATATTGTATTTATTCTTTTTAAATTTAAGAAAATATGCCTGTAAACATAAATCTGTCCTGAGTCCACTTGCCGAGACAATTTCATTTATTTTATACTTTTGCAGTACTGGGAAATGAATTTAGGGTCTCACACATGCTAGGTAAGTGCTCTACCACTAAACTACACCCCCAGCCCTTTCTACTTTGGGAGAGGATCTTGCTAAATTTCCCAGGCTGGCCTTGAACTTGTGATCCCCCTACCTCAGCCTCCCGCGTAGCTTGGATTACAGGTGCTACCACGGCACCCAGCTTTCCACCACCCTTTTATTACACTCATGACTCAAATTATTTGTGTGTGCCTGGTATATAGTCACAGAGGAGCAAGTAACACAAGGCCAAAACCCACTGGAGGAAAACCGCTTAAGTCATTTTTCAACAATTCCTGAATGTATATGGCACACATTTCTTGCACACTTACTACATTCATGTCACTACACTAGGCGCTGTGGAAGAGGCGAAGACAGGTAACTCTCGGCCCTGCCTTTAGCAGTCCATACTCAGGAAGGAGGTGGAAATACCCAAGGAACTATCACGCAAGAAAAAAAGCAAGATAAGCAGGAGTTTCGGCATCAGAAGAGGTCACCCGGGCCAGAGGTTCTGAAGAGGAGCTCAGGAAGGGGTAACAGCAAACTGGGTTGGAAAGGTAAACAGACCTGGACATGCAAAGATGCAAGCAGAAGGAGAGTAGTCATTCCAGATACAAAAAACATGGGTTGGGGGTCTGGAGGTACACCTGCCCCCTCCTGTCCTATCCTCAATGGCAGGAGGCAAGTGTGCGTGGCTTCTCTTGTTCACTGTTGCATTGCCTGGGCAATGTACGTGGCAAGTAGCAGGTACCTGACGCATAGGTGAAATGAAAGCTGGAGCATCACTGGGTGGCTATCTAAGCGTGTGAAGGCTGGGAAGACCCAGCTGATATTCGGCTCAGGTAAGGCAGCGATGCACGGATTACAGGACTGATGGCTACGGGCAAGAGGGGTGAAGTGAAGGAAGAGGCAGAGCAGGCTGGAGACCGGAGGGCTGCAGACTGACTTATGTTAAAGGAGCAAAGAGAGACAGCAGTGGGTGTAAAGTCTCAAGTTGGCGTGCATGTGGGAAAGAATGCAAGGAACAGAATTTTACCCACTTAGCCTTTCTGTTCACCGACTTCGCTAGAGTCTAGTAGATATTTTAGAATAAAAGAAATCCTGAACTTTCTTTCTGTTTAGAAGAGCAGAACTTTCAATAAACAATTTTGAACATCTTTTTCTATCAATAAGAAAAGGCTCCTGAAATCTACTGGTCCCCACCCTTCCTGGACCCAAGTAAACTGTAAACGACGCCACACACCAACACTGATGAGCCAGCCATCTCTCAACAGCCTTCCCTCGGCCCCAGGATCTCTCCAGGAATGCCAGCCTCAAATTGCTCACTGCTCTCTAGTAGGTTAAGGAAAAATATATTATGTCGGGTGAGTCAGTCAGTTACATAAACTCAGTGAAGATGTGGTTACCAGGCCTACAAATCTGCAGAGAGTCCAGGTAGCCGTCCTAGATATAAAAATTAGATGGACTCATTGCAAAATGGCTTAACCCACTTTAGTGGGCAAGATGCCATCATGATATTGGGGTGTCACAAGGGGAAAGAAACAGAAAAGCTTCCACTCTGGCAATAGGCAGTCCAGGGGACCCCAATCAGTGACAGAATAGGGAAGAAATGACAAAGCTGTAAAGATCTGCTTTGGGATACTGGTGACCAAGGGGCAAATGGATAGTATCCAACCTTGGAAGTTGGCTTCCTTCTTGCAAACTGGGGACCTGTGACTTTTCTCTGTGACTATATACTGTGGCATGTGACAAAAATCATTCTCTTTCCCTAGTTTTTAAATGAGTAAATGATTCTTCTTATCTGGGGGAGGGGGCCATGAGGTCACGGTGACCTCCCTGCCACTCCAAAGCTTCTGCCGTCCTGTGTACCCTTCACTCATATGTCTTCTCTCAGCATCTGTATTTTCTCCCTGATGTTACTTTTTTTTCCACCTAAACACTTGAATCTCTCTGCATATTTTTGAGACTGCGTTTTTTCTTCTGAAATGTTCTAACTGTGGTCATGTAGGCTTATCAAATAAAAGTTCTATGAAGGTGAAAATGGAAATTTAAATAAAACTTGAATTAGCTTTGCACTGTTGTGCTTCTCTAGCTGGGTATGTTACTATAGTTCTGAGGTTTATTTTCTGTGGAAAACAACTAGGAAGATTTGAGTTCAGAAAGGTAAAGATGATAAGACCATAAGATGGTCTATGAGCAGAAAAGGTACAACCAACCAGCCAGCCAACCAGCCAGCCAGCTTCCAAGTTTCTTTCCCTCCCTCCTTTTCTTGGCCTGGTACAAGCTAGGCAAGTACTCTACCACTGAGCTACATCCCCAGCCCTACAATCTGAGTTTCTAAATTTTGGTTTTGCTTCTCTGTAATTTACTCCTAAAGAATTCCTTGATTCTTTGAAGATATTATTATCCATGTATTACAGCAGCCATTGATATTTTCCTATTAATCTATCCATAACTCTGCAATGTTTGTATTGTTCCTATCCTATGTTATAAATGGATGCATGTTTATTATTATGTGTTTCCTACAACAAACATTGAGAATAGTTAATGATTATTCAGTAGGTCACTCATGTATAGCTCTATTTATTTTCTTTAGAAGCCACTTTGAAGATACCAAAGTATAGTACAACAACTATTGATAATCTCCTACCTCTTTTGTCTATAACTCACTATCATTTGTCTGTTTGTTTTCCTGAGAAACTATCTTGTAGATAACAATATGTAAAACAATAACCATTGATAATTTCCTACCACTTTGTCTGTAATTTGGTAAGCCCCCCCATTATTATGTTATCCTTCTTTTACTCTTTAAAATAAAAAAAATAAAAAATAAAAAAAGAATTCCTTGATTGCCAGAAGTGACAACATTGAGCACAGGCTACAGTAACAGCTGAGAGAATCCAGAGAGGTGTAAGGACTGGGGTGTACAGGGACTGGATTAAAAAACAAAACAAAAAAAACACACAGATCACAAGTGACCAACTAACCCTGAAACCTACAGAGAAGAGGCTGACTTAGCGTAGCACTGGAGTAGAGCACTAGGAGAAAAAGACGTTCTAATTTGTCTGTCTTGCTCCACTGTTTTGTAGCAACTGAGCAAATGAGGAAGATTAAATTAGCTGTCATAACAATGACACCATGTTTAATAAAGTTAAAACTGAGAGAACATCTTCATAAAATGGAATTCTAAGCCGAACACATTAATGGTGCTTAATGAACCAAAACTGGGTAAATCCCTTTGGAAAGGCAACACATAAACAAAGCTATCAATTAGGTCACAGTTGTTTCTCAACAAGCCTTTTGTTTGATTTACTTACAGTAAACAAAGCCACATCCATCTGTCTTTGTGGAGAAGTATTCACCAGTGCAACGAAATGTCATCATTACATCTTGGGCACTTGCAATCAGGACAGTATGATGACAGTGCTTGATATTCCCTTCATTAGCATCTGTCACTTCCCTCTCCACTCCCTGCACCTGGTCGCTACCCTCTGGAGTATCAGGCTTTGCAGCTGACTGACTTGGCTTTGTGTCTTCACACATTCAGAATAACAGAAAATCACTTGGTTTTTTTGGGCAGAGGGAAGCAATAGGCATTTCCAAAGTGAACAAGAAAAATAATTGCTTCAAAAATCAAGGGTTTGAGAAAGAACATTATTGGCTGCTACAGTTTGGCCCATGAATGTCCTCTAAAGGCCCACCTAAAGACCCAGCTGAAGGCTTGGTAGCCAGGGTGGAACTCTTGGTAGATGGTTGATATCTAAGAAGCGGGGCCTAGCAAGAGGTCTTTAAGTCACACAGTACGACCCTAAAGGAGATTCTGGAAGCCTGGCCTCCTCCTTGCTTTCTTCTGCTTCCTGGCCACAAAGCGAGTTTTGCTATGCCATATTCTCCCACCACCATGTCCTGCCTCAGTACAGGCTCAAAGCAAAACACCAAATGACTCTGGACTGAAATTTGCAAAACTGTGAGCCAAAATGAACTTTTTTCTGTATAAATTTTCTATCTCAGGAATCTCATTATCATGACAGAAGGCTGATGAAGTCACTGGTTTTCCTCTGAATTGAGCCAGCTAACAACCAGAAATTCTCCAATAAGAAAGACTTCCACCTGGGGTGGAGAGAACACAGAGGCCACTTCCTCATATCTGAGGCTACAGAACGCATGTTTCTTGGGTGCTTGGAGGTCAGTTCCTGTCACTTTCTATGAAATAAGTCAGCAACAGAAACTAAGTAAACATGTTCACCTCTCCTGGTAGGACCCATGACATTGCTGACAACAAGGACAAGGAATTCTGAGCTGAAGATCTTCCAGAACTGGAGTTGGGAGTTCAAGAGGCAGAGCCACAGTGAAATCCAGGGACATCTCAGCTGTCACATGCTCAAAGCAAACCCTTCTCTAAGCCCACTTCTCTCTAGGTCTTCCCCATTCATCCAGATGCCCAGGCTCTAACCCTAGAAACCAGAACTGTTTCCTCATACCCATGTTTAACCCATCACAGTCCAGTTGACCTACTTCTGAAAAGAAGATACTAGACAAATAATCAGAGACCACTGCTTGGCACCTCCAGATCTGCTGTGTAGGAGGCTTTCTGATTATTACCAACAGATCCTCAGCCTAGATCAACCTTTCTACATTTAACCTTTCACTAGGGCAGTCGGTTCATAGGCTCTTTAGCCAACAGGCTCTGCCAAGTATTGCCAGTAGGGGGCACTAGACAGAGAGAGGAAGTTGTACATGGGCCAAAGGTCTTGTCTTCCTGACTGCTGCCACTGCCGCCAGCACTACTCAGGTGCCCAGTCTCTATCGTCTCTGCGCAAGTGTGTAACCAGCCTCACGATGGTCCCTTACTGACATGACCAGTAGCTGGCCAGCAGGTCCTCCTTGGAGGGATAAACACCAATGCTTAGAGCCCCTCCTCCGAGCTCCTGTTATGAAGACCTGTTTTGCTGCTTGTAAAATTATCACTGTGTCTCATCCCCTCATGCCCCTAGCCTTCTGATTCCTATGTACAAGTTTCTTACATTAAATCCTTCTGTTGAAACTCTTTGTCTTTCTGACTAGGGTGTTTTACTTTAAAATATTATTTTTGATCGACATATCATAACTACTATATTACATTTATGAGGTATAAAGTGTTGTATTATATGTATACAATGTAGAAGGATTAAATCAAGCTAATTAACATAACCTCAACCTCACTTATATGATTTTTTTTGTGGTGAGACTTTTGAAATTTACTCTCAGTTATTGTGAAGTGCACAACAGTTTCCCTGCTGGGCAGAAGATTTCAAAACATTCCTTTAACTGAAAGTTTGTACCCTTTGTCCAACATCTCCTATCAGCCTCTGATAAAGCTCCACTTTTTCAGATTCTATGCAGTGTCTGTCTTTCTGTGTAGCGTCGTCTGTCTCTCTATACGATGATTTCACTTAGCATAATGTCCTCCAGGAACATCAACACTGTGCCCAATGCCAGAATCTCCTTCTGTTTTAAGGTTGAATAGTATTCCACCGTGCATGTGTACCTCATTTTCCTCATATACTCATCCACTAATGGAAACTCAGATCGCTTCTACATCTTGTGAATAATTCTGGAGTGAGCGAAGGGTTGCAGACAGCCCTGTGATACACTGATCTCATTTCCTTCGGCCATATTTACCCCAATGTGGGACACCTGGATCACATGGAAATTCTACTTTTAATTTTTTGAGGAACGTCCATTTTGGTTTTGCTAATTTATATTCCCACCAACAATGCACAAGAGTTGATGAGACCCTTCCTGAAAATGTTCTGTTTGGGTCTTTCACACCTCCCCTCACAGCACATCAAGGTGCCATCCGCTGAGAGATTCTGCAGCCTTACCCAACAGCCTCCCAAGAGCTTAAACACGAAGCTAATTTTTTTTTAACATAAAGCTGAAACAACTGTAACTCAGAGGAAGTGACACTGTCCTACTCTTCTGCAGTAGGAAGCTTAGCATCCCAAGGTCCACTTCCTGGATTTGGGGTATTTTCGTTAGTTGGTCATCTTAAAGAAAAATAGCAATTCAAACAAATGTTTAATATGAAATTAGGCAAAGAGATGTACTAAATATTTTTATAGCACTGGATGTATAGTTCAGTCCTTGAATTGCTGGGGATGAGAGAAAAACTGAGAGCAAATTAATTTCTTGGGAGTTTCTATCAGCTTTTGTAAGAAGGGGTAAATTGTGAAACACAACATAAACGGAAGCTACCGGATGTCCCCAGGGAGGGCTCACCATGATCTTGTCGCTGTCGATGATGGTGTTCAGTCTGTGCGCGATGGTCAGCACGGTGCACTGAGCAAATTTCTCCCGGATTTTTTTTTGGATTAACTCATCAGTTCTGGAATCACACAAGTTAGAGTTCATTCAGTACAGATGAAAAAAGTAAACAAGATTTTACAGATCATAAGATACTTTAATTCTTTTAAAAAAAAATCAGTATTTTAACACACAATCACATTCAAAAACCGTAGAAACTTTGGGAATTTTACTGTTTTTCATAAAACAATGGAAAATACATTCCCCCTCCAAAATGTTTGGAACTATCAGAAGTGGGGTTTAGGAATCTCTTTCAGAATGCCTAGAACGTAAGTTGAGTATTCCTTATCTGAAATGCTTGCGACTGGATGGTTTTCAGATTCCGGATTTTGGAATATTTGCATATAATAATGGGATATGCATACCCTGAAAGTAACTTTATACAACATTTCTACTAATTTTGGGCACCACATTTAAAATTCACATTCAGTGTTACATGGACTTCAGTTCTGTACCTGGGGTCTACATTTGCTGTCGCTTCATCAATAATCAATATGCGATTTTTCTTCAGAATTGCCCGGGCGAGGCACACTAACTGTCTCTGTCCAACGCTAAAATTGGACCCTGATTCTGCTAATTCAGTATCCATTTTACCAGGGAGATCTTCGATGGCTTCTTTCAGCTGTACCTGAGGAGGGAGACAGAGAATGACATCTTCCTCAACAAACCACCACGGAAGTAGACAAGGCTCTTCAACATTACAACTCTCAAGACTTGTGTTACTCGTACCGTCTTGGCACGGCGAGAGTTAGTTCCAGCCAATGTTTATGAGAGAGATGGGAGACTCAGAACAGAAACAGTCTGACGTAAGTGGACAACCCGAATGGGACCCAAGGAACTTCTTCTGTCACCACCTCTGTAAGTGCTGCCACGCGGGCTCATGAGTTAACAGTGCTGGTGCAAATCTCATTAAAAAATATACAGTGCGCTGAATGAAATCATTCTCCAGGTAGAATATACCAAAGTAAAAAATTCCTCTTCTTAATTTTTAGCTAAGAGGTAACTGCAGGAATTTACAGAGACAGAAAAGAGAATTGTTGGGGAGGGACTAAAGGATTAACTATAAATGGGTAAGAGGGAACTTCTGGGGTGAAGTATTCCAAAACTGGATTGCTATGATGGTCATCCAACTCTACAAACTTGCTAAAACCACTAGATCACACTCAAAAACGGAGCGTTCTCTGGTATGTGACTTCTATCTCAATGAAGCCGGCAGACATAAATCATCCCAGAGCCCTCATCACCTGAATGCCCATCCCACCATGTGATTGCCACCAGGCACCTATGGGTACTTTACCACTTGGGAAGATTTTAATCAACTGGAAAAGTTTTAAAATATTTCAAACAATGGGAAATTGCACCTCCTATGTTGGGAAATCTGGATCCTATTTGGGGGATGGTTCTTTCCCAAGTTTAACCCCACGCTGCTAAAACTGTCAAGTGTACTTACCTCAGTCTCATAAATTCACCGCAGTGAATAAAAAACTCATGGAAAACAGGACACAACGTAACATCTGGCCTCCGATTTGGGTATTTATATTAATCTGTCCTTGTAAAATTGTAGTTATAAAGTGATGTGAGTCTACACTGGGTGATGATTCAGTTCAATGACTATTTTGTTTCAGAGAAACTTTATACAGCAAGAGCCAAATAAGAGCTATCTTTGAGAACTAAGAACCAGAAAGAGTCCATACGCCTCACAGTCAGAGATCAGTAGACTGATGAGTGCAAGCAGGTGCACAGAATTGCAGTGTCAAACAACGAAAAGTCAGGGACCCTACATGCTGAGGCATTTCTACCAACAACGCCTTGAGTTGTGCTCATGGTGGAAGCCCAACTCCAAGAACTGGGAATTCTGACTTAAGATTAAATACGGTATTGGTGCTTGGTGCTAACATGAAACAGGAAAATGTACAAAATTTGAAGTCTGCCATTTGGATCGGGGGCAAGACCCTGTACTGAAAACTCCAGAAGACGTCAGTTTGCTCAAGCACCCTCCATTATAAGGAAGAGGACCACCTGAGTACTGTTGCTAGGAGACAGACTCACAGATCTACACCTGGGTCCCCGGACTACACCAAAAGTATATGGTGGCAGTTTTATCAGTTTTATCAGTTTTTCCTGTGAATGGACTTTAGTAATACTAGTGCATGAAGATTTCTTTTTTTATCAGTTTTTCCCGTGAATGGACTTTAGTAATACTAGTGCATAAAGATTTTTTTTTTTTTGGTGGTGGTACTGGTGATTGAACCCTGGTGCCTTCACATTAAGCTACATCCCCAGCCTTTTTTTATTTTAATTTTTAATGTCGAGACCGGGTCTTGCGAAGTTACCCTGGCTGGGCTGGAACTCTAAGACTGAGGGTCAGACTTTGAAGATATAATCTTACAGTTTCCCTTGACTAAGGTGACAACGTATCACTTAACTGGGAATAAGGGTTTTGAGATAGAGAACAGGGGACATGCCTTCCAGAAAACAGTTCTGAGCCTCTGTCTTCATTAATGAATCAGAGAGGCTATGAGAATGATACCAGCACGAAGGTCCTCTGAAGTGCTATCCTATGCTCCAGCTACGATGAAGTGCTACAAAGAGGAAGACACAGAGAGGTAGGAGAAGACAGCAAGAGTGACCACAGGGAAACACTGGGTAAGTACTCTTACATTTATTAAGTGAGATCATTATTGTTATCTCACAATCAGCAATAGGCATTACTGAGCTGCTTTAACCTCCAAATGGTTCAGCAAAATGCAGACTCCCAGATAGAAGGCAGATGAGGCAAGATATTAACAGCTGAAAAATCAAGGTGAGGAAATATGGTTTCATTAATATTTCTGTGACTTGAAAAAAATATTTCCATTTTTTGAGAGAGTCTCACTATGTAGTTTAGGCTGGCCTTGAACTCACTATGTACCTTAGACTGGCCTAGAGCTCTCAGGGATCCTCCTGCCTCAGCCTCTTGAGTTCTAGGATTACAAGTGTGCACCACCACATCCAGCTTCAAAAATTTTAAATTAAAGTGTTGGGTCTTTTTGCCAGACAGTCAGACTTGGGCCCTGCCTAGATCTGCCAATAGGGCAAGTTCCTGAACTTTCCCTTAGCTTAATGAGACATAATATTATTATAAGCAAGATCTCTATCTCCCAATGCTATTGGAATATAAAGTAAGTCAGTATGTGTATTTAGAACAGTTCTCGCTACAAGGGAAGAGATCAACAGATATTGCCTAGTACTAATGTTGCCAGCCAGTTCTCTTCATGATCTGCTTTACTGTCCTTTGTTAGTCCAATGTAACTGTATTCCCATGTGCTTTTGCTTATTTTCTATCTTCTCCACAAGAATTAAGCTCTCAGAATCTCCAACACCTATGCAAGAAGCTGTCAATAAATACCGGCTGAATATATGAATGAAGCCACAGCACATCTCACATCACTCCATATCTCTTCCTATAAATTAGAAAATATATTCATAATGGATATATATGTAATATATAATACACCATTTCTTATTATATTTCATTATAAAAGAAACATATTCCTTATAACAGTTAATTGGCTCCAGGATATCACTGTAGCCATGCTTCAAAATGTGAAAAGCATTTTTAAATGATAATTTCAAGCTGGGCGTGGTGGTGCACACCTGTAATTCTAGCACTCTAGAATTTCACTACAGAAAGACTCACAGTCTTGAATGAAACCAGAGGTCAAGCGCTTTTCAAGTAGGAGACGGTGAAGTAAGCGACCCAGTTTAGGGCAATACAATCCCCACAGCTGCTGGAAAGCGGGGTGGGTGTGAAGACGCAGCACGGACATGCCTTCAGAAACAAGAATTACTGGCAGGAAGTTGTCAGGCCTCCAAATCTGCCTGCTGCAGACACAACCCATCTCTAAAGATTTTAGCGCTAACCCTGGAAAGGGGCAACAGTGACGAACACACCCATTCACAGTGACAATAACAACGATGAGGGCCTGATCACTGAGAACTGTGGGTTTTTAAAAAAAATAAGCCACACTTCTAGGAAATGAAGAGATCAACCATTCAATCCATATTCATTAAATGCTTACTTTTTAAAAGTAAAAGAATGAACTAGGTCCTATGAGGGATTAGAAGTCTAAGATACGGTTTCTGCCACTAAGTAGCTTAGAATTAATTTGCAGAACTAGCGTGAACATGCAAAATATGTAGTGTTGAAATACATATATAAACCGACAGCATTGTAACAGTCAAAATCCTTTTCCTGGGAAGGCAAGGAAATGCGAACAAGGGGTCCACAGGGAAACGGGGAGACGCTACACAAATAACAGAAAATCCTACAAAAAAGAAGGTATCCGTCTAAAAGTTTAGCAAAAGCTCTGACATTCTGTTACCTGAATTCATTCTGTAGCATTAAAATGACACATTTGCCAATAAATAACTATTGTCACATCCTAACTGCATAATTTGCCTTTATAAGCACTTTCAAATAAAACTTCAAAGAATTTTACAAGTATGATCTCACTCATCTTTCATTTAATAACACTGAACAATTACGGTCTCCACTTCCTGGATGCTTCCTAGGAAGCGAGCAGCAGAATCAGCAGTACAGGGTACTTAGCCACTAGAAGAATCTGAATCCATGCACGCGACTTCTAACAGTGCCCAGCTAAGGACAGATAAGATAATGTATCCTGCTGTTAGGTAACAAGAGAAGAACTGAAATGAAAACGTGAGACCTTTCATTCCTGATGTTCACAATCATCAATATATACATTTAGCACATCTATGTCATCAATGTCTTCTGTGAGAAACAAAGTTAAAGCAATCAGCTCCCCTCAGCTGCCTGCAATGCTACAGACAGACATACACATATACTGATGCTATTAAGACAATCACAGTATGTAAATTACCTCTTCTAAGGCGTTCCACAGTTCCTCATCCGTGTGCTCATTAAAGGGATCCAGGTTTTTCCTCATCGTTCCAGTGAACAACACAGGTTCCTAAATGTCCCCAAGAGTGAATGTTGTTATTAGTTTCTTCCCATCATATTCCAGTCCTAACTCTCAGAACAGAATTAAACTACCAAACACCCCCAAATTCATCATAGTCATTAATTCTAAGGGTACAGATCCCGTTTAGAAAGCAAGATTTCCATTACTTTCCCATAGCATAAACCCACAGTGCTCTAAAATCTATTCCACATCACTGAACACGCACAAAAGAAACTGCTGCAGTATGTCATCTTATTAAGAAAATGAAGAAAAAAGGAAGGCTCCTAAAAAAAGAAAGAAAATACCTTCTTGGTAATATCTGTGGAAACAGGAAATGCAAGGATATACTTATTTGAAGAAATTTACATCAACGGAACTAGAAATTGTCTATCCTGGTGACACACTGGAAAATACCAATGGCATTCATAACTAGTTGATGTTTGTGTTTCAAAGGAAAACTGTTCAATGTTTTCTCCATTGGTAAAGCAGTCTTCCGGGATTGGGAGTCTCCCTGCGTGCCACAATGGGAAACTTCTGGCCTTTGTCCAGGAGACATGAATTAATGGGGCCAGTGGCACCTCTGTTCATGAAGAGGTCGCCTCTGACGTTGCACCAGCTAATCCCCACGTTATCTGGGCTGTGCATCAGGGATGCTGGTCTTACCAAACCTCATTATTAACTACAAGGATAAAGTAACCTGAAACCTATTGTGAAGCATATCATGTCACAGAATTATTTTAATTTAAATAGCTCCTCCCATTCATTTGCCTTAGGAGGAGCCCACAGTTAAATGGCTCTTGAGATACTGTAGATTTTAAGAGCGAATCATGTCCAAGAGCTTATGGAGCCTTGCAAATGTTGTCTTCTGGAAGGTTCTAGCAACCCAGGCTGCAAGGTCATGGGTGACAGAGAACCCAGCCAGCTACTCTGAGTGAAGGTGCCCAGAGGAGGGGACAAGAGAAGCACTGGCTCTGCCTCAGGTCCTGGAGAACTGCTCAAGGGACATCAGCCTCCACTCTCACCTAGTCTTGGGGCTGGGTGCCCAGTGCCTGAGAAGAAAGAAAAACTAAGGAAGACTTTGCTCGAGCCATGAAGAAGAATGACATTGTCCAGCAGATTCTCAGTCTTAAGACTGACTGGTAAGGGAGGAATAGAAGCAGAAGGCCAATGACTTCCCACCAAAATATATGACAAAATTGAAAAATTAAGAAGACATTAAAAAGGGCATTATATTTACACTAAGTAGTTGGTTAAGTAACCAATATCCCTCCAAATCACCCCAAAACCACTGGTCAGTCATACAATGTTTCAGAATGACTACTAAATTGAACTTCAGAAAAAAATAACAGCGTTATTTAAATGATCAAGATGCGCTATGTGTACACACCAGTTTCCCAAGATGAATGCAATTATGTACTGCAAACATATACTAACAGAAAGAAACTTAAATGGTTAAAAAAAAAAAAAAAAAAAAGATTTCACTTAAAATGACTGATTTTAAGGCCAAAGCCTAAACAACAGTCTAGGGAGTGGTAGGATTTCTTGTCAGGGAATAACCATCATTCTACCAACTTCAGAGTTTTAAGAGAAAATGTGTATACTCTATTGATCAATTCTAAGATCAATTCTAAGATTCCAACAAGCTGGATAAGTTCTCCCCCCTTTGTTGCTTATATGAAGCATATAAAGTGATGTGTCCGGGGACAGGGTGCGGCTACCCACCTTTCCTCTCTGCATTGCTTCTCCTCCCACCACCCCCCAAGGGCTCCTTGCTGTGGCTGATACTGGGTTGGCTCAGGGGCTGGGGCAGTGTTAGAGGAGACACAGGGGCTGGAAGGAGAGGTTAAGAAGATGGCTTTGCACCTATGTGGAGAAGACAGAGGTGGTCCCTTGGCTTCTATTCATGGCTACAGGTCCACTTCCTCATCCAGGGTGGCTTCTGTCACCTTTTTCCTTCAGGCTCCTCTCCTATAGCAAAGTAATTTCTGGTAACAGGTTGAGTTTGATAAAGTTTCCTCCTAGGTATTTACAAAGAGCCCCCTTTACAGATGCTACTTAAGCCAATGTATGAGAAAACTGCTTTGCTTTGTACAGACTGGTCTTCTTTTCTTTGTTCAAGGATGGAAAGGTTCACAGTACTTAGTGTATTTAGAAATACTGATCTGGCATCTTATGAGAACAGGCACGGGAATGCACTCCAAGCCCAATCTCCTTTTGCTTAACCAAGGCCTTGTGCCTGTGACCGCCTTCACCAGCTTCCCTTTAGGAACTCCTGGGAAGGATGAGCCTCTGCAAAGACTGAGGGACTAATGTGAGATCTAAGGCCTGGGCCAGCTGTAGCTGCTCTGCGATGGCCCCAAAGAGGTTCTGTGAATGTAACCAAACCATGGTGTGGGCTGGCAGAGAAAGACAGGTAAAGTTCAAGCATTTCTCACTGCAATAAGGCCCCCGCGTACATGTACACTGTCAACTTAAACAGAACTGTTGGGCAATCACTCCTGTTTATTTAGCAGTATCGAAAGAAAACACTTTCTTAAATAGGAACATTTTTCCTTTGTTATGGTATGCTGACCATATATTTCACTGAATAAGGTTCCCATCAAAACTTGTTGAATGAGGAGAATGACTGAATAACAAATTAACTGAGTAAAGCTACATTTTTCTTTAAAACCAGCAAGTAATTTGTTCACAATGTCTGTTTTACTGTGGGAACGTGTTTTATGTGCGGTGTTCATGTTGGTTTCCAGTCATGCTACTTCCATGCATTTGCCAAATAAGAAACCATTATATTATCTTTGAAAGGTAATAAAAGTGCTCATAGTAAGACACAGACTGCAGGGGGAGATAAGGGTCAAATTAATTATCATTTCTGATAGATATTATTATTGAAAGTACCTACCTCCAGGCAATGAAGTTAATAAACTAATATTATAAATAAATGTTGTAAAAGTGTTCGCAGAGAGACATTTCAGTGTAGGGATTTATGGGAGGACATACAACCTTCTTGTAAATATCTACAAAATTTATTAGACTAAATATATTTTTTTCCTGAAGGGACATGTTTAAACTGTGTTTAATGAGAGTTTTTATTTTTACCTCCACAGTTGGTTGGCATGGTGCAGTAAGGGAAACAAATGCTCTTGTTTAATGTAATAATTTAAATGGAAGACTAGAATAAGACCTGTTTTTCATCATGGTTTAAAGTTTAAGCATTTTTTAAAAAAATACTTAGGGCTATAGTTAGTAATGAACTATTTTCGCTATTATTAACATCCTAAGTTCATATTAAACAGGTGACCCCAAAGTGGCCACTGTGAATAAAAACATTTATGACAGTAAATTGATAATCCCTCAAGACAACTGCAAGACTGCAAAGCACTGACTCCCTAGACCTTTTGTATATATTCACTGCAAGACAGGCCTCCGTTATCTCAAGGAGAAACTCTACCACTGACCTTCATACCCTTAAAACGACGACCTGGGACCAGGACAATACTGTTACTACCATGAGACAAAGCACAACACTTTAATCTTTTTGGGCCACAAACAAGGAAGCTTCTTCTACTAAAATATGCTCAACAGTTGCCATTGCTGCTACTCCCCCTGTGTGTTTATTTCCAAGTCCTGAGAATCTTTCCTAAGGACCGCACATCTCCTGGTCTCAAGGACGAGGGAGTCACCTGAAGTCACTTTAAATCTTGGTTCCCCCCCCCTTTTTTTCAGCCCTGTAGCCTCTGAATGAACTGATCATCGTCCATTTTCAGAAGAAAAGAACATTGTTCACCAACAAAGGAAGAAGAATTTAAGTCATGTAAAGTCTTCTTTAAGTACAAAAAGGTCACCAGCTCTGGGGAGCAGTTTCATGGGCTTTAATGAAGACTCCAGTGTGTGGAAACAAAAGCGGACTGCATTAGGCCTGGATCCAATTGTATTTCTTTACCGGTAACAGCATACCTACCTTTTTTCCTCTTTGACTTTTGTTCTCAGAAAAGAAAAGAAGAGAAAAAGAAAAAAGAAAACAAAACCAGGTAATCAAAAAGAAGTCTTATAAGAGACATAGCTCTGGTTAAACTTTTCAACTTACTGAAGAAAACTCAGGGAATAGAAATACCAAAATGGTAGAGTGGACCATTTAAACCTACTTGGCTTTTGTTCTAATATAAATTTTTTTTAAAAAAATCTATTCACTATAAAAAAGGAATCTTTAATCATGATAAAGATGATAGCTGTTGATGCGCACCAACCCTCAGGGTGCCATCATAAATGTTGAATTTGCATGGAATTACTCTTCAACTGAAAACATTTTCTTTGTGCCAAAAGGACAGGGGCACTAGGTGTAAAGAATCCATCCAAAAGAGTTTTGAAATTCATTTTTCCAGATGCGCTGCGATAAGCAAGCCATACCCCGAGGACGGTCTCACCTAGAGGTTCTCTTCAAGGAGTGCATTTAACCACTTCGGGTTGGGAGCGTGGAAGTGCATTTCACCTCCCTGGTCTGCTGCAGGAGGTGACTTAGGACGTACCTTCATGGTTTGCTTATTGCTGAAATTTTGAATACCCATACAGGAGTCCCTTCTTAAGGACATAGAGTTTGTTTTAAAAGTGACTCCTATGCTCCTACTAGAGCCTTAATCCCTAACACCAAATTGATCCTGGAAGGTTCAAGAGGGGCAACGATCAGAAGACAGAAGACAGGGAAGCTTCCTTCTCCAGGCAGGGAGAAGACTTGGGTCTGATTCACCTACACCTCGCAATTGAGGGAAATCGCAGTCAGCTTCCCTTCCGCTGTACTGCTCCGCTCATCCTACTCGTTCTGCATCAGGGTATGGTGACACAAGCAAATCCGTCATGAATTCATTTCGGGGGAAAGACAGATGAATGATTTCTGAGTTATAGATCAGTAACCTTCAAATCATCTTGACGACGGGTTTTCTCTGTCTCTGGAGCCACTGAAACACGGTCAGAGAAAGGGCTCTGAGTTCCAGAAAGCAGTGTATCTGACACTGACCAGCCCATGACAAAGAAGCGAACCTGTCTCTAAAATGATTTTCCTTTAGTGCTGTGTTTTTCAAGTTTTGTTTTGCAAAAGAACCCTCCTGAAAAAATTCAGTCTTTCAGAGCTATCATACTGAACTGTGCAAATGAGAAACAAAACTGTAGGAGAATATATCTTTTGACTTTGCTCTTATTTATTCTCTTTGCTCAGGACTTTCGGGGATCCTTTTTTAGTGGGATACATAGAAAATGCATAAAAATCGAATCAGGAATGATTCAACTGTCAACAAATATTTACTGAAAAAAGATTTTTAGGGTCTGACAGTCCTGAGTTTGGACTCAACTCCTTACTAGCTGTTGGCCTGAAGGTAAGTTACAAACCTCTGCAGGTCTCCGTTTCCTTCCTGGGACATGGGGCCCTACCGACCCACCCTGCAGAGCTCAAGGGAAAGAGCAGCCTCACTGAGCTCATTTCTTGGTGCTGAGCTGGCCATGCGGGGCAGGATAGAGGGCAGTGTTGCAGACTGCAGGTGCAACCAACAGATCATGAAATCAATTTTGTGGCTCATGATCATCATTTTGTCTTTTATATGAACTAGAATAGAATGGATATAATAGAAAATATCAGAGCGCAGCACGGTGAGAGATGATGTTTTATGAGACTTTTGTTTCTGGGCATGTGTGTGCGCAGGGCCATGCACACGACCCACAGGGCATCGGGAAGCAAAACAGCGTTCCTCCTGTGGATCCCACAGGCCACTCCGTGTGCAGGAGGCTTGCGAGCTTCTGTGCTGACAGTCTCCCTGAATTAGCCTCAAAGCCTGGCTCTCCTGCCGTCTCGTGTCTCAGTTTTTAGCTCTTTCAAATGAGAGTGACAACAGAATTGAGCAAACTGTGACGTAAGAGGTGTCAGGGAAGAAAGCTAAGCCATGTGGAGGGTTCCACAGATGTGAGGGCTCCACAGATGTGAGGGTTCCACAGATGCAAGGGTTCCACAAATGTGAAGGTTCCACAGACGTGAACTGCCCTTGGGTAAGCTCTCCAAGGCTGCAACTAACACGCGAGCAATGAGAGGGAGAGGAGTCACCCTATCCTCCAGGAGAAAGCATGCCGCAAGGAATGTGGGCAGGCTGGGGACAACAGCCATGGGCTCCAGGGGCGGCTGCAAAGTATTAACAGGGTACTGAGGGAGTCAGGAAGTGGTGCTAGCCGGGGTGGGAGGAAGCCAGGAAGATAAAAGTGATGGTCTCTCCTATTGCTCCTTGTGGGAAAATATTTCATTTCTCTATTAGGCCTTATCCTAGAACTCCTAGTAAGTATGTATTTTGTTTGGGTTTGCTGCCTCACTATTTATACTTATATAAACAGTTTGGTTTAAAGAAAACCACCAAAGATTACAAAAAACAAAAGAGATCAATGAGCCAAGACCCGTTTTCACTTAAATAGCAATCATACCTCAAAGGGCAGCACCCTAACCTTTAATAAAGTTATTATTTTTCAAACATTTCTGAGAAGCAGGGACTGAGTTTTCACGGAGTTTATTCTTCATATCAAATCTGTGAGGCTGGTGATATAGCTAAGCGGCACAAGCACCTGCCTGGCAAGCACAAGGTCCTGAGTTCAATTCCCAGTACCAAAAAAAAAAAAAAAAAATCCATGCCCCAAATCTGTGAGGCAGGAATTACTAGTCCAGCTTAAGGGCGAGGCACTGACACTAGAGGGCAAGGTGACATCTTCAAGGTCACATGCCGGCAGAAAGCAGTGAGACAAAGTATGTGTTCATACTTAGTACATGCTATCAAAAGTCCACTCCAGCTGTCTCTTGAATGGCTTTCTGGACCTTTTATTCATCCCAAGTCTCCACACTACTGTATGTTTTCTGTATCAACTAACATTGCACCTTGGAGACAAAGGCATATACAGGCAAAATATAAAGGTTCCATGTTTACAATGCTTGGTGATCGTGATCTACATGGATACAAAGCTTAGCACTGTTTTTTAAGTACGTTCTCTGGAGTGGATACACAGAGCTTTTGCACAAAAGGAGGGTGGGAACTTATGGAACAGAACCAAAACCTGGTGATGTCAAGGTGTTCTTAGTCTTTGCTCAGATGTGCTTCCAAAACATTCCTGGCAGAGCCAAGAATCATCTAACGTTACTTCTTTATTTAGAGCTCTTTTATGTACACAGGCATACAACCATTTCTTATTAAGAAGCATTAAAAAGTAGCACAGGGCACGTTTCTAGATCCTTCCATTCAAAGATATGGAAGTATTTTACAGACAGGCCCACTGTTTCTGTTAAATAAACCTCCTTTGGCCCGTTTCTGAGATGAGTACAACCAAAAGATATAACTTGGGAATTTAAATTCTCTCCTCCTGTAACCACTAAGTCATGCTTCTAAAAGTCAGAGTGAATCTACGTGACGAAAACAATCTTTTCCTTTTTTTCCCCTGAAAGGGTTATCTTTTCTTCTGAATTGTGAAAAAATACACATTACTTGAAGTTTACCACCTTGACCATTTTTAAGTAGACAGTTCAGCGTATTAAACACATTCACATTATTTTTGTGCTCTTCACCACTATTTACAGGATTTCTTTTTCGTCTTACAATACTTAAGGATATGAAACTGAACCCATTAAACAAAACACGGTGTCTGCCTTTTCTCAGTTCCTGTCAAACACCATTCTGTTTCTGTGACTCTAAATACCTCGTATTAGTGGAACCATTCAGTATCTGTTATTTTGTGACTGGCTTATTTCTTTTAGCACAATGCCCGCAAAGTTTATCCATGCTGTAGCATGTATCAAAATTTCCTGCCTTTTTAATGCTGAGTAATTTTCCATGGTATGTAGAAACCACACTTTGCTTATCCAGTCACCTGTTCATGGACACTTGGGTAGCTCCCGCCACTTGGCTATTGTGAATAACGCCGCTATGAACATGGATGTACTACCCACTCAACGCTCAGCTTTTGATTCTTTGGGGCATATACTCTGAAGTACAATTGCTGGATCATGTAGTACCTCTCTCTTTGTGAGACGTTCCTCTTCCATTCTGCACAGTGGCTGTATAGTTTTTTTCCCCACCAGCAGAGCACAAGCTTTCTAATTTCTCCATATCCTCACCTACACATATTTTTTGTTTCTTGATAGTAGCCATTGTGAGGTGGTATCTCATTGTGGTTCTGAGTATCTTGATTTCAAAATTACTCAGAGTAATTCCAGTGTTTGAGAGGTCGATGGCAGGCCCACGTTCTCCTTTCCTTGGGGCGCCAAATTCTCAGCGCTTCCTAATAAGCAGTATTTCAAGGCTCTTTCTACCTGCGCACCCAGAGAGCACACTGGCCTGGCTCTTTTCTTCTGTGCCCTCTCTGTATTCCTCATCTCAGGAATAAATGTGCAGCTGTGTGTGTTCCTTACCTCCCTCAATGGTCAGAAGACTGTGGAGTGTAAAAAGCCCCAGAAACCCTACCTAGCAAGTCTGGAGTTGAGTATGTGCAAGTGTCAGGGAGGAGGGCAGAATGAAGATTTGAACCCCGAAGTGGCAGGCCCCAGGCCTGTGGGGACAGGCCCTGTGTTGTCCCTGGAGGACAGCAATTACTCAGTAAGTACTTTCTGGATTTAGGCTGAATAGAAGAACTGAGAGCAGTGACAGGATTCTCTATTGTGCACGTAATCCAATCTCTCGAACACTCCCCGCAAAGTCTTCTATTAAGAAGAAAACAAAATCAGAGCTCAAGAGGAGATGGCACTGCGCATTGATAGGTTCCCGCCCAGCCCGAACACAGCTTCCTCTTACCCTTCCCCAGCGCAAGCACAGGGCACGCCTGAGCCCGCCTCTCAAGCTCCGCCTTTAGCCAGAGTCCTCCTAAACCCCCCGCCTCTTTTGCTACCCCAGAGGAGCCGTGTGCTGCGTGCAGTCCTCTCCGGGACCTCTCCTGGTCCAGAGTAAACGCCTTCTTCCCCCTTTGTTTCTTCTTCTGCGCTGAAAACCTAACACACATCTCCACCACTGTGACAACAAGGTCAGAGGTCCACGAGAAGCACCCTACACACACAGCTCTCAAGAGGTGGTACCACTGGCTGATCAGTGAGGAAGAGAAAACAAGTGCAGAGAGCTGGAACTCCTTTGCCTAGTCTTCCTTGCTGGCCTCTACCGCCTGCTTCCCTGGCTAACATCAGGCATTAGTGCCTACACTGTAAAAATGTCTGTGAAGCATCCGTAAGCTCTGTAATTCTCACAGCCCCATGGTTTCACAGAAGGCCCTCCATGGAGATAATCGCCCTTGAAAGGGTAGCTTTACTTCCTACAGCAAAATTCCCTCATTAAGACACTTACACTCCAAGTTTCCCTGTAGAAACCTCTCAAGTGCTAAGCAAACCATTTATCATTCTGTCTTCAGAATTACGTGGTTATCAGTGGATCCAACTAAGGAACCTAGAGAAGTGGGGCCCAGAAATCTATCTGGGTAGGTAGCTACTCCTGAATCCGTCCTTTCTACCTCCCCCCGCCCAACACCATGAATAAACTCTAATATCCGATGAAAATACTTGCTAGAAACACCTATTAAAGTATGCTCTATTGGGGAAAGGATCAATCCAATTAAAAAAAGACCAATAAAATTAAAAGCAATTAAACTTAGGTGCCCATATAAAAGGAACATGTAGGAACACTCTGACTTGCATACCTGAGGAATGATTGACATTTTCTTCCTTAAATCATGAAGTCCAATTTCAGTTGTCAAGATCTTATCAATCCAAATTTTACCTTCAGGTTCTGACAATCTAAAAAGGGCTGAGATGAGGGAACTTTTTCCAGCTCCTGTTCTCCCCACAATTCCAACCTATAAAAGGATCCAAAAGGAGGGATTAGAAGTTAATAGTATGCAACAAACCTAGGAGAGTATTTCTGGCTTTTAGAGCGGACTGTGGATGTTTTATTCAGTGGCATCTACAGGTTTCTCAGTTGCAGCCCTGCTGAGCTTTGGGGCTGGGTAACTCCTTATGGTGGGGGCTATTCAGTGCCCTGTGGGATGTGCGTCAATAACCCTGGCCTCTACTTGCTAGATATGAGGAGCAGCCCCAAACTGTGACAACCTAAAAGGTCAGACAGGGACAAGTGTCCCTTCGGAGCAAAAGTGCCCCTGCTAAGATCCACTGGTCTACAGAAGAGTTAAAATAAGCCACCAATCTCCTAGGAGGGAAAAGCCAGCAGCCCCCTACGTGGTTTCAAGAAGCCAGCTTTTAAGTGAGCTTTACCTCCAAGACGCAAGTATTCTGAGCTTTGAGAATTTCTTGGATAATGTCACAGAGACGTTAACAACCCAAGGCAGAAGTGTTATATATAAACAAGTACTAATTTTTCTGGAGTCCTGTCATTTAAGATAAATTACTCATGGTAGAGAAACTAAATCTTGTTATGTTCTTCTGCCTCAAAAGGAAATACCTTAAAATTTCAGAATCCAGGGTCCCCATGTCTTAAAAGACAGTAACCAGCAGCCAAATCGTATGTAACAAGATCATCAACAACAACAACAAAAATAACACTTGCTGTTTATACGGGGCCTTTCATCTGAGCAGTTCAAAAGGCATTCTACAAACCAATTAATACCTGTAATTGCCCCGGGAAAGACTCATGTCAAATATGATTCCTCTTATGAAAGCCAAAGCTGAAGAGAAATGATGTGCACGGACAATAAGATCAAAGAAACAATAGAATGTAGGTAAAATGCTGGCCAGGAAGGAAGCTCTATGGTAAAAGTGGGCTTCTGAGAAGTGTGTGTCTAAGCCTGTATTCAGGAAGCTGGCCTTTTTACCAACGAGCCTCCTCAACTGAAAATTTCCTGGGGAGGGAGAGCTTCCCACAAGGTGACAGCATCCTTATTTAAAAATCTGGAATCAGTGAAGGGCATAAGACCTGTCTTGAACCATTTTTGTCAATTAATTCAGTAAAATTTAAAAATTCACTGATTTGAACAGTGAGGAACTGAATTTTGCCATGCTCTGATTATAGGCTGAGAATTTTACATGTAATCTCACTGGAATCCTTTCAAATAAAAAATCCATAAAATCAACAATAGCATTTCAAAAATTATCTTTATAGAGGTAAAATGCAAGAAGTGGCTTTATCTAATTTTAAAAATTCTTTATAGCCATAATCTACCTCATAGGAGTCCTAATGTGCATTGTATAGCTGGAACCGCTTTCTGCACCTGGGTATGTATGTCCCAGCACATACGCATGTGGCTCACGTGTGTTTCTGTCTCCCGCGGGCCTTCTCATATGTAAACAGCTCTGCATCAAGACACAGGCAGATGCTATGTTCGTGAGACATTTGCACACTCAGAACTCACATGCTATTAGCTCCATGGAAAACTAATATTGCTCAAACCCAAACCCTTGTAGACTATTAGTAAATAGCCAGATGAGCCCTTCCAGGCAGGGGATACAGAGAGCTGTATATAACCACAAGACTGTGAGCTACAGGTTCAAGTGAAGATAATTAAAAGTCAACTAAAAAAAAAACAGGTTTCTCTCTGTTACTCAAAGTCATCGAAACTATGGTCTGATGGCCTCAAAAAGGGCTTAGTGGGCTGTTGAGCGTTCAGACCAGGTTTATGAGTGCAGATCTTCCCTTGCATAGGCTTGGTCTTCCCTTGGAGGGTCCTGGAAGTAAGATAGGTATTCATTCAAATGCCCAATATTATGGATTGAAATGTGCCCTCCCAAAATCCTCAGTGTAAATACATTAGGAATCAGGGACTTCAAGGAAATAATTAAAGTCAGTCAAGTCATAGGGTGGCTCCCTAATCCCACAGGTCTGGTATCTTTAAAATAAGAGACACTAGTGATCTCGCTCACCCTTTATGCACGCAGAAAGGCCATACAAGGAGACAGTGAGGACATGACCATCTGTGAGCCCTGCTAGGTCACACCTGGAAGCCAATCCTGGTGGCAAGCTGATATTGAAAGTCCGCCTCCAGAACTGTCAGAGAACTTTTTTTTTTCAAAAACACGAAACAAGGCAAAAACAAAAACCTATGTTTGAAAGATTATCACAGGTCACCAGATGCCAGAGGAGGAAATCACTAATAGCAGTTCATGCCTCCAGAGAGACACAATGAGATACAGTAGTCTTGTTTTAATCACTTTGTAATGGTCCCTTTATGTTTTCCCTGGTGGGCGAAGGTTGTTGCATCAACATATCAGATATTTGCACTTGGATCTCTCTCCATCCATCAAATTCAACACAATCAAGACCCAGCATCTCACTCATACAGCTGCAGCTCCAGATGTTCCCACTGGGATCTCTGAACTTCTAACACCCACCATGCTTCCAGAGTCCTCCAACAGCAGCCTGGTGGCCAGCCCTGAAGACTCTATGCTTGTTTCCTGACTCAATGCCCTCATTTTAATTAGAGCAGCTATCACCTGAGTGTGAGGCTTTTAAAAACAAAATAAACCAAACACTTCCTAATTATAATCAGTGAAAATCAATTTGAAAAGTATATGAATATTAGCCATAACTCTAGCACTCTGATAGAACCATTCCTCTTATCAGGCTGTACTGTGGGTGTATGTGTATGTGTTCCCAAAGTTACAAAAAATGAGATTAGTACGAATATATTGCTACCCTCTGTTTTCATGTACTATATCATAAAAACTTAAGGGCCATATAATATTTCAGTATACATGATCATTTATTTAACAAACTCCCTATTGGTGAATATTCAAGCTAATATTTTGCTATTATAAATAACACCATGTTAAATATCCTTGAAGCTAAATGTTTCCAGCCTTAATTATTTCCCTAAGGGGCTGGGGATCTAGCTCAGTGGCACAAGTGCCTGCCTGGAAAGTGCAAGGTCCTGAGTTCAATTCCTGGCACCAAAAAAAATTATTTCCCTAGGATCAATTTTTAGATATGGAGCTGCTGAATGAATGGATACTAGCATCTTCACAGGCGGCTGGTAGGTGCCGCCAACTCACCATTCAGACAGAAAGTTCTCTCCCTCACCCCCCGGCTCCCTGCTCATTGGCCAACCTACACATTACAACTTTCCCTGAACCCACATTAGCTTTCCCTGAGTCCACCTCCCCAAGAGTATAATCAGTTTCCCCACTACGTGTCGCTAGACCAGCGTGAGGGCTGCTGGCTTCTGCTTCCTGCGCCTTCCGGCTGGGAACTCAGGCTCCATTTGTGAGGTACAGCTCCGTACCTGGCGCTCCACACCAAGAACCACACTACAAAACACTCCCAACCAACGTTTCCATCCTGACCTACAAGAGTGCTTCCTGCAGGCCCCTGCATTATTGTGAGGCCTGAACCTGAAAATGTGATCACGCACCTCATAGGTGCTCCCCACCCCTGCCCCCATGTCCCATGAAAGTGCCTCAGCCTTCATCCACAGGGACTCCTGGCCTTATGCTCACCATGAGGCGGTCCCTCACCTGGATGCCTTTCACCTGCATCTCCTCCCACTGAAATCCTAGCCACCATCTTCAAGTTTGTTTCAAATGATGAATCCCACCTAAATATTCTACCTGTCTCCTCATGTGGACAACTTTTACCTCTGACAGATGTTATATCTCCTCTCCTAAATATTTATAAACTGTGACCATTTTCTGTCTTACAGAGTAGCCATCCCATCCCCTCTTCTTTCTTTTTCTTTTCTCTTCCAGACAATCTTGCTAAACCACTAAGTTGCCCAGGCAAGGCTCAAACTTGTGATCCTCCTGTCTCAGCCTCCCAGAATCCTGGATGCAGGCGTGCGCCGCCACTCCCAGCTGCTGTATGGTTTCTTCCGCTGGATTATGTGTGCCAAGGAAAGGATCCATGTGGACTCGTGTGTTTCTCCATTTGTATTAGCTATGGTGTCCTGTGAAAAACAGGAGTTCTGTAGGGAGCTGAAAGTTTAACTCATGCTTGAGAAAGTTTTGGAATTAGCACCAGATTGTTCAGGCATACAGTAAACAAGTAGGAGAAGACAGATATGGCAGATGACTCCCAGAACCATATAAACAGGGCAGCCACCTCATTTTCATGGGGCAGACAACAAGCTATGCCTTGTAAGTGGTTAAGTTCATCTTACACCCCAGGATAATGACAGCAACCTTTAATCAAGGTGTCAGTCTCTATAGTACTCGGTGTGAGGTCCCATTACTTCCATTTTACTAGGAAAAAAAAAAAAAAAAAGAGGCTTAGTAAGCTTAATGAACCTTCATGAAATAACCTGAGTCCCACTAGAACTAAGATTGGGTGGATCCTGCCTGCTATAGTCAGGCCTCCCTCTGGCTCTGATGGCCCAGCACCAGATTCCCTAGGGTGGAGAGGGCAGAGAGGTGTGGCCTCCATGCAGACCTGTTTCCAGGCGTGCAGAGTGTGCTGGTGCTGAGGATGCAGGTGAGTGCGATGGCAGGGGCGGGAGAAGAATGTACAGACTGAGGTTGTCCTCAGCAGGGGCTGGTGCCCACAGTGCAGGCTGGGGAGAAACCAGCCATTGGGGACCACAGGTCACCTGGGTGGTGAGACAGACCTACCTCCCTGTTGGGGCAGTGAAGCTACTTTCTTATGTCCTCAGGCAGTAGAAGGAGCCCAAGACCTGGCAGTGCTTGAGCAGGGCACTGTGAGATACAGACCCAGGGACAGCCGCATGGGGACGGCAGATCAGATGCAGAGCTCTGCAGCAGGAGACAGGCTGGACCGGAAAGAGGCGCATAAATGCACACACCTGGGACCATGCAGAATTAAACCCTAACATAAACTCAGGACTTGCAGGATATAAAGTTAAATAAAATCTGCATGGCGGTAAGTGAGCCAGGACTTTCTAGAGTCTCCTGATCAATTCTGATAGATGCTGGGGTAACCCAGAGGCTTGATTTCAAGGTGTTGAAGGAAGTTTCTTGGAAATCATGGGTTACTGGTCATGAAAAATTGCTGGTGGGAGAGAAGACTCCACGGGGGTCCCAAGCAAATGGGATTCTGGCTGCAAAGGGCTGGGGGTCTGAGTGTCTGCATTTCTGAGAGGTTCCCAGCAGAGGCAGATGTGCTAAAGCAGCAAGGATTGGGGAGCAGGCTCTGGGAATTGGGGACACCAGGCATGAGAGGAAGGCTCTCTGAGAAAACATTATGTAAAAAGGGAGAAAAATGTAGGAAACTAATATTTTTGCACATTATAGCAAGGTCTAGTACACATCTGTAAAAATGTATTATCGAAGTAATAGCTCTGAGCAAGAAAAAAAAAATAGCAAACCAAAATCAATCTACCTCTAGAGCTGGAAAATGCTTTAAAATGGCCCAGTACTTTCTCAAATGATCAAATCAACCACAAAATCATCTAAATGAAAAAATGCAGCCAGTGTTTAAAATCTAACCTAGAAGCCTAGGGTGGTATTTACCTCATTTTTATTCTTTATTTTTACTTGCTATAGCTTCCCTACATTAGCAACCTGCTTAGTGCCAATTACATTTTCCTATTTACTGTAACTTCTAGGAATCTCAGCCCAGGAAACTGTTGAAAGAAATAAAGCTCCTTTTCTGCTGCACCGGCACATTCCCGTGTCCTCCCTGAACACTGCCTCTTCCGATCAAATCCGACACTTAAGGGGTGGCTGCAAACCAGGGGCTGGACGCAGGGGTGTGGGAGATGACACCCCCGAGTCACAGGCAGAGGGGAGTCATCCCATGAGGACAGGCCCTGGACATAATTCCCTAACTACTGGGTAGTTTAAGACACACATCAATATTCAAGTTATCATAGATGTTAAAATGCAGTCTTCAAATTTGATTTAACTTCAAACATTTTAGCATCTTGAGTAATCGTGTCCCCATGATTTGGGGATTTTAAGATTGAAGAATCTTTTTTTTAAAAAAAAAGACTTAATAATCTGGGGACATATGGATTTCTAACGTGTTCAAAGTTTCTTTGATAATTTGTATTTTGTGGCTTCCCAGGGCACTTGAGGCGTATACAAATTAACAGAACGACAACAGCATCATCAGATCTGATACACCATCTGCAAATAAGCGAACGTCCCCACAGAATTCGAGAGACTGGTGCTCGTCAGAGCTACAGCTCATGTTTTGCCCACACAGTTGTCCTCACCATCTTCAGACCTACCAGGAAGCTGTGGAAATAATTAGGAGCTTGCTTTTGCCAGATGGTTTACTAAAGCTGTTCTCTGTGTACCCTTTGGGCACCAACTGGTACGTTCATTCTTTCATGTCACAAGGGTATCGCTCATTACATCACGGCTGCGATTAGGCCATTAAACGGGCCTGAGGTGGAAAGTTTAAACAAGCAGCTCCTGAAGTATTTAGCACTGCGGGGGCGGGAGGTACAGCTCAAGGGTAGAGCTCTTGGTGCGTGCTCTGAGCTGGATGCCCAGTCCTGGAAGAAAGAAAGGAAAAGGAAGA
The DNA here is from genome assembly GCF_000276665.1 of Chinchilla lanigera. Classification (NCBI taxonomy): domain Eukaryota; kingdom Metazoa; phylum Chordata; class Mammalia; order Rodentia; family Chinchillidae; genus Chinchilla; species Chinchilla lanigera. The sequence goes on along the minus strand of NW_004955404.1, from coordinate 14,886,221 downwards.
GGAGGAGGAAGAGGAAAAAGAAAAAGCGCTTCACACTCCCGTCCAGGGAACAAGCCATGCAGAGCTGCCTTGTGCACGTGCTTTGTCACAGGTGTCTTCTACTTGGGTGTTACTGGTGCTCACAGCCAGCTGTCTTCCCACAGCACTCACCATCTTCCCCACAGGGAAGAGGAGGAATAGAAAATACTCCCAACCTTAGGAAGCCTCAAGGTACGGCAAGATACAAATCCGGAATACAAATCACACTATGATATTCTCTTTTCTGTGACTTTTGTTTGTTTTTTTGAGACAGGATCATGTAGTTCAGGCTGGCCTTGAGCTCGCTAGGTAGTCCAGACTGGTTCCAAACTTGTGAAGAGCCTCCTGCCTCAGCCTCCCCAATGCTTGGATTACAGGCATGCGCCACCATGCCCCACAGAGTTTTTTAAAAATTGTTGTAAAGTGACCCAAAATTCACCACCATAACCATTTCTAAGGTGCATTAATTATGGTCACACTGCAGTGCAACCTTCACTACCATCCACTTTCAGAGCTCTTCTCATCTTGCAAAACTGGAACTCTGTACCATTAACATGCTCAGGGCGGGGCTAGGATTCATACATCTCCCTGCTGGGCGGCTCTGAACTACTGGAGGTACACGCATGACCGTCCCATCAGGCGGCGTGGGGTAGTCCCATCTGCTGGTACCAGATGCTCCACGGCAGAATCATGCACGTAACACCAGTGGTTCAAGCTGGCAGGAACACGTTAAACAAACAACAGTGGAGCTCCCACTCCCTGCCCCCCCCCAGCCTCTGGCAACTACCCTCGTGCTTTGTGTTCCTAAGATCTGGGCTACTCCCGGCACGCACATGAGTGGACTCATACTGTGTCTGTCCTGTGTCTGGCTTTCCTCACTCAGCACTATGTCCTCAATCCCATCCATGCTGTAGCATGAGCTGGAATTTCCTTCCTTGTTAAGACTAAATAACATTCCACTGGGTCTATACACATCTGGCTCATCCACTCAGCTGTCAATGGATACTTAAGCAGCTGCCACCTTTCAGTAATTATGAGTAACACTGCCATGAACTTGTGTGTATCACAGACGTGGTCTTCAGGTGTCTAGAAGATGGTATAGAAGAACAGATGCTTTCAGAGATGCGGAGATATTTGCACTGATGCTGAAAATGAGGAGACTTTCTGCACCCAAACAACAGCAGGAAAGGGGCCCCAAAGCCAGGAGCGGGCGTGCATGAGCGACTGGGAGGACAGGCAGTCTGGGAGAACAAGGAACACGTTGGCGTGGGGGTTGTGGCCATGTTGGGAGTCAAGGCCTCTGGCGGACTTCCCACTGCTTGCTTCATTCTGGGTTAGTCTCACCAGGAGCCTGCCCCAGGGAGGGAAGGAACACTGCAGGTGGTACACATGCTGAGAGATCCAGGCCCCACGCCTCCCTGTAATCTCACACCCCTCCTTTCATGGGTCGGAGCGAGGCTCTGGGCCCTATGCTGCCTGTGGCTCGGGGCTCTGCAGGAGCCCTGACAGGGCTGTGGCTCTTGCGCTCTTTCCTGGTGGTTGAGAACTGGCCATGTAGCCCTGGCCAGAGAGGCCTGGGCCTGGGGTCTGGACAAGGTCACAGCAGTGGCTCACCTTGTGCAGGAGCCAGGAGGAAGCCACGTGAGCACCAGCTCTGTATTCTGGGAGGAAACAGGAGGCCATGGGAGGCCAGCAGAGCAAAAGCAAAGCATAGGTGAGAAGAAGGCATCACAGACGAAGGAGAAGAACAAGGGATGGCAGACAAAACCATCTGAGCAACACAAGGAGCGAAGCCGGCCAGGAACCGGATACAGGAGCCTCAGTGACAAGGAGGCAGGGCTGACTTTCTAGATGCAACCATGAATAATAAGATGTTCAAAAATAGTACCCCGAGTAGCCTGAGTCAGGTTAAACCCTAATCCTGATGTCCAGGGCCCACCAGCCGCCACGGGGCAGCTCTCTGCAACAAGAAGGAAATGTTGGCCTCCTCACTCTACCGTCTCTCTCCAAGGAAGACTCATCTCCGTCATCGACGATCTCCCTGTACCCACAGACAGACAACAGGTCCACCAGAACACCAACAAGCAGATGTAGCATTAAATCTTCTATTTTACCTGAAGCTCAGAAGAAGCAAAATTCTTCAAACCAACCTTTTCTGTTGACTTAATGAGTGCTGTCAGGTGCTTTAATACCACAGGCCCATCTAAGCTGTACGTAAAGCTCATGTTATCAAAAACGATCACTCCTTCAGGAGGCCAGCCTTGTGGCGGGCGTTTCTGATACTCCCAAGGCGCTTCTTTTTCTAGGTCTGTGTATTCAATCACTCTCTCCACTGAAATCATCTGAAAGAAACACAGCACCCACACAGGTTACGTTGGAGAGCCTTGTATATGGGTGTCCGAGATGCTCATGCAGTGCTCTGGTCAAGGGTAACCCACACACCGCTGGGCAAGGATAACCCAGATCTAACATTTAAAGATGAGGGAAGATCTCAATGCTTTGCTATTGTGTTCGACATCGTGTCACTCCTTCACTTATGACCAATTCCTTCAATATTCTAATGCTGAATACAAAGGGGATTTTGCAAAAGCAAAGAATATTTATGGCCTCCCATCGAGGATCTTCTGCAGCCACTGACTATCCATCAGTTAAATCAGATAGTCATCAAACCTCATCATAATAACTCTGCTCTATGGGAAGAGTGAAATGGAAATATTTCACGTTCACTGTTTATCTCTCTCTAGGAGAAAGTGTATATATTTAAAAGAGGAGGTTATTTGTGCATTGATTAAGCCACTCCTAAACAAACAAGAAGGGCCAGTTCCTTGGAGGAGCACCCTAGAGAGATGGCTATCCCTACTAGGAAGAAGCATCAGCAAATTCTGGGCTTTTTGCCTTCTGCTCTTCACATAGGAGAAGAAATGCTAAAACTATAAGGGTGGGTGGGTGGGAGTGGGGGAGACCTATTAATTAAACAAACAAACAACTTCAAAATATTGAATTCTTCTTTTACCAAGAATGAGGAATTACCCATTAAGAAACAAAAATAAACAGGCCTCTAAGAAATTAGCTTATATCCTCTCTAGGATTTCAGAACTTCCCTCCTACAGAGACATTTATTACATCTGAAGACAGCTTGTGATGAATATAAAACCTGCTGACATAGCATACATGAGACTGAGAAAAAGATGTATATATTTTATTTTACATTAACTTTAAACAGATGGAGGGAGGATTTTTTAAAAACTCTGTTAGCTGCGATTAAAAATAACAGTTTTAATATTTTACATAAGAACTGCTTTTATGCCATTTAATGGCAGAGAGACTTGAAAAGGCCAAGAACGTTCTGGTAAACATTACCATATTCTCCACTTCGGCGCTTTGTCTAACAGACCACTGGAACATCCCCATGAGGGTGAGGGCGTAGGACAAGGCCAAGCCAACCTGCCCAGCATCCAAATCTACACAGACAGGGAGGAGAAAACAAAGTGAATCTCAGTTTTAGCATGGGCCCAGCACTCTGGCACTCTACCAACAGGACTGAGCAAGTTGCATATCACGATAGTAACAGTTACACTTCTACTGTCGACTGAGATCATGACACAATTTTAAAAACCCATATACTTTCAGAAATCTCACTAAAAGAGTTTATTAATTCCAATAGCATCAGCATAGGTTTGAAAAAAACAGCATTAGATACAAGAGGAATAATGTCATTAAGCAGACATACATCATTACAGCTTTGCAACCCATTATGTAATCCCACATTTTCTACGTCCAAGGCAACCACAGTTGGAAACCACTAAAAACAAGGCAATGGGCGCTAAGAGACAATGCTTTGCACAGTAAAATACTACTCTCATTGTTCTAGTATTAAATACCACAATTCAGTGGTGTCACTATGGAAGTTAGGGACGGCGAATTCACGCCACACACGTCAGCCTCTGCTTGTTTGGTCCCCACCCGGCAATGACGACAATGCTCTTTCCTGCTGAGATTCTTTCTCAATCTCGTGCATAGGCAACTCCACCACTAATCTAAGGAGCCCAAATGCTAACTTAAAGCCCTAAGGACAAAATGCTTAAGAGAAATCTCATTTATTTCCTCAGAGCTACCATATGTAACCAGGACTTTCCAGTATGTCATTTGCACAGATCTCAAGCCATTTGAAGGAAGATAAAAGGGAAGCATCAAGACCCAATGACTCCTCTAAATGGGTCACACTCTGGAATCACATCCATGCTGACACGCTGTAAATGCTTTAATACACTTCATTAGAATGAAACAGTATATACCATTAGACAAGGTGGCAAGAGTTTAATTTAATAACTGTAAACACAGCTATAAATTGTAATCATACCATAAATAGTTATTCACATCTGCACTTACTCTGTGCCAAAATCAGGGACCCGAAGGTAATAACGATGACAAAGATGGCACAGATGGCATCCAGACGCACGGCGAACCATCGCGACGTCGTCAAAAACAAGAACCAAGACTCTGTATTAGGGAACCAGAACAAGCAGGATGCATAAGTACAAAAACCACATGAACTGCAGTGAACGTGAGCGGCATTACAATGCCAACCGAGTAGCACAGAAGAGCCACACACCCAAGGAACCCGAAGGTTCCAAAAAGCTGGACAATGCATGCATGGTCCCCACACAAAACTGTGCAGCGGCTCTGCAAACAGGTGCACTGAGACATGGGACTCAGAGATGATAAGCAGAAACACAATAATAATAATAATAATAATAATAATAAAGCCATGGACAAAATGGTCTTGCAGGGCCAGGCTATCATGTGAAGTTCACCAGCTCACATATGGAGGGTTCTCGGTTCAGTAGCAGACAGCGCAGCTCACCATCTATTCTACCACCTTCCGTACTTAGAGGGACCTGCACACGGGTCAGATGCTTTGGAGCTGCACATGAATGACCACCTTCCTAAAAGGATCTGCAGGTGGTTTATAAAGTAGCACGTAGGCCTCAAAACAATACAGATTGGAAAGATGGGCCAGGATTTTGTATATTCAGATGACAACAATGAACACTGTATATTCAGAGGACACTTGGAAATGTATAAGTGGAAAAACGCTTCACTGATACGAAGAATAATACGCATCAAGCAGGCAGACGATCAGTTAAACAGAACACTGATTTTGTCAGTTCAGAAACCTCGTATGTTCTAAAGTCTAAATCAAGGGTCAGTAACCCACAGCCTGGGGGTCAAGACATGCTCGTCACCTGTTTAGCAGAAGTTTGATGGGAGCGTGGCCAGTGAGTGACATAGTGTCTACACTTGCTTCTGTGTTAGGGCAGCACAGGGAGGAGCAGCTGCAGGGACTATGTGGCACACATTTGCTAGGTAGCCTTTTGTAAAAAAGAAAAAGAAAAAACGTATTTGCTGACCCCTGCCCTAAAGGGACAGAGAGCCACAGGGCACTGAGATGGAAGCACCATGCAAGCTGGGCAGAGGTAACGCGGGAAAGTACAAAGGGATGCCATGAGGAGTTAAAGCCCAAGGGCAGAAGGACAGGAAGATCAGCAAAGGTGAACTTGGGCAGTGCCTGCAGCAGGAAGAGATGCTACCTGCGGAGCAAGCAGTAGATGCCGGGCTCTGACACATACAGACGCATACAGACCTGAGTGTAAGTCCTGGTGTGCATCGAACAGCTCCTGACACCTCTCTTCAGCCCTGTATGCCCGGATGGTCCAGAGTCCCTGGAGGGAAGAGGATAAGTGGGAAAAGACCGGACTCCGTGCTGCAGAAACACAGACAGACACAAAAGAGAGGAAGCTTGGTGAGGCTGGGTGCAAGAAACCAGCTGCCTGCTGTGCTCCGTGATCACACATCCCACCGAGGGGGAAGCTAGGGGTGCCGAGTTTCCAGACAAAATACTACCAGCAACCGGGAGAGGACCCTGGATACCCACACTCAGTCCCCGCACAAAGCCTGCCTCATTGTAAGGACCAGGAAACTAAAGTCCTCATTCTACCCACCTTGGCCCTAATCCAATTCATTCTCTTTGCTAACTCATTCTTCAGGGTCCTCTCCTCCATATTCTTCTGGACATCCCTTTGAGCAGAAATTACTTTTCACTGATTTTTAAGCCAGTAACATCATCATTATTATTATTACTATTTTTCAATTCTGTTAAGAACACTCACCATGATGAATTATGATGATCTATTTAGGGGCCAGGGCATAGCTATGGTAGGCCAGAAACTAGAACAGCACCTGGCACAGGACAGATCCTGGCAAGTAGGTTCAATGGACAGTGTGTCACCTCCTTGCACCCTGGGGAATCTTCCTCTGTCAAGGAAGAGTCTTTTATGGTCACTGTGTACCTGGGAGCCACACTGCACTTGTGCCCACAGAACCTGCTTGGCCACAGGTCTTTAACGGGTCTTGACCTCAGCTGTAGGACCACGAAGGACGCTTTCGTAACTACCAGACCAGAAACCCATCCTCATGTTTGGAGGTCACTGTGCCACGTGACCTCCAAATCCAACTGTGGTCTTCGTGGCTTTCTCATCTTGACAGAATTTAGAAAGGTGAAGTCCCCGTGTGTATCTTCGTTTTGATTTGGCACGTGTGCCCCATGACTGGCCGTGTGTTTTGAGCACACTGTATCATGACAACAGGCCAAGGCCCACCCCCACCCCACCCCCAACAGGACACATGGGCTGCCCGCTGCCTGACAGGATGGTTTCGATAGTCTCCCCTCTGCACTGTGAACAGGGCTGTGCTGGGCTAGATGGACCAAGGCTAGTATCCAGCATGCAGTCTTTACCATGTCTGGGGTGAACCACTTGTGCTTTATGGGTAGGAGATACTGACAGATCACTTTGTTACCTGTCCACATCCTAGAGAAGTCCTGTCGGTAAAACATGGAGCAATTAGAAGTTAAGCCCATTCACCTTACAAGAGGCTGTGTAGATTTCATAAGAAGACAAGGGGGTAAAAATCAAGGGAAAAAGCTCAAAGTTATTCTGTAAGGCATCCAAGTGCTTAACTGTATGACAGTGTGATCCAATGTGGATGTTTCCACTGCGTCTGTCCGTGGCTGCTGTGCATGTTTTGGGGGGCTGGGGTACATGTGCACCAAGACACAGGGCTGCCTCATAAATCAGTCCATAGTTGTACAAGCAAGGAGAAAGGGGGCTTCTAAGTATGCATGACACTCAGGTCAGAGAAGGTGCAACACCTTAGCCATGGTCCTGCTGACCGCCCATTCCTCCCTGGGGCTCTTTCTGACCAGGATATATCTTTTAATTGTTACTTATTTAACTCTGTGCTTTTAAGATGGAAATGGGACCGAGCTCATGCTCCAAGTAGGAAAGGTGGGAGCCTCTCACAGGCTGTTCCTGAAGACTTCAGTAAATATTCCAACCTGCCCCAGAACTCAGCCACTCTGCAGACAGGATGCTCCCGGGGATGACCAACCTAGGATTCCACATGCCCATGCCCTACCAAGAGTATGCCAAAGGTTTGGCTCCAGAGAACCCAGAACACTCATTAGAACCAGGTGCCCTCCTCTACAGAACCAGGTGGCGTCATGACAAGAACACTATTTCATCAGAGAAGATCACTCTGAGAAGGAGACAGGTGTGGTGCTTACCAAGCAGGGTCCTCAAAGGAAGCTTTCAGTTTGGCCATCCTTGCCTGCATCCCCTATCAGGAGACCAAAGTCACCAGTGGCTCTCTCAGGCTGAGCTTAAGAGCAGGGTCCACCTTACAGTTGCATCCCAGCCGTGACGACCAGGAAAGTCAAGGCCAAGTCACATCCTTGACATTACCTGAGAGTTGCTGAGGTACAGCAGGAATTTGCACCCATGAGAGATAATCCTGCTTCTTTCACACCCTACAAAGGGCTGTGTGCAATATCAGGGAGGGTGCACTGAATGGTCTGCAAAGACCATTAACTAGTCCCAGGGGACAGCATGTGGCCAGGCTCCAGGTTATCTTGCCTTTTTCCTACACAGATCTGAAAAGCTAGCCTGAAACAGAGTGTGTAATACCATGACATTGGTATAACCCTATACTTCACTAGACCCACAGCTGTGCTTTCTGCAACCCCAACCCTTCTTCTAGACACACCCTGAAGAACTGAGGATATTTTCAGGGAAAGAACAGGACAGAGATCTTAGCATTAACACTGTGGGAGACCGTCTGATTATTACATTTTTAATTCCCTTATGTGTGAGGTTCTAGTACTTTTGGTAGTGGCCAGCAAGCACTTTCCAGGCACTGTCTCAAGCAATCCTCAGGAGAGCTCCACAGGGAAGGTATGATTACAGCCTTAACAAAGGAAAATGGACCTGAAGCATTAACTGCATTGCCCAGGATTAAAGAAATTATTCCATGTAGTACAGTTGGGTCCCAGACCCAACTCTTATTCCCAAGGCTGTGCTTTTAATCTGAGTCAGAGTCTCAAGGGGCCAATAATTAAGAGTTATAGTGCTCATGTATTATTAGATGCAACTCTAGACTTTGTAGCTTTACACATATCTTTCTCTAGACTTTGTACCTCGTGGTTAGAAAACTCCCAACTCTTACTTTACTAATACCCATTAGGTTTCTCTACACTGAACAACAGCCCTGGAAATCTAGCATGGGAACTCTTTAAAATGGCAACTTCGAGGATCTATGGTCTGAAAACAAGAAGCACGTGTTAATGCTCCGCTCGCAAATGGGTGCCTGTGGCAGACATTACTAATGGATCACAGAATCATTGTGGAGAGAATGCAGACACAGCTCACAAACCAGGCACTGTCAGACACAGAGTTGACTAGAGAAATGTACCCAAATGCCATCCGGGTTTTATGCGCCTCTGTATGACTGCTGCTACATTTTTCTTTCAAAAAATAAAAATCATTATGGTCAGCTATTATTAAAAGTGCTTAAATATCAGTCTCTGCTTCCAAAAGCAGCTAGGCAGTAGGATCTGAAAAGAGATCCTGGGCTCTTGAAGTTCCTCAGAGCACAAGGATGAAGTAGTCTATGCCTCTTGCCACAGCCATCAGGCAGCCTTCTTTTTGCTGGTGACTGTATCAATGGCCGCAAAAATCACTACCAATTGTTGCTTCGATAAAACAGTAGAGCTGTTATGACACAAACTCATACCCAGATGAATGACGGTAAATGGTCCATTTGGTTATCTGGGGATGCAGAGAAGGGAATATCCATATTTAATTCCTTGTCACAGTCAACAAGGGTACAGAAAAACCCAAATTCTCCACAGGGGCCATGACAAAGTTCTAAGATTCTCCACATAAAAAAAAATTATGCCAAGGTTTAGGTTACACTCTGGGACTCGGGAAAGAAAATTCTACCTGCTTCTTACAAAAAGTTTTAATTTTTTTGTTTTTTTTTGAGACAGGGTCTCACTGTGCAGTTCAGACTGGCCTCAAACTCACTATGTAGCTCAAGTTGGCCTCAAATTCACAGCAATCCTCTTGCCTCAGCCTCCAGAGTTCTGGGATTACAGGTGTGCACCACCACACCTGGCTTGCAAAAGGCTTTAGGTCCTTTCCACTTCTACATGGATGGGAAGTGACTCTTGCCACAGATAAAAATATATGTCAAGGCGTTCCTTCTGGAATGAACAACCATCCTCAAATATACTTAAAGCTTCCTTTGCAGCAAGACTGTTGAGTAACTCCACTCCACAACTCATAAAACATCTAAAAGCTTGTATCTGTACAGAAAAACCTGAGGCTAATAAAATGCACAAAGGAGGGTCTCTGGCAATGACTCCTGCCTGAGTCCTGTCACTGTCACACAAGTTGCATCAGCAGAAAGCTACACACATGCGAACCTCACCACTCTGCCTACCACGGCAACACCTCCCGTGGTGCCGCATAGTAGTTTAGCAGGTCCTCCGGATGACTGGAAAACTTCCTTTGCTCCGGTCCATATAGACAGTTATGACAAATGGCTCATAAGCATTTATAATTAAGAGCGAGACACTTACGCCATGAGAAAAGAACTGCTCTGTCCTGATGAGTTTATATTTTTTTTCTAGACTCGGGGGACTCCTAATTTTTCTCTTCTTGGTTTGGTTTTCACAAACATGAGTTGGCATTCAATTGCACAAACTATTCACCATAGAGGTTTTCTGGTGGAAGATCTTCCTTTTCTACTTTTTGGCGATGGTGCTTAAAGCTTTTTTAGAAATTAACAATTTTACCCTCCTTATGGTTTTAAATTTTAATAATAATGAAATATGCTAGTTTGCACATTCATAAGGAGTTGAGCTCTGGATTAATTCATCCTCTGTGATTATGTGCAGAATACAATGATTAATCATAAGACATTTTTCCCATTATGCCCAAACTAGAAAGTTAAATAGAGCAATAAATAGACTAAATGCATTCTAAACTTTCCTTCTGATTTTTCAGTATCCATGTATATTAACAGCCTAGGTAAAAAACTCAAACCATGAGGCATTTACACCAAGCACCACTGACAATCAGGAGCAAAATTAAAAATAATCATGCTTATGTTTCCAAAGCACTTAGCAACTGCAGCTTACTAGCAATAAATAACAATTCTATTTTTCAAATACCTTACTTCTGACATATATTTCCCACACCCTTACCTTTCCTTTCTTTACTCTTTTCCTTTTCTTGTCATTTCCAGTATCTTCAGGGAAGGAAAAAGTCCTTGTTTTTTTTTTCTAAATTAGTTCAACACATGATGAGATGTTTTATTTGAAAAATGCTTACTGAGTGCCTGACCTGTGCATGCAGGGAAGTATGTCAGGAGCAAGACAGAGATGGTCTCTGTCTGTGGCGAATTCCACTTGAGTATTATCCCACATCTGCCTGTCACTCCTTATGGTAAACTGAAAAGCTGCACCTGGCAAGCCACCAGCTCCACTTGCTTTAAGGACCACAGTGAGTCATGGGGACCCTAATGCTGTGTTTTATTACCTTCCAGTAACAAAGGGAGAAATTCGGGAGGACTGAGCCTGCAGAACTTTAGCATTTTCTTAACTACGGCATAAATGAAAGCTCCGTCTCATTGCACACCCGCTGGTGATCCTCGGTACTCACTTGTGGACTCCAGGCGTTTGACATCCCTTGACGTTTCTAAGAAGTATCGCCGAAGAATGAAGAAAATGATAGCAAGGGGAATCATGGGTATTGCCATCCAAGGAATCACTGCCACGGCCACGGCCACCACACCGATGACAAGCAGCAATGTCTGGAAGGGCAGAAACAGAGACGAGCTTCTTATCCAGAATCCTTTCCAAAACAGACCTTACTGTGTTGTTTTGTTAGGACTCCACTCCTTGTTTTGCCTTCCGGAGAAATAACAAAGACGTTGGTGGCACTGAGGCTATGTATCACATGCCTGCTGTGGGCAAAACACCAGGAAGAGAATGTTTTCGTGCACTTAATACAAAATGTTTAATACATTTTGATACTTTCATTAGCCACAGGAGGCAGGCATCGCTATTCCTTCTCTATTTGGTAGACCAGAAAGCAGAGACTTAGCAGAAGACTGGATCCCAAACTATCTTGAATCAGATGTTACTAGGGAAACAAGCAAGCAGGTATTAAGACTAGGAATCCAGGAATCTCAGCTACGCAGGGATAAAGAAGTGGCTTACTGCAAATTCAATGCTCAGAAAAGAAGTAAATGAATTTGGATCTTCCCCTTTGGAAGTGGGGAGTCCTCTCTCTGGGTTTTCTACCTACAGTTAGTATCACCGAACGCTGACCGTGCACGTGGCCGTATGTTAGGCACGCCACGTGTATAGACGCATTCAAACCTCAGGACACACTTACAAAGTAGCATCCTCATGTTATTTTACAGGAAAAGACACTGGGACACAGGGAGGGAAGAGCAGCTTGATCAAACTTACACACCATTACTCATGGAACTGGGAAGCTCCTGTTAGTAGACATTATGCCTCCCCGCAGGATATAGACACCTTTTCATTGTTCATGAAAAATAATTTTGCTTACCAGGCCTCATAATCTCTCTTTAACTTTTCTCCTACATATTCTAACCTGAGGGATATCAGAGTTTGTCAACAGACCCAATAAAGGATAACCAACAGAGAAGAGTTTAAAATTTTTTAGAAATCTGAGTAAAAGTTTCGAAAACCAGTAAGCAACCTCCAATGTCTATAAGATTTTTTGTTGTTATTTGGAATCCTATCTTCTAGATAAGCATTACATTTTCCATTAGAATAAGATTTGAATGTCTGCTTGCAAGGCAAATGCAGAGAACATGGCTGATGCCATTAACCAGGCATTTACCATAAGAATGGCCCTGTGAGAGCAGTTAGTTCTATGACCATTCATTCAATCATCACCTCTCCTGACAAGGGACTTCATTTTGGGAAACTCTGACAGTCTAAAAAGACAGCAAGAAGAATAGAAACTTGAGTCACTGGATGCTGCTGGCTTAGGATCCATCCTTATGAGGCAAAGTGTGAAATCATGTTCTGTGGCCTCAGGTGCTATGACTCAGTGCGACACTCGAGTCCTCCAGCTAAGGAGGAGCAACACTGACTCTGGAGAGGGCCCAAAGTCAGGGCCATGTGCTTCATTTGGCCTAGTCCAAAACCTGTGAGGTTTGCGACCTTACACAGAAGCACCTGACCTCAGCAGAATCACTTAGCACTGTGGAAATATAGGTTTGGGGCCTTCCTCACCACGGCTTGTAAAAGGGATGTCGCATGTGTACCCTATCCTAAGAACGGACAGTGAGCAGCTGTTCCCAACAAACCATACTTAACACAAATGAACTGCTAATAAGGTATGCAGACGCAATAAAGGAAAACATGAAGCTTATAAAAATGTTAATTGTTTTTTTTAAAAAACTGTCCCCCAAATCAGAAAAATAAGACATCGCTATATTGCTTGTGCATACAGTAAATGTCCCTGTTACAGTGAAGAAATGTTCTATTATCTAGCTGACAACTACGTACAACTGTCCTGCTTTCTGACATGCCGAAAACAAACCGCATTTCACAAGGTCTGCCTGTGCCCAACCCCTAAGCACTTCCCATGCATTAGCTGACTTCATTTTCACAGAAAAATCTACGTAGTGAGGACCACCATCCCCCTTTACAAAGGAGCAAACTGAGGCTCAGAAAGTTAAATGACTGTCCAAAATCAGATCCCTCAGAGGCATTTTGATCCCAAGTCTGTTCTCTTAATCTCTCCGTGACAGTGTATCCCATATACATACGAGATTTGAAAAAAAACATAATACCTAATATACCACTTTATATATCGCATTTCCCCCTTTCTTTGCATTTGGTACTTTGTTGGATTTCTTGCTGTACTGACCTCTCCCATGGGGTGACCACTCCTTGATTCCCAGCTACTCAGGGAATAACAAGCTGCTCAGCTCAAAAAAGCAGAGGGGGCATGAAAAAGTCCTAACAATTCCTCTAATAGAACACACTGATACATGCTGATTAAAGAAATATTGTTCCAAGTTTTTTTAAAAAAATAATGTTTCATAAGAAAGATGAGTTTTAGGGGGCTGGGGATTTAGCTCAGTGGCAAAGCGCCTGCCTGGCAAGCGCAAGGTCGTGAGTTCGGTTCCCGGTACCAGAGAAAAACCAAAAACCAAAAAAAAATAAAAATAAAAATAAAAGAAAGATGAGTTTTAAGTCCAAAAGAAAAACAACTTAGGGAGGGAAAAAAAGAACCAAATTTAATTTTAACAAATACATAAACCCCAGGATACAAAATAGAGAACTGAGTATTTGCACATTTTATATCTGTATTTGAGTGGTGCTGAGAACACAGATTTCCCCAGAAAGACTCTTCTAGAACTAGTATTTTATGCTAATATCACGAACTTGAGTAGTCTTTTCACAAACACAATTTTAAAATGCATTTGGCATTTACCTATCAAACTGCTTGTAGTTCTATAGGAATTTCTAGGTTTCTACCTACAGTGTATTTTAAATTTAATTCCAAGGGGTTCTGCTCCTGCTCGTCCGGGTGAGGCTTGTGCCAAAGGACATGTTTCCCATAAACAGCAGTAAAAATGCAGTCTCATTTGATGCAAAGAGCACGCCGTAGTTTCTCTCTCACTCTGTTCCTTACCTGACCTCTGCCTCACACTTCCATTAGGCAGAAGTGAAAATCCGTATTTACTCGTAAAGACACTCACTCAGCACACAGTAATTTATTATTTGCTTCCAGTATTAAAAAATAAAATCAGGATCATCAAGATTGCTAACAACTAGGTAGAACTGGAACGCTTTCAATGCTGCTGTCAGTCAGACTCTAGAATTCTGCTGCCATTTGTGATAAGTGCAACTTATCCAGATTGCCTTCAACTATTACTGATTTTGCAGAAGATAGGACATAGGTGCAACAGACAAAGCAGGGTTCACTGTTGGCAAGAAGGCCAGGCCAGATTTTCCTCTGATTTAGAAAGAAAAAAAAAAAACTCTGATGCGTAGTTTGTTTTTTATCAGTACGCTCTTTACTCATGTGAGTACAGAAGCGATTCTTCTATTTATTCTGGAAATATATGAGATAAAAAATTACCTCTGAAATAACTATTGTAACAGACTGTGTTGCTGCTAATCTGTAATTCTTATGGAGGCACTAAAATTCTGAACAGGCTATCGAAACCAGTATTAAGAAGTAAGACTGTCATTCCTATCAAACCATACTCACTACCCTTCAATTACAGGGCAAGTCCAAGCAAAGGGGAAAATACAGAAGGCCTTAAATGCAAGCTCATAAGCCTTCGTGCTGCCTCAGTGTCACCATTAAATCAGCAGGTGCAAGCTAAGTGCTCGTATGTCACCCTGCACACCTCAGGAGTTCAAAGGTCAACTCTGGCTCCCAGGTCTGTTTTGGTATAGACCCGCCTTGGGAGGTCTCTCCTTTCCCACCTGTTTCTTCTGACCTCACCCAACTCAATTACCTTTGCTAAATCAGAACTTTGTAGAACGTTGTCATCCTTCTTTGTACAAGGACAGCTACATAAATGTTCTCTAAGACTGAGAAGGGTTTCTAAACCTGGACGCAGTAGTAACCAGTCCTTTTATCCCTCGTTTGGCTGGTTCTCCCATCCACAGCAGCTCCGGGAGCTGGGTCATCCTTGAGTTAGCTCTGTGTCTTGAGTCACAGCTAATTGCCCTGCAGAGTGAATGGCTTGTGCGCTGTAGGCTGTTTGTCAGCATCGTAGCAGGCATTTGGGAAACGTGGTGCCCTCTGCCTGCCTTTGTATTCAGCAGGTCTCACGGATGGATAGATCCCATTCTAGTTTTTTTTAATTTTAGTATTAATGCGTATTGCAAAATTCAAGTCAGAAGCCTGTCGCTATATTTAACATCACACCTTAAAAATAAAGGTAGGAAAAGTGAAAACATTAATCGAAAGAAAGGTGAATAGCCGGTACTCTCTCTGTAAACACAGAAGCTTTAATTCAGGAAGGATGCCTAAAAGAAAACACTTCACAAGAAAAAAAGGTCAGATCACCTGGAAGATATAAACAAATCCATTTATATGAACCCAAAAGCGTAACTCCAAAATGAATAAAGCAAAGCCCTAATAAACCTAGGAGAAACAAACTCAGTCACAGTGAGAAAATCTGACCTACTTAATAACTTAATAACCCAGATAAAAATCAAGGGTTACAGAAGATTTGAGAAAAATGATTAACAAGCTTGACTTAATCATGACTGAATGGCTGTAATACCATAGCCAACAACTACATTCTTTTCAAGTGAACATCTACCCTGCCATAAAGCAGTATCAACAAACTTTAATAGAAATTGTGCAAAATATATCTGACCAAGTGGCTTTAAAAAGAAACCAATAACAAAGTAGCTAGAAAATAACTACAAATTTAGAAATTCAGCAATACATTTCTAAACACCTGGTTCAAACAGATTAATAGGAAATGTTTTTAAAAGGAAACTAAAAATCTAATAATATGAAAATTTGAAGGTTCCAACTAATGCTGTGTTTAGAGATGAATTTATAGCTTTAAATACTTTCTTAAAAAAAGGTTAACCACAAGTCTCTAGAAAAACTACTGGAAGAAAAGGGAAAAAAGAATAGCATATTACACTAAAGAACAAGAAGAATGGAAATAGAAAACAGCAGATATTAATGAAATAGAAGAATAATTTCAAAGGAGAAAATCAGCACACTCAAAAGTGTGTTCTTTGAAAATACTAACAGAATGAATTCCTACACTGAGACTGACCAAGAAAAAGGGGGGAAGTTACCATTGTCATGAGTTACACAAAGATAATACAAGAGCAAACAGTATTAAAAAGAACAAACATTGCACCAGTGGATTTTCAATTTTTGATGCAAAGGGCAAATTTTGTAATAAATGAGACATAGGCTGACATAAGAACCAATAGAAATCTAATAATACTATATATATAGCAATAGGTGGGAAGTAAGTGTACAATCACAATCCTCACTGAAGAAAATTTCTAGCTATGCATATTTACTGGTGAATTCTAGGAAATACTAGAAAAAGAAAACTATTCATCTTCCAGTATTTCTTTCAGAAAACAGAAGAAGAATGTATTATCAGGTTTCCACTAAAGAAACACAACCAGGATAGGATAAATAATAAAACACTCATTGCACAAAATCTGCTAATATGATTTTGGGGGCAGGGTAGGTGAATCCAGAATCAACACAGCTGACTATTTGGAAGGGTAGGGGTTGAAGCTGCTCTCCAAAGGAGGCATTCATATTCTTCAGAGAAATCTCAGCTCTTAGTCTTTTGGATGATTGAATCAAGCTCACCCATATTACCTAATATAATTGTCCTTACTTGAAATCAACTAATTATGGACTTTAATTAGATTTACAAAATACCTTCACAGCAACAACAGATCACTGTTTCGCTGAATAACTGGAAACTGTAGACTAACCAAGTTGACACATAAAACTGATTATCAAAAGGAGAAAACACTTCCCAACTCTTTTTTATGAGGCCACTGTAACTCTAACAAAACATTACAAGAAAAGAAAATTAGATTCACATTCTTCATGACCAAGTGATACAGAATTCATTAAAAAATCAATAAATGTAATACAATGATGTATTTGTTAAAAATGCTATGTCATGACCAAGTGGAATTTATCACAAGAATACAAGGCTAAATTAACTTGCAAATATCACTCAGTATAATTTACCACATGAAGAAAATAAAAAAGAAAAATCATAAGATTATCTTAAGAGATGAAGAAAAAACACCTGTTAAAATTAAACACCTATTTTTGATTAAAAAAATTTTTAAGTCAAAAATCAGAAATTAAAGGAAATTTTTTTCAATTTGGTGAAAATATCTACTGAAAACACATGCATACACACAACTGTGATGAATATCTTATGGGGAAGTACCAAAAGTCTTTCCTGTAAGGATATAAAAAGGTGATGAAACTCAAGCCATAGCAATAAGTCAAGAAAAGGAAATAAAAACCACAAATAGTAGAAGGAAGTAAAGCTGTCATTTATGCAGTTGATATGATTGTGTATGTAGGAAATTCTATAGAATTAAAAGAAAAACCTCAATCAAACAATTCCAGCAAATGTAAACTGAATCCAGCAACTTAATGACACAATTTTAACATACATAAATCAATTATATTTCTATATACTAACAACCAACTAAAGAATATAAAACAATCCCATAAATAGAAGAACATTAAATACCCAGGAATAAATGTAACCAAAGGAGTGCAAAATGTCTATATCAAAAACTCAAAAACATTTTTTGAGAAAAATTAAAGACTTAAACAAATGGGCAGATATACCATACCAGTGATTGAAAGATTAAATACTGCTGAGATCTGCAGAGTCTTCACATTGTTTGACGGCTAAAAGACAATATTAATCAAAATCCCCACAAAGCTGTTCCCCAACCTCAGTGCTGGGAATCACACCCAGCAGCAAAACTTAAAAAAAAAAAAAAAAAACTTGCAGGGGAGGCAAATTGACTCTGAAACTTTAAAAGTTCCAAAATACACAAAGGAATCTCAATAAAGAAATACAGAGTTAGAGGACTTAAACTGGATTTCAAGGCTTACTAAAACGAACAATAACCAAGAGGCAGAATTAATGACATAATGACAAACCTATCAGTGAACCAAAGTAAAGCACATGGAAAAGACCTGCTCACAAGCAGTCAACAAAGGTGTCAAGACAATGAATGTAATCAAGACAATTTACTATGAATTGACTGTGGCTTGAATAGAGGAAAAAATAAATCTCAATCCCTAACTTCTCATGCCACACACCAAAATTGTTTCGTTTTTTAAAGTGAACACAAACCTGCCTTATAGCCCAGCAACATGACCTTAGTTATTTTATGTAAGAAGAATGAAAACATGTGTATATAAACACTTCCGCAGGATGCCTCACTGTCACAAATACGGCAGTAACCCACATATCCACCAGTAATGAAAAGATAAATAGTGATTCTATCAGTCAGAAAAGGAAGAAAGGAAGGGAGGCAGGCAGGGAAGGAGGCAGGAAGGAAGGCAGGAAAAGAAAGAAGCCACTAAAACAGGCAAGGAAGTAAAATATCTTGTATTGAACAAAAAAAAATCCAGCCACAGAAAACCACGACTGTACTAATTCCATGTCTACACAGGCCAACAACAGGAAAAGAGATCCATGTAGACAGAAATAGAGGAGAGGTGGGGGTGTGGAAATTGACTATAGAAGAACCAAGGAGATACTCTGGGAAGAAGAAAATTCTATCTTATTTTAGGTGGTGGTTACTGAGATGTACCCAACTATCAAAACTCATCAAGCTAAAAGAAAACGTTTCTTTTATTGTATGTCAATTATATCTCAATAAAAACTTTGGCAGGGTAAAAAATAAATATGCCATAGAAATTCCATTCCTATCCCTCTGGGCACACTCAGGGATTGGGCAATGCACACGAACACAGCCACAATGCCCAGAAGTGACTACCTTGGGTGCACTGGCAGTGGGGGAGGGGATACATGTGAGACCGAACAGTAACCAGCATGCACTATACACAGGGCTCCTGAGCCATGGGTGACCTAACTCACACAGGGTGCTGGCCCACCCCTCCCTCTGCTCTGCGGCTCCAGCTATACCATTTGCATCCACTGAAAGTGGATGACAGAGAACACTCTACCAGTGACTCAGAGAACGGGCTGTGAGAAGCAAGTGACTCACAGAACCCATCACATGGGAGACAACCCAGAGCCAGCAGAGATTACAATGACCTACGTATCGTAACAGATTGAAGGGACATATCCATACATCAAGCAGCAAGGCCAAGATTTTAATAAAGTTCGTGAGCCCAACACTTGTTCATTTATCAAGAAAACTCATTAAGTACATAGACAAAAATGAATGTAATCAAGAACAGCATATGGTGACTCTAAAGGTCTCAAATGAGTAAATATTTAGCCATTTTCCTCCTCTCAGAATTGTCCACTTTATCATTACTAAGGATGGAAGATGGCAGGAAGAGAATGCACTGTGAATGGCCACTATTGTTTCGCCATGGACATCGTCCAATAAAGCCAGGATGTAGAGTTCTATGCTCTGCGGAATACCACCAGGCTTGATAAAAATGAGAACCTTCATTTTTTTCTTTAGGTCTTAATTAGCTTCTTGTTGAACTAGAACCATTATCATTATAGCACACATGCTGGGACAAATTGGAACACCGGTTGCCAGCCTGGAAGTCTGGAGGGTCCCTGGTGATTAACTGTCACCACGCTGATGTGGATGGTGCTGCTCTCTAAGTGTGCCAATATCGCACTGCACAAAAACAGACCATCTCATTTTTCACTTTAAGGGGCTGGTGTGAATCCTATCGCCCTGATCACAGAAACCCACAGGTCAAGAGCCGGTCAATATTTCCAGGAATCCATATTATCACGGAATCCCCCTGTTGACAACAAGGAAACCACTTTCACCTGGCAGTTGGCATGAATCATTATCTCCAGGGCTGGCATTTGCACAGACTCTCCCTTCTTGCAAGTGCACTGCCTAAAACTCTTTTGCTGATTTTGAAAGCAGGAAAACACTGCAATTCGGTTAAAATGGATGCGCTTACTTTTAAAGAGCTGGTGAAGACAGAGATCTTAGAAGCAAGGGCAAGGCAACCTCACTAACAATCTCTTTTGTGTGATGGGGATTTGAGGGTAGGAGTGGGGGCAGGGGTGAACAAACCGTAGAAATCTCAAAATGACAAAGTCATTGTTCAGGGTGCTTTCTACACACTTTCCCTGACGTCTCTACACAATGAGATGCAAGGGTCAGTGGTACCGAGACAAGTCAAGGCGGTTCCCCTCTTAGGCGGCTATAAAAGCTGGTGACCCAACCTATTATTCTCAAGTCTCAGGCTGGCTTTGTTCTCAATATCCAGATGCAGCGGCTTTTTCTCACTGCTCCCCGCGGCGCCCTAGGAAGAAATGACTGAGGACACCTCCTTCACATTCTCTTTGACTTGGGCATTTTCACTTCATAAAGCTGCAGTCCATGCGTTTTGTGTGTGGGGAGGAGGGAATGACACATTCCGTGGTGGTCTCTACTGCTGCCTGCATTGGTGGCTCAAGTAGCCTCAGGATTAGTGCTTTGTGTCCCATGAAAGGATATGAAAAGTCAGTTACTGCAGCTCAGTCAAGCTGTTGATTTTTTTTTGAATGAGGGGTGTGAGGAGAAGAAAGGTTTTGCCATTCAGTTCTCCTCAATAACTTACAGCGTTTCGCTGAGGGCAGCTGTATTCAAGTTTGCACACTTGTAGTAGTCCCAATTTAAAAAAAATTTAAAAACTAAAACGCTTAAATCTCACCTCTGCACTGTATCTTCATTTTCATTTGCTTTGCTAGCGACAAGACCTCTTGAAGCCATGTTAACTACAAGAATTCTAGAAAATTGAGTCTCTTTGCAAAATGTCATCAGGGATCAAGGAAGTTTTAGAAATAGTACAGAAATTATACTGAATATAAAATATTCAGTGTTCAACAGGCTATTCTAAAAACAACTGATTTTGATTAGAGTCTTTAGGGAAAACAAACCTTGAATCTGGGACACAAACTTATGTGATGTTTATGGATCTGGTATCTGTCTGACAATTACCTTAACGCAATATAAGGCAACACAATGCTGTTACCAGACTATTTTTCCCGCTTAAAAATAAATGCCACATTTTTAAAACAACTACCCTTTATTTAGTAAATACTGTGTGCTTAAAAGATATGCTGTGAACTTTATTGGCAGGATACTGGGATGTCACTCAGTGGTAAAGCACCTGCCCAGCTTCTGCAAGGCCCTGGGTTAGATCCCTTGCACTGCCAAAAAATAAAAATAAAGTTAACCAAGTGTGGCGGTATTTGAGTGTAGTCCCAGTTACTGTGGCAAAAGGATTCCTTGAGCCCAGGGTTCAAGGGCAGCCTAGGTACCACAATGAGACTCCATCTCTAAAACAAATGAATTTTGATTAAAATTATGTCATTTCATCCTCACAGCAACTCTTACAAAGTAGGCAGCACTGTCCTAGTATGACAGATGTACAGTATGTGACTTTGTGAGGACACACACAGTGACTGGCAGATCCAGCACTAGAATTAGAAAGCAAGATTCCAAGGCTGCTCCGCTCCACCTCGTCTAATTCTTCAGCATCACTCGCATTACAAGTGCCCTCCAGCCACACATAATCGTACTTAGGGTCGCACACTTGACCTTCACGCCCTTAACACATGAAGTTTCTCTTAGAGAACCAGGAGCACTGGCAGAAGTGATTTCTAGGGCTCTTTAAGGTCCTTAGAAGAAACCCACTAAAACAGACTACATGCATGCCTTTTCTATCCTGGTTTCTTTCTTCCTTTGGAATTCAGAACAGCTCCAATTTTGCCAGCAACCATAATTTGACTAGACAGACACACAGTGACCTAGCAGCTTCAGAGGTTGGTCCAGTAAATGTCTGTGATGGTGTATAGATCCATGCTATTGGGATGTGGGGTTAGGAGGGGATGCTGAGGGCATGAGCCACGCTGCAGTGTGCACCCACTATTCAGAACCAAGGGTTTGCACTGGTCATGCTTGGCATTCCTATGTAAATGTCTCAAATAGAAATGTGTCCATACCCAGCTTCCCCATGTTTCTGAAACGCCTTCCTTCGGAGGCTCCTTCTGCTCTGTACTCTTCTACCCAATTCTCCAAAGCTGAAGTCTATGCTTAAGACAAAAGCCTCCCTGAGATCGGCCGCTCTGTGCCTATCAGCCTATATCTCCTCTAATGCCCCTGGACGCAGCAGTTCTACAACATGGAGTCCTTGCAAACACCCAGGCTTGTGGACTTCGGAGCAAACACCCCAGGCTCATGGGTTTCCCGTTAGCCGTGCTGCCTCCTCCTTCCCTATGTGTGGCTCAGGAAGCACCAGGACAACTTCCCCAGCAGGTTACAGAAGCCCTGTTAGTTCCTATGATTTGAAACCACAGTTGACCAGCTCAAAAGTAATACAAAACCTTAAAAGTTTTGCTTTAACTTGAAAACACTTAGACGCTGGACACGAGTTTCTGGTGGCTTTTCTTTTATAAATCACACCATGTATCATCTCTAAATTTCAAGACACCTGGGAAGCTCTGAGTACAGAGTCCTCCTACAGTCCCGCAACTGTCCCTCCCCCCACGACTTACTCTCAGCCATGCCTAATACCTAATTAATTTGTCAGTAAAAACAACTTTTTTTTCAGAACTGGGAATTGAAGCTAGAGCCATCCCACTAAGCTACATCCCCATTTCTACCACCACCACCGCCCCCCTTTTTAGAGACAGAAACAAGCAGCATGAGTGAGTTCAGGAAGAGTCAGAACTCTATGGGGTGGCCTGCGGGCCAGCACAGGCAGACACGTGTCGGCATGTTTTACAGAGGAATAAGGGAGCAACATGGAGCCCAGGAGGACAGACAGGCAATGAATGCATTAAAGTAGGTGCTGACTTCTTCATCCCACATAGATCACTTGTTAGCAAGGGAATTAAAAAGTAGGTAAAGGCTCGCATTCATGGGGGGTTCCAAGGATACCCCTGGGGGTTCAACTTTCAGCTTCACCCAACTAAGCATGAAGATCTATTAGCAATGTGACTGGTTTTCACTAACTTTGTCCATAATCATCCTGCAAATGGGAATCTAATCATGAAGCACTGCTAGGTTTCCACTGGGCCCATGGGTGACAAATGAACCACTGGGGACCCAGCACGGAGGAGACTGAATTGAAACAGGGTGAGTGGGGGGCAAGCGCAGCGTGCACAGGAAGAGGTGGCCTGCTGTCCAGCCCTCAGCGCAGCATCAAGGCAGCTGAGAATCCTCTGCCATAGGCTTCTCTCCAGGTGACCACAGTGACAGAGAGAAATATGCAAACAAGAGCCTTGCAGGAGACAAGCACAGGCACAATCAAGACAAGCATCACGCGTGTGAGCCCGACTGCTGGCCTCGCTTCCTTCCGGTAAAGTCCACCAGCGGGGAGTGGAGCCTCTGCAGAGGAGAGAGATACATACACACACCTCCCGTCCTTACAGTCCCATAAGATGACAAGGTGAGCTACCACTTTCCTGTTTAAAGATCTTGGGCAGGTCCAACTTTCTATAGGTTCAACTTAGAAAAGCCTTCAAGACTGGCTAACCTGTCACACTACAATTGCCCAAGTGACACATTTTCCTCAATTTATAGTATAGGAAATGTATGAAGTTACTTGATGTGAAAGGATGATCACATATGAACAACTGCTTCTTTGAGGGTAGATGTGTATTTTATGTACACACACACACACACAGAGTAGTAACAACTTGTGCTGTCAGGAATCAAATATCTCCAAACTCCTATGTCACAGTAAGAAATGTTACCACTATGAAATAAAATCAGGGAGGGGTGGTTTTGAGCCTTTCTTGATCATTTTTAAAAATACTGAAAATTTAAACTGCTACTTGGGCATTTGGTTCAATTAAACAGACAGTTTAAAAACAAAAATGATAGATTCATTCTACATCATTTATGCATTATGGATAGTACTTAAATTTAACTTGAGTATACCTATGTATTTTCCTCTAACGATTATACTTCCAACTAATAGTACAATTAGAATCGTCTATTGTTAAGTCTTGGTAATAAAGTTAAGCTCTAAACTGTAGAAGTTTGTATTCACTTTTGTCACAGCCATTTTTCCTTTCTTGTATACACAGTATTACCACACAGCTATGCATGGCACCACCCAAATACATACGCATCAAAGCAAATGTGAAGACAGTGTCTTCCACTTCTGGATGCCCACACCTAAAAATCATTCCAGTGTCTCCGGAACCCACGGTTGAGATCAGGCTTACAACAAAGCTAAGGAGGAAAATTTTTGAAAACTGTAGGTGCTGGATCTGGGAATTTTTTACATTACAAAGAAACAGGAAGTTCAAAGTATTTGGGGGAGAGGTTGTCTACTTTTAATTCTAAAGACAAATAAATAAGTAAAGTAAGCGTGACTATTTCTAAAAATCTGTTTCTAAAATACTGCAGGGGTCATGTTACACGAGCATTTACAAAATACGGACGTTGCCTTTAGTAGAAGGGTGGGTGGGCACCAGAAAGCAAATCATTTCAATGGTAGCAACTCTGCCCGGAACTCACCTGAGAATACTCTGGTGTGATACAAACACAGGAAACAGCAGTTTGTGTCTCACTCAGGTGTATGGCTCAGAAATGTAAAACACAAGTTTCTAATGAATCGCTGACTAGCTGTGTGATCTTGGACAAGCTTAAGTCACTTCTCTGGGCTTTATTTCCCTCATCTATGAAACCAGCATTGTAACAGTGTGGAGCTCATGGAGTTGCTGGGAAGATGACCAGAGGGGTTGCACAAATAAAGCACTGAAAATGAGGCTTGACACATAAGAGGCCCCCATTGGATGTTATCTGGGATCACTGTTGTTCACAGCTGATTTGGACTATACAAGACTTACACTGATTTTAAGAACTCTTGGATAAGCACAACTCCAACCCATGTAGGAAATCAAGATAGCCAGCAACAATTAAAAAAAAAAAAAACAGAGTAAATTCAGTGTTGTGAAAAAACCCTACATCACCCTTAGCTTCTTATACTGCCCAGCCAGGTATCCCTGGCATGTGGGAGTTCCTGCCAAGGTTGCTGGAAGGTGAAGCCCGACCCACAGAGGGCCACCTCCCCCTCTGGGGACACGCTCAATCCAGCCTGTGGGGCCTCAGGGATAAAAGGCTACGATTCCATAATATACAACCCCAGAGCCTTTTCCTTAAGGGATCATACATATCCCAGTTGGTGATGGAAGACTTGAACATTTTTAAAACAACAAAAAGCAGCCCATGAGAAGATCAAATAAGCACGGCATTCCCGTTTGACCTACGATGTGAACCCAATGTCCTTCCTTTGATTAAATGTCCCAGCAGCCTGTTTCTCATTGCATCCAGAGCAGAATCCAAATCCTGCTCTGGGTCTAGAAGCCTCAGCAGCCTAGACCTGCCCACCTGTGACACCTCCTCTTCCTGGGCACGAGTGGCTCTCTCCCATCCGGAACTCTGGCACCTGCTCCTCCCTACCCTCCCCAGCTCTTCTTAGCATGGTCATTTCCCTCGTACTGTTCAAACTCTGGGTCACCTACTTCACTGACCACCCTGATCCAAGTGACCCTCTTAGTTTCTCCTAACACCGTCCTTTCCTGAACACAGTGTCAGGATGCTGAGCTCGCTGTATTTATTTTAATTGGTTGTCTACATTCTAGCTATCCCTGCTCTAGGATGTCAATTCCTGGAAGCCAAAACCCAGTTCACTCATTGCTTTATACTCTAATCCTACAAAAGCAGGTATGCAGGAAGTGCTCCACAAATACTGACTCACGCAGAGGTTTCAATGAGAGAGGTAAGTGACATACACCAAGTGCAGTGCTCGGCCTGGTGTGATGTGAGCCCTTTTCCTTTGTAGGACATAGAGACTGTCTTATTACCAAGCTGACTGCTACAGAGAAGTGCCATTAGTGGTAAAGACAGGCTCGTGCTGGGCATGACAGGATGAAGGAAATGGTACATGTAAGGTGTGCAAACATAGAGTACACATATGCAGAGAAGCAGGGAGATGCACATATGCCCAGACACACATACAGATACAGTACACACATACGTCTAGGAGGCACATAGTTTCTTTCTTGGAATTTGGAGAGAGAATAAAGAGCTAGGGATTTTGCTTATCCATCACACAAATCACAGGCAAATGAAACAAAACAAATGTATTTAGATACAGATTCTAAGAGGATGCTGTACAGTGAGAAAAGGGTTCCAGGTCCCTGCTGTAGGGCCAGGTCCTCCGCTGCTGGTCTCAGGGGAAGCTATAATCTGATTATGCATTGAGAGGGCTCACCCTTCTTATGACATATTAAAGTCTGTGGTTCAGGGGAGAAAATCTAGTTAAGTACTGAAATCAACAAAGACACTGGCATTTTCAAGCAAAGAACAAAGGTATCTGCTGATTTCAGAGGATGGGGCGCTGGCTAAGCTACACACCGCAGTGAAGACAAAGATAGAAGGCACAAAAAACAACAGACAGGGCTTCCTCGTATTTGCAAAATGTTAAATAAATTACCTGAGATTTCACCGAAGGGCATGAGAAGGAATTAGTTGAGAAAAAGTACACTGAATAAATTCTTCGGAAGTAATAAAGAACTATCAAAGTTTATCAAATACACCACAGATGAGGACAGTCATCAATGTAGGCGTCAGAACACACTCTGCACTGAGCACAACCTTTAAAAAGAATTTCCCCCACTTTGCCTCCGGCTCTCAGCAGATGTCAGGAAACAGTGCTGGTGCTTCCAGCAACTTGTTTGGTGTGATGTGATCCCTTTTCCTTTGTAGGACATAGAGACTGTCTTATTACCAAGCCAACTGCTACAGAGAAGTGCCATTAATGGTAAAGAGAGACTCGTGCTGGTCATGACAGGATGAAGGAAATGGTACGTGTAAGGTATGCAAACATAGACTACACACATGCAGAGAAGCACGGAGATGCACATATGCCCAGACACACATACAGATACAGTACACACATACATCTAGGAAGCCTCCTCTTTTCTCTCCTCCGCTCAAAGGCTCCTCCTCACCACAAAGCTGGCCAATCTCTCCAAGTGAGCGCTGCTTTCCCCCTTCCATCCCCCTGGGGCAGCACTCAGAGAAATGAGCACTGCAGCTCACAAGGGGTGACCCTATGGGCGCTTCAGAGAGAGGCAATGAGGGCAGGCTCCCTACTGGTCCCATCTCCCGAAGGAAGGGAGGGTGCCTGGCCATGGTTGACTCCACTCCAGCGCCTGGCCCTCTAGACTCAGCCACCTCTGTGCATACTCAGAAGTGCATACACTGAGCACACAGTTGGAGCTCCATAAAAGATCAGGAATGTGGGGGGTGTTCTATGAGAAATACTGAAAAGAATTAAAAATTCTTTGTATAAGTCGTAGACTTAATAATAGAAATTTTTTGAGAAACAGCTTCAAGGGCCGGAGATGTAGCTCAGTGACATAAGTGCCTGCCTGGCAAGCGCAAGGTCCTGAGTTCAATTCCCAGCACTGAAAAAAAAAGAAAGATTGATAGAAACACCTTCAAGATTTTCCATGATATATCTAACTGCAAAGGGAGTCATAGGACATATCAAATATCTACAGTATTTGTATTAAAGGTATTATTAAAAGTTCTAAGTTTAA
Organism: Chinchilla lanigera; assembly: GCF_000276665.1. Classification (NCBI taxonomy): domain Eukaryota; kingdom Metazoa; phylum Chordata; class Mammalia; order Rodentia; family Chinchillidae; genus Chinchilla; species Chinchilla lanigera. The sequence continues at coordinate 14,858,477 of NW_004955404.1, read as the reverse complement.
ATGCTGGTAAAAGATTATAAATACGGCTTTCCTAATAACCCAACCATAAACATGGCTTTACTAATAATCCAATCATTATTTTAAGAATATGAAGAACTAGATTCAAGCTGCTGATGTTTGTAATAATGTTATGAAGTCAAACACTTCAAAATGTGGAATTCAGTTGTCTTGTCCATGCATTTCTTTGTTGGTTTACCCAAATAAATATCTTTTAAAGATCTAATTCCTGCTCAGTGGATTTTCTGCCATTACTAATTTCTCGTGCTGAGGTCTAGATAAACATCTTTATAATATGTGTATTTTGATTCCTATTTTCATAAGAATACGCAGTTGTAACCTGTGATGAACCATTCCACAGAATTTCGATAGATGATCTGACTTGAGAAATACTGAGCCCAGCACTTGGGAGGCTACAGTAGGAGGATTGCAAGTTTGGGTCCAGCCTGCACAATTTAGTGGGACCTTGACTCAAAAAAAAAAATTTAAGAAGTTGGGGGAGGGGAGCTAGTGCCCGGCTAGCTCAGTTGGTAAAGCATGAGACCCTTGAAAACGGTGGGGCTGAAGATGTAGCTCAGAGTGAGACAGGTCCTGGGTTCAATCCACAGTACTTAAAAAGAAATTGTTAATACTCAAAAGTGATTACAACAGTTGAAGAAGCAAAGAAATAAAACATATACAAACACCATTTTCTAAGCCAGATGTACACTGCTTGCCCCTGGCTAAGTCATCTGATAAACCCACGGCAACCATGCTGTAACTATTACCTTGTAACCCCACAAATTCTTTCCAGTGATATATCTATACTGTACACTTTAAAACATCCTTAAATTCTACCCTGCTAATCACTGGGTCAGTGAAAAACCTACCTCTCTTTAGTCACCGTGATGCCCACTGTACCCACCCACGCAGGCACCCAAGTCTCACCTCCCCCAACCCCATCTCCCTTTGAAGCAGGACAGCAATAAACGACACACATTTTCAAAATCAGTGGCATCACCGCGGCCCACGAGCATGGGTAACGAATTACAGGAAGCAATATAAAAATAAGCAAAAACCATCAATGTTCACACAAATACAAATCCTTTGTTGAAGTCTAAGGGACAAAGTTATAGCAATAGCCTCTTCCCAGCCGGAGAATTTGCTCACATAATTGCATAGAACTCCTTATCTTAGTAATTTCATCAGGAGAGTAACAAAGGTGTGCCTGATTTCTATCTAGCTTCTACAGAACACGCTAACTGCGGACATCACACCATGACTAAGGGCTCTGTTCTCAGGCCCCTCCCCTCAGTTCTTCAGCACCGGACTCACTTGGAAACAGCAGTTTTGGCTGAATGGTCCAGAGCGCTGGACTCTCACTTACAAAACCAAAAAAAAATTTACCATTATCTTACAGAAAAAGCAATCAAACATGCATGCTGTGGATTACAACAATTCACACGGAAAACATAATTATATTATTTATTTCTCCAGCTATTTGATTTTAATTCTCCAGTAAAGCATGAGCATAGGTCTATCTTTAGTATGAAAAAAATTCTGGTAAGTGGAAAGCTTGCTTAACTCCCGATTCACAAACATCGAAGTATTGGGTTTTGATATTCAGTCTGGTTTTTACTATATATCCTGCCAAGTTCTTTCTGCTTGAGAACCCCAGACGAGGCGCAGCTTTCCTACGGGTCAGTAAGCACCCACCTCTTGACATCCAAGTGCTTCCTGACAACGACATTCCCAGTCCTTTCTACATTCACTTGTCTCAGTCAAACCCAGGGCTGAGTGCAGAAGGCCTCTTGTTCCACAAGCTTCTCTATGTCCAGCTTTTCTATGTACTGGAGGAACTGCGGGTCCAGTTGGTAATCACCCACAGAATGGGACGAGAGACATCACGACCCAGGGCCACCTCACATCAGCAGCGGCTTTGCTAATGACGTTAAGAACAAAGGCAGACGGAAAATTTTCTATTGTCTCAATTCTGAAAAGGGTTTAATGATCCCCTTGGAACTGATGATCTACACAAGAGGCCTGAGAAGTCCTTTCTGTCAGAGGCCCAGAGAGGGGGCCACGGTGGAGGTAGGTAATATTCATGCTACATGTATGGCTTGCCTGACAAGAACTTAAAAAAAAATTTTATTTGATTTATTGAAGGACAGAGCCAACAAAATACCTTTTGGGGAGAAAAGAAAAAAGAAAAAAAGAAAACTACCACCTTCCAAAGTAAGATCAACTGCTAAGAATAGTCAAAAGGTGAGTCTAGCCGATCGTCATTTTGACCTTGCTTCGTTTTAATTCAGGAGACTATTTAGAAATGTAAGGAGCAACCCCTTTCATTCGGCTCAGCTAGCAGAGCTAATAGGCTTCTAATTAATTTCCAGAAGATTGCTGTTATAACTAACAGGTTTTAAACATTTGGTTGATTGGGGAAAATGAATTGAATATAATGTATTTGATTTGGAAAATTAGTTTTCATTCTATGTGCTTACCATAATAGTGTTTATTTTAAGTTTACATGATTCCATTAAGAGTCCCAGAACACACCAGGTTGTTTTCATCCCTATGGAGTCCAATCCAACTTAAAAAAAAAAAAAATCAATTTACATTTAGATTTTTGTTGGCCTTTATTTGAAGGCAGGTTAAATTTATTTCTGTGGCTCTAATAAAATCTTTGCTTGGTAACATAGCGATGGGCCCCAAATACTTCAGAATGATCCCGGCGATAGCTCAGTCAAAAGCCCACTCATCGAATGCAAATCCTCCCGAGAAAGGCTCTGCACACAGAGCGAGATGAACCAGCATGGGCATTGTTTATGAAGTTTCACTTGATTCCTCCTGACAACCATTTAAACAATGAATGTTGGGAAATGTCCCTCAAAGAATCAACAACAATGGTAGGGATCACTGCTTTTCTATTTGGCTAATACTATTTTTAAAAGGAGAAAATATTTCTTCCTGAAGGGATTATGGGAAGCCTTATTAAAGACACCTGCAAACAAAACAAGTGACAATAGATCTTTATCATAATTGATAACTGAGTTATCCTTCATATAAAACACCTTTCTCGGAGACAATAACATCAAGATTTACCTTGCTGTAGATTCAAGAAATCGGCTAACTGGGACCAGGAGTATTCAACAATGGTTAAGTTTACCAAGGTTATGTGAGCGGATAATAAAAAAAGACACTTGTCTATGTGGTTAAACAGAAGCGCGGAGACTAGAATTTCCTCTCCCTACACTGCTGAGAATGTTTTATATTGAAATCAAGCAGCATCCATCCCTTTCCCTCCACAGGCGATACAAAAACACTGAAGGGATTCTAATTAGCAGAGCTCACTCTGCTAAGCACACAGTGGGCCAGCTGGCTTTGGAAACTCAGCCTTGGCCTAGCTTGTCGTTGCGAAGAAACAGAACCTTTCACAAAATCTTCTCAAAGTAATTAACAATGCTGTCAAAATGTGTACTTCCAGTCATCTGCATTCTATGTAAGGAAGGAAACTGTGTTAGTGAAAGACTGCTTCTGGGGGATAAATAGAATAGCAAAATCCAGCAGGACACAGTAAAAAAAAAAAAATAAGTTTGCAGAAGAAAAAAAAATCAGAGGTGTTTGTTTGCAGTAAAAGGACTCCACCCATGAGTCCCAGGTGAGTTCAAAGTTATGTGACCTTGGTACACAGACAACACTGCCTGCACAGGTGACGCTCTTTGCAGGCAGATTCCTGCCTTCCTGTGCAACTAACTACTTCCGGTCATCATCTGAGGGCTACTACTGATTTTTCTGATATAGCTTATTAAGTAACGTGGACTTCTTTTATGCCAAGGAATCTACATTTAAAGATCAACTGACCACTGAAAAAAAAGGAAGAAAGACCAGAGGACTGAGTCATAATCAGAGACCCTGATGGTAGCACTTTCTTTTCTTGGCCCCAAATTTGACACATGGTTAGAAATGCAATCAACTGGCACTTAGGGAAAGTGGAAAAAGTTCAAACTCATGACAGTTTAGCCACAGGAGCTGGGCTTTTAGAATACCCTCAGCTTTTGATAGATGCATTTCATTTCCAAAATAAACACCTGGGTAAAATAGGGTTGGCCCAGCCCAAATCACTGAACAAGAGACAGAAGTCAACAGCAGGTAAAATAAATACCACATGAGCAATAATACTGAACGGGGGGTGAAGATGAGATGACCCAAGATCATTCTTTAGGACCTCAAGGGCACGGACAAAACAAACGTTTCACAGAAGGTATTTCTGAGGAGTTGCGGGTTTTACTTTTTAAAGAAAGACACCTTAAGACTGCAGTGAATGTGTGAAAAGAAAAGCTGCCTAGAAAAACAAAGAAAGACATTTCCTGAGATGACTTTGATCCTGTACTCAAATTATTGGCTTAAACATGCTTGTCTTCAAAGGTTTTGTATCTGCAATAACCGCTCTCTTTTGTCATTGCTAACAAAGTATTATTTTCACCTTATTATTACTAATCTTTCTTTTGTAAGTAACCACACCTGGTTTTATCCCCCTCCCAAAGGGAGAAGAAAAAAAAAAAAACTGCAGTAAATATTTGCCTTTTGTGGTAATACAATGCATAATTTAGTTAATCTGGGCTATCTTTCCATGAGAGGTGATTGTTTCTACATTATGAAATGTGTTCACAATGAAGTGAAATCCACGCCAGATACCTGGGAGGCAGACAGAGAGCCACTTACCCAGCATGTAGCTGCCACAAACCAACCCTGACTGACTGCATGGCCACTCCTACACACGGGTGTTACTCATGCTAACTTAGCCTCCGAATCATAACCACACCTTTTTCACAAACATAGGCTTTTTATTAAGGTAACATTACACATCACCGGGCCAAGGGCCCCGCTCCTGTTTCCTTCCCCCATGAAACAGCTTTGGAAAAAATAGAAACTTCAGTTATCCATTTGACAACTTGACGTTACTGTTACATTACCTGGATGAAATCTAGAAATGTCAAGGGAAGCAAGTCATCCATATGTCCAATGTCTTTGGAGAAACGATTTAAAATTCTTCCTGCAAGAACAGGATATGAGAAATTACTCATTTCCCCAGATAGACCCTTTAAGAGAAACAATTCCCAAATAAATCAAAACAATATTTTAAATGCATATGTATTTAATATATTATGCATTCATATGAAATAAGCCAATGTCAATGGCAAAGAAAAAGAAAAGAGGATGATACCTAAAGAGAAATAAAAATACCACCAAATGGTACTAAGCAGGGAATTACAATGTGGCCTTGATTTAAAGGGGGGGGGTGTCTTGTGACAGTGACAGTGACAGTATTTGGAAGGGTTTATGGGATTTATTCACTTTTTTTACTTTTGGTATATGTTTGGGTTGGAGAATTTTAGAACATTTCTCAAATTTTGGTCTCATCCAGGACTTCAATCCAAGTGCTAACTAGGCAGGTGAACAATAGTAAATATTAAATCAATTCTGCTTTAGTTATCAGAATTCTGCTGAGCAGTACATTTTTAAATAAATGTAATTGTAACCTGTTTTTTAGGGGGTTTTTTAGCCAGGATGGTTCACAGTACTTCTATTTTGGGAACACTTGAAATCCTTCCAGGTTGAGAGTATACTACTGTAGCACAAGTCATTATTTTCAGACGGGAGCCAAGTGTGACAAAGGCAAACTGAAATGTCTAAGAAGACAAGAGGAATGCAGGCAGGAAAACGGAAATAATACTTAATGATTAAAGATGACTTCTTATCATTGATTTTATTTCCCCTGTCAAGCGGAATCCAAGAAAATGGTGTATCAATAAAGGCTTTAGAAACACAAGGTTAAAACTATAACTAATAATAAATATCTTCTATCTTTCTGATTTATCTCATTTTGAAAAGTGAAGCTACCCTCACACAGAGCCTATTTTGATGCAGGCAACCCAATAAATGTGCTTGTTGGCCCCTGAGCTTATGTTCTACCTCATGCTTTGGGAAGCCCTGGGTCCTCCTGCCTGTGTCAGTCTGAGAGGACTTCCTCAAACTTTTCACATCTCAAAGCCACTGGACCAGGAATGATCAGGGGCTGAGCTCCCACTGCCTCTGCAGTTCTTACTTGGGGCACCTGGGCTTGGCAAGGAAGCATGAGGTGGGGAAGTCGAGCCATGATTTTCCTGTTTTAGGCTCAGGACATACAGACTCCAAAAAGCATCCCTTCGTGATATCTTGGGCAGGCCCAGTGACAACTTTCTTAGCTCTAATAACACCTCCTTTAGAGCTGTCCCGAGGATTAAATAGGGCATGCCCGAGAAAGAAGCCAGTCACAATGCCAGGCACTTTTTCACAGATGCCCAACAAACAGAATGTGGGATAACGACTATTCCCGCAGGTTCTGCAGCATGCCATCTGGGAAGGAAGTTCAAAGTGTTAAAATGCAGATTCTGACTCAGTGGCTGGGGTGGAGCTTGAGAGTCTGCATTTCTAACAAGCTTCCAGGATGCCCTTCCTGCAGTTTCCCAGATCACACTGGGCGGAGCGAAAGGCTGGACGAGTGTTAATCACACATGTCTGAGGAACACTACAATCAGATGGGCAGTTTTTCCCACCTACTCTTACAGATTTTATAGCCCATTTAGTTATATTTTTAACTTCTCAAAAATCAATACCAAAAGAAAGAAAATCCACACTGACAAAATATTAAATATATAATTAAAATTCTTTCAATGAAATAGTTACAACTTATAAAATATAGGCAAGATTTAGACACAATGGAAGTGTGGTTCTGTGTAAAATGTCAGGAAATACTCAAAATCTTTCTTAAAAAAGATGAAAGTACTACACAGAGAAGATCAGTACATGAAAGTCACCCCCCTTATCTTCTATTCGATATAAGAATCTTAAGGTCTAGGAGACCCAAGATTTGCCAAGGGCATAAAACACAATATAAACACAAATCACCAAGAAAAGCTCTCTCTCCACATAGCTACTTCCATAAGTGAAGTATCAAAGACTGTCCAAAATCCACACTTCTATTCACCAACTACATATAGAAAAGGTGAGATTGGAAAGTTCAATAATTAACACTTCATTGCTCTAAGAAACGAAGAAGTCAGAGAACAGTGTTTGCAGAATATTTTCATCTGGCTTTGCAGGTAGACTATCAAAATCCAAGCTGTGATGTCAAGTTTATGGCCTCATGGTCATTTTCTCAGAGGTCTCCAAATCAAACCTGATGATGAATTCCCTGAATGTTCCTGCCACACCTCTCCATCCCAATGATGTGGCCCCTGCTGAAACGTGTCCAGGATGTAAGGGAAGGGGAGTCAGTTTCCTAGGGGAAGCTCAGTCCATTTTCCAGTGGTTCTGTTACAAAGGGTTTCCATGCATTAAACCTTCCCCGGAACATCCAATTGTTAATTGCTGCTTATTCTGCACTTATAGCTGCTAGAGGGAATCTAATTTCTCTTGATATGACAACTCTTCTAGTAGCCTTTACAGACTTCTCTTGAGAAACTGACCCCTGCTGCCTTGATTACCCTACATCAGACAGATGTTCAGGCTCACTTCATGCCTGGGGCCCAGGACTGAAGTCAATACCCCAGGAGCAGTCTGAACTTCTCAGGGTGAAGTGTGGGCACACCATCTACTCCATTTGCACAGGATATGGCCAATCGCAAAGCCCATAATCAGATCACATTTACCAGATCTCATGTAAGACTCCCATTAAATGAAAACCGACTTCATTCCATGTTTACATGGAGAGGTGGAAACAACCAGGCAAATGTGAAGAAACAACTTTGAGAGTACATTTTTTTCACCTAGAAATTCTGTTTCTAGGAAGCTTGGCCAAGTACAAAGATGCTTAAAATATTCCATTATTTGGTAAGTCAGAGGTAGGAACCAACCTAAATGTCCAAAAAATGTCTATCTTGTGTTGTGGGCAATTTTAATTTCTCTTTTTTATAGTGACTATGATTTGTTGTTGGAGACCACTACAAAGCAGCTCTGAGCATGAAAACCAACTCACTTTTCATGTTTATCTGTGAGGTTGCTCAAGGCCTAGGCCCTTGTCTGGAGATGGGCAGCAGACTCATATAAGTAAACCTCTATGAGTCACTGGTCCCCCCTGAGGTCTGTATTGGCCTGTGAAGTTGGGATGCCTCAAAGGACAAGATAAGGCCTCAGCTGCAGACTTTTGGCTCCAACCCCAATTAACTAAAAGGAAACTGTAGCTACAGACCTCTCACTTCTACAGTGAAGGCCTTCCAGGAGATAACATAGTTCTCCTAAATTAACATAATATATTGGAGTCCTTAAAGGGATTCCGAAGTTCTGCCTAGATTCCTGCATTTTCCTCAGTATTCCCCTCCTTTGTTTGAAAACCTAATAAATACAGGCTGCCCACAGAAATTCTTAGTCTAAAATCCCAGAACCTCAAATTCTGTGAAAGCCAATAACATCCAAGAAATTGAAATATTTAGGAATCCATCTAACAAAAGAAGTCAAAGATCTCTTTAATGAAAACTACAGTACTCTAAAAAAAGAGAT
>NW_004955404.1:14791543-14848177 GCF_000276665.1 Chinchilla lanigera | reverse complement strand
AAAAAAAAAAAAAAATTCTGTGAAAGGGTCTGGATCCTCCCAGAGCCCTGAAATCATTTGTCTCATTTACTTAAACCTTCACTGTCCAGTTGTCTGGGAGACTGCGGGCCTGATCAGCCTACAATACTAGGGGATATTATTAACCTGATAATATGTTAAAAAACAAAAAAAGTACAGTAGGAAGGGGAAAAGTGGGAAAAAAGATGGAAGGGTGTAGGAGGAGACTGACCTCTTTGAAGTCCACACTAGGGCTTCTCCTAACTGCTCTAGTTCACATTTTTCTAACTTAAAAGAGAGGCAATCATGAAAGATGTCATTAAACTTCTTTCAAAATGGAAATTTATAAGAGACTGTATTTTAGGAACTGGTTCTAGAATCTAACCTGGAGGGAGCGTCACCTCTAGAATTCTGACACCTTTCCCATAGCCAAGGTTCTCAGCTTCCTTGTCACTGAGTGCTAATTTGCAGCATGCATGTTCCCATGTCTAGTGTGAACTTCATTTTTAAAAGGTTATAGTTACATATCAAAATATTAAGGTATATATCTACTGAGCTATATCTATGTTACATCTCACAAAATTTATTCATTTCTAGTGTACAATTCAATGGATTTTGGTAACTCTACAGAGTGGTTCAATTATCATCCAAAAACAATTTGAGACATCTTTATCCCCCCAGTAAGATCCTTCATGCCATTTTAAAACTTTTTTTAGAAATATTTTTTGAGATAGGGTCTCAGTATATTGCCCAGCTATGATCCTTCTGCCTCAGCCTCCCACATAGCTGGGATTACAGGTGTCACCAGGTCAGCCTTTCTCATGCCGTTTATAGTGATTCCTACCCTCAGATAATCAGGAATTTACTTTCTGCCTCTAAAAATTTGCATATTCAGTACCTTTCCTATCAATGGAAACATCAGATACATGGTCTCTGGCTTCTTTTGCTTAGCCTAAAGTTTCTGAATTTCTTCCACACCATAGCATGTGTCAACAGTTCTTCCCATCTAAGCCCTACTCTTTGCTAGAAAAGATAGTCTTAGGTGCCAGCCAAGAAAGCCCTACCAGACCTTGAGGGTAAAAGTGGACATCTAAGAGGGCAAACTCTTAGATATGATGAACTTTTTTATATGTACCCATACTTAGGCTTGTATAAAGAAGGTACACATCCAGAACCCAGTGATGCTGTAGAACTTAATTCTTCTGATAAGAATTGGCCTTTGAAAAGGGGTGTATAGCTCAGTGGTGGAGTGCTTCCTAGAATCTGTGATCCCCAGGTTTAATCTTCAGTACCCAGGGCAGGTTTCTGAGTTTGGGCCACTCACTACACTGGATGAGGTGGACCCACATGGTCCTACAGCCAATGGTAGGTGGAGCAGGTGGACAAGTGAAAGCACCACTGTCTTGGTGAGAAGTGGAATCTAAATCTAAGAAGATTAACCAAAAGAGCACAGTCTACCCAGCAAAGCAAAGATATGGACCTGTAAACCTCAGGCAGAGCAACATGGTGCAGGATGGGGTGTGGCTCAAAGGCTGGCCCAAACTGGGGGGTAAGAGGTATCACTGTGCGCATAGTGTAGTTCAAGGAAACCATTCAAGGAGTGAGCCAGCTGGACTTTCTGCAGCATTCTACACTAATTCAGCCAGACCAGCCTGAGAACAAAACAGGAGCTGTAGAGGTCTGGCAGTTTGGCCCAACTTCTTTGTCCCTCCAGTTAGAACATGGTGGAGGCTCACAAGGTGAAATGAAACAGAAGGAACCGCAAGAATGAGGCTGCACAAGATCCTCATTCTCCTTCGACACCCAGCAGCAAAAGGACTCCACAGTACTCATCCAAGCTCAGCTGAAACTCAGTCTCTTATCTGTGAAATGCAGCTGCTAAATTTGTCTCAGCTACTTCACGGGGTCAAAGATCAAGGGGATAAACCAGGTCATGACTGCAAAGGCATCTTGTAAAGTCGGAAGCAGCACACACGAGTTAGTCACTATTACTGTAGGATTTTAGAACTTGAAGGGGCATGGAAGATCTTCAGGACTAGCAATTTCAAAACTCCATCTAGTGAAGATTCTGAGATTCTACTCGGAGAATCCTCACAAGGCAGAGAAGTGGAAGCCAGGCACATCCAACTCCAGGTATGCGAAAATGTCTGCTCCCCAACATCCACGGGACATTCACATAGGAATCACCTCTAAAGAAGGCTTCTGCGGGCAACAGAAATGTTCATGCGCATTTTGCGGACCCTGCTCTGGTAGAGATGAGGAGACAAAGACCAGCCTCATTCAAAGAGCTGCAATTTTGTAATGAGTGGATGCTGCCTGCCCAGCCTTCGGGGATTTCCACACGGCAGAAGAGGAGATGAGCAACCTCGTTCTTCGGGGCAACTTCCTGCAGTAGCCTGTTCTGGCTCTCACTTTTTTCCCTAAGGATAAAGCCACTGGCTGACTTGTGTTGTGGTTCTCCTCCTCAGCTTTGCTCACTGTCCTTATCTCCGTTTCCTGTGCTTTGCTCGCTTTGATTATTTTCATTTCCTGTTCATTTAGGCATCCTGTTCATTTAGAGCTGTTATCTTCACCTCTGATCTAGACACACAGCGATCCTCCAAAACATTTTGAAGGCAACGCAATGAAATTACATAGAATCCTCTGAAACGGACCTACAACGACCCATCTCTAACTTCTCCAACTGTGTTAGACCTATGCCCACATACCCAGCACAAAAATGTCCAAGTCACTTTGGATTTTTCTTTATCTCAAATAATTACCAGCATGTCTTCATTTTCCATTTAAAGTAACTCCATTTGCATCTTTACTTCTTTATCAAATCAATTCTATCAAGCTTTCAGAAACAGTGAGGAGATAGCAGGTACTCTCTAACCTGCCTTCCATCCCCGCTGATAGGGCCCTTGTGTTCTGACTGGGGGACCTAACTCTGCCCTCTGTTTATCTCTCCAGGTGCTCAGTCCTCCTCAACCCCACATCCCATGGTCTCAGCCTTAGTCCTTCCCCCCTCCTTGAGCCCTCGCTGACCCACCAAGAATAGTTCTCAGGCACTCGCAACTCTCCTGAATTTCTTTATTGATACTGGGCAGGCTTGATACTTGCAACACCCTTCTGAAGAACTCTCCCACTGCGCTGGCCACTGTGAAGGAGCCAAAAGTAACCTGGGGACCTGGGCACTGGCTGTCAAATGATTCGTGACCCCTCTTAGTAACAAGAGTCCATAAGGAAAGCAGAAGTGTGCAGAGGCATTATCCAAAGCAAAGATAAGCAAAGGGCAAAGCAGATGAGTAAGCCCTGGGACAGTGGCTCCCAACTCTTGCAAGGACCACTGTGAGCCCAGCTGCAGGACAGTCAGACTTGCTTCAGCTCTGCGAGCTGTCCTGGGCTCCTTCCCAGTCCATCCCGTCTCCTCTGAACCAACTCAGGGACACTCTGCCGCTAGCAACCCAAAAGCCTGGATCATAAAACAGTGTCTATGTTTGAAGGCACAGTTTTCAAGTGACTACCTCAGCTTTTTTCATGATATCCCCTACAGGCCAGCCATATTCTCTGAATACACCATAGTATAATCTACTTAGTGCCTTTTACTTTCCATATGCATTACTTCTGAATTCACATCTGGATTCATACAGTCTTTACAAACATGGGCTACAATTCACACAACACCAATCATGAAGTGTCCAGAGAGTGTGCAGACCGCATCTGCTAATGACATGAGAAATCCACTGGTTTCCCAACTTCTTATAAAGATGTGGAATCTTCTAGGTACATGCACTCTTACACAAAAACATGGACTACCTCATAAAATAAAAATAAGAAAAGTGGCTCTTACTGAAAGAGAGACTATGAGACGTGGAACCTACTCTGTGACTATCTTCCCATGTGTCCCTGCGGGGGACGTGCTGGAAAGATTACTTCTGATCACGGCGATACCAACCATGCTCCTAGGCTTCCACAGTCTGTGAACACAGCAAGGACCCTTGAGGGCCCGTGGGCATCAGAATGGTTTTAAATCAGAAATAGCCTAACACTCCAGAGAACAGTGCTTCTCAAATTGTGCTCTGTACATTAATCACCCGGGGCTCCTACGAAAGCATACAGTCTCCAGAGCTCTGGGTGGGGCCTGTGATTCTGTATTTCCAACAATGGATACTGAGGCTACTGGTCCAGGGACCACACTTTGAGGAATGAGGAAGAATCTGAAAATTCCTGGTGATCTTTCTGCCTTAAGAAGTAAACCTTTCGTCTTCACATATGCAGAGTCCACACCCCCCCCCAAACAAAAAGCATACATACTTCAGGAAAAGAAAAACAGTATGATACTTTTTTTAACAGACGGTGTAACCCTCGAGGGACCCACTAAACTGTCAGCCCTTAGAAAAGAAATTGAAAATGCATGTGCAGCAATCTCAGTGACCAAGGTTAACTAAGCAGCAGTTCACCGTACTAATAAACATCTGGAAACTCATGACCACCACTCTGAGCATCTTCTGTAACTGTAGAGGCCAAAGGTAACTTGTATGAACTCAGGATGTCACAATAAATTTAGTATTAAAATATTTATGCAGGTTTTTCTTTCCTTGAAGTGTGCATACATTTTTTTGGCAGGCTCTGTATAATGACTGTTCTTTTCAATTCCCTTCTGAGCTTCCAGGAGCCAAAGACCAGTTGGCTCTTTCTTTATTCATACAAATAAAAAGGGAACAGAGGTACTCTCAGGACAGAGGTTTGGTCTGGTTTGTTCCATGCAGCTTCCCTACTTCCTGGACCAGCACCTAGCATGTAGGTCACATCCCGGATAAGGAAAAGCAAGCCGTCTGCTACAAAGATCAAATGGGTCAGTTTTCAAAAATCAAGTCCCTCTTTCCAATGCTTGATGTTTTCTGTCATCTTCCTTGATGACTGTTTTCTGATTAGGGGGCACCTGTTGCCACACAAAGGGGTCGGGTTTGTCACTGCTGTAATCTTCCTCGTGCTGCTGCTGAACCAATATGTCTTCTCTTCTTGTGAAGGACGGCTGAGGTTGCCAGCGACAGACTGAGTTTGGGTACAGCAACCTAGCTATAGGAGCCTAATGGCAAAAAGCTCTCTGTAAAGTCAGAAAATCATAGCAACTCCAAGAGGGTTAGAGATGGACACGGGACAGCAGGCTCCACGTGCAGTGAGGTGGGGGGTGCCTTCAGAGGTGGTGTCAAGGGACGAGTGTGTTGCGCACGCAGACCATGTGAGGGCTGTGTGGACAGATACGCAGGATGGAGGACAGACCGGATGGAGGCACAAGGCATGCATAAGGGACTACCTTAGGTCACCAAATCCCAAGGAGAGTTCCAGCCTAGCCTTTTAGTGAGCTAGGAACTCTTGCTGGAACTTAAAGGCAAAATCACATGACTGATGGCATTTGGCTTAAACGGTAGCCTAAGGCAGAGCATTTGTGTAAGGCAGCAAATCTGGAACACAGGTCTAAGAGGGTACTGAGGAAGAGGCTCGCTGTCCCCCACTGACAGCCCCTCAAAGGCCTCTTCTTCCTCGTCACAGAGCATAGGTGACAAAGTTCCCCGTCCTTCTTCCTGCCACCTGCATACACACCCCTAAAAGCCAGAACCGTAGCTATGGTGACAAGTCTCAGACACATCTCCTGCTTCCTTTTAACGCTGCTATAGGACAAGGGGAGCCACGGGCAAACTAAAGGAGACACTGGGCTAAGGTCCCAGGAACAGCAGGGGCAGTTAAGACGCTCACTAGGCTGGGTGCTTCTATCTCCTGGGAGTGAAGACAGAACTGCAGGGATCTGGGTTCCGCAACAAGGATGTGAAAGAACGCCCTTCTGGAAAAGTCACACTGTGTTTCCAAAATCTAATGGTCCCCTGTCTTTTCAAGTGATCACGATATAGTGAGAGCAGTTGTTGCAAGGTTTTCTTACATGCCATGACAGACTGGAACAAATGATTTCAAAAGAATATCTGTGTGCTTTCTCTTTCTTAGGAGAGCTTTCTCATTTCTGCACTCCCCGACGGAAGATGCCAGGTGCCACTGTCCAAACAAGATGACTTGTAAAATCGCAAATGTTTTTTCAAAAGGGCAGCCTCCTACTCTCCCCTGTTCATCCCCCTTCGAACCTTCCTTCATCTAAGTCACAGCGTTCTCGTACTAGATGGTTTGACCTTTCATCGGAACTTGCTACTTATAATTAACATAGGATTTGTCTTTCTCTAGGTGTCCATCTGGGCACTTTATAATCTCATGCTGGTAGTAAGGCAGCGGGATACAGTAGTCCCCCCTATTCTGCAAAGTCCCCCATGAGTGTCTGAAACTGTGGGCGGCACCAAACCCTATATTTGCTATGTATTTTCCTACACATACAAGTTTCCTGCATATGAAACTTTCACTTCTAAATTACGCACAGTATAATAGAGCAATTATAACACTATATATATTACAGTAAAAGTTATGTGAATGCTGTCTTTCTTAAAAGAGCCAAGACAAATAGTGCATCAGGCTGCAGTTGCCCGTGGGTAACTGAACTGTGGATAAGGGGAGACACTGCACACAAGTCAAAGCACTACGTGCAGTGACACAACGTGACGTGAGCACACACCCATGTGGCAGAAATCAGGAAGCACAGACCTCGACCGTGCAGGTGGCAGTGAAAGAACCATGACACCCTCGGAGAGGGGAAAGGTACCGGGGTCAGGCAGGGTCAGCTAACAGGTTTTCACAATGCAATACGGCCTGGGAATCTGGGAGGAGGGTGGAGAGGGGATTGATAGTAAACGCAGAGTTTGCCCAGGTGAGAGGAATGACATCCATCAGGACTAAGAGGTGGAGAAGGGCAGAGGGTTGACAAATATTTACCTGGGTGATGGAAAGAGCATGACGCAAGGTGTGCTGAGCTAGGAAAGGACTCAGGTGCAGAATGGGAGTACGAAAGGACAAAGCACTGAGCGGCCTCCACCGAAAAGTCCCTCTCACAGGGAAGAAGTCCAACTTCTATAGTTCCTCCACGGCTCCTCAAAGCCATGTTTGTGAGAAGGAAGGACAAAGGCGGGGGGTCATGGTAGAGCTCTGACCAGGCTGGAAAAGGTGAAATACATTCTGCAGAAGATGCGTGAATGGGATCAACCCTGCCTCTGCCTCTCTCTGCCTCTGTGTGACAGAGACCCCATGGCAACTCACCATGGTGCCCTCCCCACAGCAGAGACGCCACAAGACTCTTCGGGCTGCTCTGGTTCATTCATGCTTGGTTCTCAAAACACCACCACACACTGGCCACAAGGTGCCAGAAGTCACGTCACGTATAGTGCACACATCATCTCCAAACTATGACTGAGATACTCTTCCCACTTAAGGAGGAGGAAGCTGGGACTTCAAGACGGCAAGCAATTAACTCAAGGACACCAGCTGTGAAGCGGCCAAGCAGGGATTCACACCACGTATTACAGAGATTCACAAAGGTGCATTCGTGTCAACACTTCTGTGACATGAAGCTATGTCACAGGACACATCTGCAAGCCCTATTAAATGCCTACTAATAAGGATGAGCCAGGGAAGTTATGGGCAGGGCAGCGATTAAGCTGGTATGAATGGCTGGAATCAAACCACTGCCGACTGCCTGGTGCCCTTCTGATTGGTTGTTGCTTGCTGCACTGGATGCAAAATACTCTGACTATCACTCCTGGTTAGAGAGTTTCAGGAATCCTCTCTTAGCTAACCCTAATTAAAGCAAAACATTTAAAACTAACTCCACCCCAAAATTAAATTATGTAAGTTGCTGTAGGCTGAAATAATCTATTAACAAGTGAACAAATGCATAAATGAAGACATATGGCCTAATAAGAGGCATAACTGATTAGGAAGTCCAGGGGCCCAAGTTCCACCTGGAATCGGGTCTCACTATGCTGTGTGACCTGGGGCCAATCAAGTTGCTTGTGGCTAGAGGTTATCTGGAAGGTTTATTTTTGAAGGGGTGGACACACCTCACAAATTGCCTCAGGAAGTCGTTTTTGTTGCAACAGCTATTAAATGTTTTGCTATAGCAAATTATCCTTACTTTTGTATTTTCTAAGCACTAAAAAGAAAGAAGGAAGATAGACCAAATCATTTTCTTTACCCATGTGTCTCTTGGATATACCACCGGAAGGAGTGAGTCAGGCCCAGGTGCCACCTAGGTCAGGAAACTATAGATCTTCGAGGAAGAACAGGTAGAGGAATCACCCAAATGAGAGCTCTAAAACATCTGCAAAGCTATGGGGTCTTCCCATGGGAAATGCCCACACATATAGCATGCACTGGATTTCATGGGGTTCCTAAACCATAAACCATAGGAAGGGGAATAGACACAGAGCCCCAGCTAAGAACTTCTGATGCTAAGAGAACAGGAAACTGCTAATTGCTTGACCTCTTTTGGCATAACAACGTTATCACTTTTGCCTCGTATTGGAATATACCACTTTTGTCTCGAAAGTTGTTGTTTTTCTCCGGCGGGATCCACTGACAGTCATTTATAACCAAACGCTCATGAAGTATTTCCAAAAGAATACTGAAAACTAAAAGGCAGGACATATCCAGCAGTGTCAAGAATGTGTTCCCACCCACATGGTAACAGCAACACCAACCTATAAAACACTCATCTAAACAAAGAATGCCCCCTTCCACAAACACTGGCATCAGCCTCAATCACGGAGATCACCTTGGATGGAAATTACCAGCAGGAATGCAAAATCAGCTCTTTCTATCTCCAATATGCACACAAGTGAATGTAATGCTCAAAAATAGGACAGCAAAACATTTTGTGTGAGAACATGACTGAACTTGAAGACAATGGGCCCTCCCACTACCCACCCTATGTAAAGCAACCAAAGGTGTGCTGGAAAGGGATCAACCAACACCCAAATCTGATCGTCAGTTCTATCTCCAGTGCATCATTTTAATATCTGAGAACTGCCAGCAGATATTACACCAAACTGGGTAGTCTGTGTTCAATGTGAATATGCAGACCTTTGCTGGGCTTAGGGGAAAAAGTACACCATTCAAAAGCCAGGGTGGGGGTCGTTTCAACTACTGTATTCTTTTAAAAATCTAGAGAATATTTGTGAGAACTGAAGAAGATACTGCAAGTACTGTAATTGTACCTGTCCTGTCACTTATGAAAAGCTGAGGGCACACATTAGGTCTTAGTCAATCCACTGTCTTCTTCTTACAGGAAATCATGACCTATTCAAATACTCCACAGTCCTTTCCCGTCCAGCTCCTGCTCCTTCCCACCAGGGAATTGCCCGAGTGAGTTTAGAAACTCACCCAGTTTCTAAAACCAGTAACTAATTGTTCCCGGTCCTCATTCCTTTTAACTTTGTCTGTAGCACTTGCCACTGCTAATGTTCCTCTTGTTGAAATAGTCACACATTTTGGCTTTGGGAAGCAATTCTTTTTTAATGTCTTTTTTCATTCTTGCTACCCTGCCTATTCCCCCAGTACAAGTGCTTCCCTTATATTTGGAGGTTCTCACTTCTCCAGACTTCACTTCCCAAGGGTGAGCTCATTCCCTGCCAGGGGGTCAACTATTCTCTAAAGACAGGGACTCACAAACCTGCGCCCAGTCCTTCTTCTACCTTACTCTTTACTGTCAGTGTATACAGCTGGTCGACCTCTTCTCCGCGTGCTCTTGATGCATGTGAACATGTGAAATATTTCAACTACAAATGGAGCACAGCCTCAGTGACTCTCACTTAGAATGTTTAACATAGCCTAGCAAATTAATTTCAAATAAATTTCAACGTATTAAAAACTCTATAGGCTTGTGCTATTGTTTATACATTATGAGAAGGCCACAGATGAATGATGGGAGCAAGACCTCTTCCCTAAAAGGGGGGCTTTTCGGTGGGGTCCCTCACTGCTTCCTTTTCCACATCTCGAGTCCTTTCCCCAGTAAGAGCACCTTGGGCTATGCGTTTAAAAGGTAAAGATTCTATCCGAGTTTTTGATCCTTTGGGACCCTCCGCGAGCTTTGAGCGACCACAGAAGGTGGCCTTGTTGGTGGCAAGGTGTCATAAGGACTGACCTGACCTCTGTAGCCCCGATGCGTGTTATTACATCAAATAACTTAATCAGAACACAAACTGTTCTTAGATTTCTGCGGAGGTAATTAAATAACAATTCAATGCCAATTAATCACAGTCAAATAAGAGTCTGTCAGAGAAGAACTCTATACACACTGGAGTCTATTTAATGGTCAAATACTTGGCAGGATCTTAGTTAAACAATGATTCATTAAACCTCCTCTGCCACACAAAGGCTAGGCTAAACTCAACGTGAAAGAATCGAAACTCTTTTGTTCTCCCATAAAAAGACATCAAACCTCTGTGCGTGATAGTCTGTTCTCCCTCACTTAGCCAACTGCTCAACTGCATGATTCATGATGTATTCAGCTGCTTCTATGCCCACGGGCGTCTGTGAGGCCTCGTTGGCTCTGAACACTGTAGCTATGCAGGTCTTTTCTACCCAACCGCACAAGCACAGAGGTGGACAGTGGACCACACCTAGGTAAAATGTTTATTCACTCTGAGCAGGAAAAAGCAGACCGGGCTCAGATCCACCTTCTCCTCACCAAAGGGCAGGCTGCAGCCGTGTCTGGAGGAGATGATTACCCACTATGAAAACCCTGGATCTGTACAACTTGTCAATCCAATAAAAAACCCTTGCATACTTTTGATTCCCTCCACCTACCTTATCAACTAGGCTTCTTTAAATTAAATGTCCCATGAAAACCCAGAGATCCACTTCAAGTTCAGCTGATAATTTCCCGAGACTTTTAATCATGCCTCTCCGAAGGGCTCTAATACCTTCCTGCAAGTTCATTTCTTCGTAGGGAGAAAGAATCAGGGAAAACCACATAGCACTGTATTTGTGGGGTTTTGCCTGCACTAGCACTGGAAGCACATCCACAGTTGCAGAAATGTTGCTGCTTTATGAAAGCATGACTTGCACATGGTTGTTGATTTGAATCTGGACTGCAGACCCCAGAGGTGGCGGGGAATGAGCTCCTCGGCGATGCTACCACCCTCTCAGGCCCTATTCAGTCCAGTGTCAGCTGCCACTAGCATCACCACGCATTTAAAAGTAAGAATTATTAAATTAAATGAAATTAATTGTAGAAAACATATACTAAGTAACGTTTTGGGAAGGGGATGAAATGTTTCACTAAGTTATTTTTCAAAAACAAAATATCTACCAGTTCCCACCTCTCAAAGCTGAATTTATTGTACTAGATCAAAGCTCCATATAAATGGCATTGTTCTCATGATGTTAACAAGCTGCATGAGAAACTTACTGGCAAAATGTATTTTAATGCTGCTCCGACACTAGACAGCAGTAAATAAAGCTCTACTTTCACTGGGCATTTGTTAGGATATAAAATGTTAAAATCACAGGCAGACTGTAAGAGAGGATGTAGTGTATACTGTGCATTTACTATGTCTATCTAAATTATGAATCAAACACTACAAAGTCTTAACACAACAGCAAAACAAAGCACTACAGAACTGACTTTATGAATATGAAATCTACTTTTGTGCTCCTCAGTCATAAATCTCTCGTTTTGTCTTACACTGCTTCAACGGTACACCGTGATAACAGCCCTGTGTGTGTCTATTTCTCAGCTAAACTACAACATAAAATGATTTGGGGGGGGAATGTCACACTGAATCTAACATAAACACACCGTGGCACAACAAATTTTCCTGCAAATATAAGCAGTTTTACAGTCTATCAAAGTGGTGCCAAAAAGTAGATTTATTCGCATTAAAGTGCTGACAGGAACGAAACACTTCACTAGTAAATAAAGTACGTTGTAGCCCAATCGTCAAATCAATAAAGTCATTAAAAATAGACTCCATTCTTCAAGGAAATGGTGAATTCGAGGGGGCAAAAACCCATCTCTGGCTCCGATGGAGACTGCCTAGGCAGACACAGCTGACAATTAACCGATGGGGCCTGTCTCTCCTCCTCCCGCCTGCAAAGCAACATCCCGGGGCCCCTTATCTCCGCCGTGTATATTTAGCCATGTAAACTGCCACACAGCAGTTCTGGCTCCCCCACCAGCATCTTATAAATACAAATAAGAAAATATGCCCTGGGTTTCTCTTCTTCTCCCTAGCCCCAACCTGACAGAATATTATCACTTTTGTAGACTCTTGCAAGTCGGCACAGTAGTCCTGGGCCGAAATATGCTGAGATAATATAATATCCATTCATCTAAACTGCCAGCACGTAACAAAATTCAGGTGGGGTGCTTGCCACCTAAATTAATTTACTACTTGAAAAAGACTTCTTCTGCCAAGCCTGTCAAAAGGGAGACAGGAAAGGAGGTAAGAAACTGTATACCTAAACACAGTTTGCGTTTGATCTAATTTTCAAGTGTAGGATTAGACAGGAGGAAGCACGCCAAGAGGAGGCGACAAGAGGAGACTGGCAACAAAGAAGTTTGAGCCCTCAGCGCAGGATCGGAGATCCACATGGGGCACCGGGTTCTAAGGCAAGCACCCGACCGTGCCAGGGGACCCAGCACTTTCTGTTCCCGGCAACTCCAAGCTGCCTGCTACGATTTATGGACTCACACCCAGTAAGATGGCTCCTACGAACAACCTAGAAAATCACAAGTGCTGGCAAGGACGGGGAGAAACTGGAAATCTCGTTCCCTGGTGCGGTCATGAAATGGCGTGCGTGCTACAGAAAACGGCACGAGAGGTCCTCAAACCGGCGCCACAGAATGGCAACAGGACTCAGAAGTCCACTGCTATGAAGAGGCACACAGGAGTAAGCAAGAGCCAGGCTTGGGAGCACACCTGCAATCCCAGCACTCGGAGAGGCTGAGGCAGGACAGTCACCAATCAGGGCGATTTAGTGCCTCAGCAAGACCCTGTCCCCAAAAATAAAAAGGAGCTTCGAGTATGAAGGCGTTGAGCTCAATCCCTAGTACCACGCCTGTCCCCCCAAAACATCAGCATGGAAAGCAGGGACTCTCATATTGGAACACCCAAAGTCAGAACACACTATTTACAATAGCCAAAAGGTAGAAGCAGCCAAGAGTCTCACAATGAAGGGATAAAAACAAAACGCGGTGTGGAATACTGTTCAGTCTTAAAAAGGAAGGGAATTCTGACATCTGCTACCACACACACACAACGCTTGAGGACATTATGCTACGTGAAACAAGCCAATCACAAAAGGAAAAATATTGTATATTTCCAGTATACGAGGTCCTAGGACAGTCAAACTCCTACAAGCAGCAGTAGAAAGGTAGCCATGGGGACTGGCGGTGGGTAGTGGAGAGTTGGTGTGTAACGAGTGTGGCATTTCAGATCGGAACACGGAGGAGTTCTGGAGATGCGTGTTGGTGATGGCTGCTCGACAGTGTTAATGGACTTAGTCCCGCTACAGTGTCTAGACGTAGATGAGACGGTCAGTTTTAATACAGTCTATTTTCCCGCAATTAAACACTAAAATGGAAAGGGAAGAATCTGAATTTGATAACTCTCTTTCCTCCAGGATCTGTCCTATCCCTCACACTCCTGTCTTCCTGGCCATACTCTTAAGGATTTTGGCTTCATGGGTACACTCAGCACCTGACACGCTAAGGCCAAAGAAAAATCACTTGCTACAGCAGCCCCCTGCCACCCGCTGGCGAGGGAGAGGAGAGAGGACCGGGGACCAGAAGGTCGCCGACTCCCCGCCGGCACCGCAGCCCAGGACAGGAGCAGGAGCTTCGGAGGGGAGGGTGGAGCCTCCCCGCGAAGGGCACAGAGGGACACCAGGCGGAGCGCAAGTGCCACAGGGGAAGAGGAGCAGACTCACTCTTGCACACTGCACTCCAAAAGCGGTGGCTGATCTTTAGGGAAACACTGTAGCAACCGTCCTTTCTCAAAAGCACTTTCCACAGTTCACATCCTGGGCTCCATTCCTTGCCCACTGCCCCCAACACTTTGGAAGTATTTTCAAGCCAAGATGCAGAGGATCAGTGCAAATGGAACTTCGTACCACTGGGCAAGCAGAGGATTTCTGTTCTCAGAGGCTCACGTCACAGAAGACTGTAAGCAGCAGCTGTCTTCGATTTTATTTTTAAAAGGCAATAAGTAAAATAACGGGTGAGTTATTTTCTCCCCAATGCAGTAACTTCTTGAATCTCTGAAGAGGCCCTGACAGTGATTAGCAGAGCCTGGGGAGGGAAGATTGTGATTTATTTACCACTTAGCTGCCCTTCACTCAGTTAGGTTGTTCTTGCTCATTATTTAATTTAGACCCTTAACTAAAGGAGAAAGGGGAGGACGAGGTTAAAAATTAAAAAAAAACAGTGAGGAGCATAAACACTGTAATTTCTCAAACTCAAGTCAAGTTTTTTTACCTGACCTCTACATTTCAGGGTCAGGTGAATACACACACACACACAATTTTTATATAAAATTAAAATGTTGCTCATATGCTAACCACCAATGTTATGGGGCTGGAGATGTAGCTCAGAAGTAGAACATTTGCCTAGCATGCAAGAGGCCTTGGGCTCAATCCCTAGCACTACAAAATAAACAAACAAACAAACAACAAACACACATAACATACGTGTACACACACACATACAATTAGTATTAGAAAAAATATTTTGCCGATTATATTCAATACAAATTTTCACTTATTTAATAAATTTCCATTATTAGACGTAAAAACCAACTATACCTAGCATATGCAACTACAGAAAATGTAAATAGTACCCAAAATATAAAGTATAGAAATTATGTCTTTAAAATACTTCAGTCTTCAGAACTTAAGGAATTCCAAATAGTATTCAATCACGAAAGTAGCTTGCATCTCTAGTTAAACTTCAGCCTATGTTTTAATATGCATTTAGAAAAATCAAAATATCATAGACTTTTTTGTTGTTGTTGCTTTGCCTTGGTTTGAGACAGGTCTTTCTTGCTACCCAGTTCAGGCAGGCCTTAAACTCACTGTGTAGCCAATGCTGGCCTCAAACTCACGGTGATCCTCCTCGGCTGGGATTGCAGGTATGCACCACCATGCCCAGCAAGACAGATTTTTTCTAAATGTCAGTCAATTATGATGTTCCAGGTATAGTTTAATGTCAAATTCATTAAGCAAATCATTGATTTTATTAATATTTAAAGGAGACTGAAAATTAACCAAGTTCAAGCCTAGAAGAACCTTTCTGGGTATTTCTTCTGCACAAATGGGCAGAGAGGGGAATTAGACTGTTATATTTCCCAAACTACTGACTAAATTAACAAGGCTCCTTTGGAGGTGACCCAGTCTCACAGTAAAGCCAAAGGTTCTTCTCCAAATTTGCTAACTCAGAAGACAGAATTCCATAGCCCTCTGACTAAATTTATCTACATGAGTACGAGTCTTTTTCTCCTCTTCTCTCCCACCTAAGGGAGGTCAGCCCACCAGGCAGAAACAAAGTGGTTTAAGAGGCAAATATCTCCGATGCCATGAGCCAAGGGAGTGCCCAAGAGGGCACCTGCCAAGTGCCCCACCTGCAAACGCCTGGCCGCGTACTGTGCTGCATGTGCTTCCCCAGAGCTTCTTGTGCTTCGGTGAAAAGTTCCTCATACATCTTGAGACCCAAACTTGAGTCAGGAGTGAAAGAGCGCAAACTCCATGCTTTGCTCCATGGTTTGCTCTGTGGAGAATACTGTGCATGTCAGACAGGGCAGTCACACAGGTGGGCTGGACTGGTTACTGCTCAAGGCTGTTACTTCGCACACCTACCAGCCCTGTCCTCCACTCCGATGTCTAGCTGGGTAAGATCTGTTGTTTAAGGAGATGAAGCAAGAACATATCCATTCCCTCCTTTTAGAACATCTGTCAGTGATTCACTAAGCCCAATTAATGGACCTTATTTAAAACATTCAAGTAAGAACCTCATCCAAGGTGCTGTCTACCCTTGAGATGTCCTACACCTGAGAGATGAGAAGGCTTCTGCGTGGTCCTCCCTCTGACTGGTTCTGTCAGGCCTCGACTAGAACTTCCTCTTTTTTCTGGAGGAACTTCCTGTTTCAGAGGTATTAGTCTCAATGGCATTAATTCACCACTACAAAAAGTCTTGCTGTTTCCCATTTCGATGGTAAATATTACATATTCTTAAAATAATGTGGAAAATAAAACCCAGACTTTCAACAAGCAGTCTAAAATTCTATGTGGTAATTAGTATTTAAGAGTGTGGAGAAAATAATTAATTCCCACATCTTAAAGAAAGAAATACCAGAGACATCAACAACAAAATGTGAAAAGACATTTACAAGGTGCCAGTCTAAGGCGGTACAAAGGATTCCAATGAGTGACCTTCACTCAGCTAAGGAGAAGAAGTCCAATTTGGATGGGTTTTTCTGACCAAGTCCTGCCAGGTCCTTCGGTTCCCATCCGGAACATTCCTCAAAACCTAACTGGGACAGTGAGAGCTTTTATTCTGTTCTTTTAATATAAATCATTTTAGAGACTGGTCCAAAGTGCTGCAAAGAGTTCAGAAGACACAGGTCTTTGATCTTTGTGGCTTTGCCATGTATGTCTTTACAATTTCTGGAATGCGCCCAGGGAGGCAAACTGCCTGACAGAGACACTATAAATATCCGAATAAATAAATACATACAAACATCTGGAACCCTGATTAAGCACCAAAGTTTTATTATTTGGGAGAAGTAGGGGGGGCACTGAATAGCATTTTTATATTTATGGAAAAAGTCCTATTCTTTCCTTATGATAAAGCCCCTCTGATACTAATAAAGCTTTTAGAAAGCCCACGTCTGTAAGTTGCATGGAAAGTGAAGAGCTAATGTTCTATAGCTCCCTCCCCACAAAGAGACAACTTAAACTTTAGAAGGACTGAAACTTTACTGAAATTCAACTAAAACAGCCAGTGGTAGATGAATATTTATGAAATATTAGACATTATTTATTTATAACAAAAGTAAATCCCAGCAATCTACTCATTTGTACTAGAGAGTTTCAAATTAAGTATACATATGGGTAGATTTTTAACTCACTACACAAGGATATGGTGAGTTAAGGGCATAATAAAATGTGTCGGTGTACTCTCTTTGTGTACAGTTGGAACAGTACTAAACAGTGAGAAAGTAGAGTATGTCGTAGCTATTAACAATGCAATTAAATGAGACCAAACAATCAGAATGGTCACAGACCCCGTGGTTAAGTGTGAACTAGGAGTCACACCGTTATAAAACATGTGACATGTTTAAAATAGGTTCATGTTCAAAACAAACAAAAAAATTTCAAATAAGCCCCCTGTTCCACCCCATCACGGGTTCTCCAATACAACAGAGATTTGACGAACACAGAAAGGCCACCTTATCAGGCATCTTATTAAGCAGGAAGACTTCCTACTACTCTAGGGATTAAATTAAAATGCTTCACCTGCCCTGCATGATCCCCATTGGCCTTCATGTGCTGT
Source organism: Chinchilla lanigera (assembly GCF_000276665.1). NCBI lineage: Eukaryota > Metazoa > Chordata > Mammalia > Rodentia > Chinchillidae > Chinchilla > Chinchilla lanigera. Next base: position 14,830,716 of record NW_004955404.1, on the reverse strand, counting down.
CCCTCTCTCCACACCCCACACCGGCCAAGTGGCCTCCTTCCCCTTTCTCAGGCCACCACCAACCAGGCCAACCACCCACCCAGTCAATGCCACCAGAGACCCTTCGCTGCCTCCCTCCTCAGATCTGCCCCAGCCCTGTTCCCAGCCCCCACACCCCTGGCTCCTCTCCCACGGTGCTGATCACAGGTGACATTCTGTGGCCCTGGTCCCACACGTGTGTCCTCTCTGGTAGGTAGCCAGGTTCAGTTCCGTGTGAACAGCAGTCATACAGGTTTTCGGGACCTCTTGGCCTAGCTCAAGACACAACGCCTGACTCAAACACAGGCTCCCTAAGACCTTCTTCACAGACGGATGGAAGAATACGTGAATGTGTTCAGAAACTGGCATTCTCAGCATTTGCTCTACTTAGTAGAGACATGAGAACTTTACCGTGAGAACTGACACCAATGTTGTGCCTGGCTGGCACTGGCCACCCAGATGCGGAATGAAACAGGTCACCTAAAGTAGACGTCCATAAAGGTGGAGGGAAAAAATAAAGAGCCAGTGGTCAAGTTCAAAACAAGAGGAATGTTCCAGCTTATTCCTGTGGCAGCTGCAACCCAGAAACTTGGCCTCACTACAAAAGCATGAGGGCAAGCTGTGTGGGGGGTAGTGAAATAAATACCCCCAGCCCCAAGAGCCCCTGCTCGGCACCTCCACAGCCCGTGCCCAATGGGGCCGCAAGTGCTCAGAAATGGCATGCACATTTATATGGTTCTAGTTTGCCTCTACCTCAAGGAAAGCAGGATAAAACACGACAAATGAAAGAATTCGTCTTGCTCTTCCTTGTACGTTCCTTCTTTGCAGCTTCAAGATATTTAACCCTGCCAGTGTCAAATTCAATTTCTCTTGCCCACTCAATTCATATCCTCCCCCCAACACACGATGCAATGCCCTAAATCAGTAGTAGGTGCTTTATAAGGAAAAAACCCAGTGCCGAATGTTCATGTGTTTAACCGTATCTCCACCAATACGTGCTTCCGTAATTGCTTCAGCCATCCTTCGGCCTGAAGCTGGCAACTGCACGGATGGAGACTTCTCATTGCTTCCCTGATGGTTCCCAATTTCTCACTATCACTAGGATCTGTTGTACCATGCACCACCAAAGTTAGATCCTTTGTGTTACTTTGACTCTTTTGCTTTCCCTCGCCTCCCACTCCTGAACAACGCCAGCACCTCAGGCCCGCCTCTGGGTCTGCAAGCCCCTCTTCACCAATGATATCCAGCCCCCAAAGTCTGCTCCATCACCCCAGCCCAGCGCACTCCCACCATCCAGCATAATTGATGATACAGATAGGTTCTTTGATTCCCCAACTCCTTTCTCATTCTCCCATGAAAGGAGGACAGTCCATGACGGCAACAGACTCTTAAATAAAAGGTAACAGAAGCTGGGCAGGGTACTATGTGCCTCTGATCTCAGCGGCTCAGAAGGCTGAGTCAGGAGGACTAAAAGTTCAAAGTTAGCCTAGGCAATTTAGTGAGACTGTCTCAAAATAAAAAGGGGTACAGCCCGGGGTACAGTTTCAGCATTCCCTCTACTCAATATAAAAAAAAAAGGCACATGGAATCAAACAGCAAGCTAGAAACTGCCAAGACATCTGCAGGTGTATTAAAACCTGGCACGGAGTTAAAAGATTTCTCCTTGCAACAGATAAACAAAATGAACAGCAAACCATATCATAATTCACGTAAGATTATAGCAGGGTAGTGGCTCTAAGAATTGATATGCATTGTTTTGTGGATACTTAAAATGATATCCACAGAATAATTGTCAAATTTTATGCATTCTTGCAAGACAGAAACCTGAGAACTAAGAACAGAGTAGAAATTTCTGCAAAAGGAGAAAAGGGCTTGAAGTCTATAAGGAGATCATTTGGTTGAACTTTGTGAAAAAAAAATCACAAACTGTCCACTTGCAAGATCTGCAAACGCTGTTAGTCTTTCCTGGCAAACTTAGCCGATAGGTTGCAGGAATTCTCTTGGCCTCATATTTATGGATTTCCATGGCTAATTTTTTCATACTCGGTTTTCCTCTTTTTCTTCCAAATCCATATTCTGCCCGACATTTCCCATCACTCACGGGTTATGTCTGCTATTGTAACCCACAGGAACAAATATTCATCTCCTAAGAGCCATACTGCACAAGCTTTTCATGCATATTAGGGGAAAATCAGGCTTCTGCAGGACATCAAAGTCCTTTCAGACCATGACCTTAACTGTGTTCTCTACCAGCATTCAAAACTTGGTTGCATTAAATAATACCAATGTAGGCTCATAATGAAATAAAATCATGACAGGATCCCAATCTCGCGGGCTGCCATGGATTCTGCATCCCTCAGATGAAATGCCGGGTTGCTCACAACGGAAAGGTTCCCTTAAAGCTGAACAGACCCATGAGTCACAAATCTGAAATTGCTAATATTTTCATCAGGAAGAAGTAAAAGAACTTTAATTCACCAAGACATTACAACTTGAAGGCAAAGGCGACAAGGCACTTCAGCTGGAAGGGTCACAGTATCAAATGCCATGAGAAGTAATCAAAGCGCTAATGGAGCAGGAGGCCAATACAGTGTTTTCCTTTACTCAGATCAAAACACACTGTTCCATATTCTTGGGCTTTTTAGGTCAACTTACTTTTCACCTGAGTCTCACCTTGTTTCTCTAAGTTTTCATCCGGATTCATTACCATCCAGTTATTTTTATACAGCACCACCTCAAACTTAGCAAAGAAAATAGAAAGGTTCAAAAAGTTAAAAGAGTTTAAGAATCTTCTGAGGTGTACTACAAAAGCAGAGTGCACAGGATGTGACATAAAGACAGAGCTCCACAGACAATCTGACTAAATTGTAGGTTACATGGGGGGGCGGGGGAAGCGTAGTATCACTGACATTCAACGTATTCACGTATTTTAGTCAATATCTTAAAAGACACTTAGGTGTGAGGTTGCAGGGGAGAGGGAGAAGTCCCTCAAGTCACTGCCCCCCCTCCCCGCAGGTCAACAAGGAGTGGGCGGGCCGTTACCCAAGGACCCAGTCACTCTTCCGGTGGCAAAGGGCTGGCTTATTCAGTATACCTTTCGCTGTATTTTTGACTTCTTTCTGCATTTTAACTTCTTATAAGGGCCATCAAGACATAAAGGAAACTGGAAATGAGTTTTCCCAAGAGCAAAAGAAATAATAATACCTCCAAATTTCACACCTAATTTTTCCAACAAAAACACTAAGAAGATGGCTAAAATTAGATCTTATCCTTATATGATTTGTGATAAAGTATGTGAGCAAAAATCACAGTATCTTACTATAAAACAGCGAGCCTTGTGATAACTCAGCAGTTACATGTCTTAGACATTATTTTCCTGCAAACTTCCAAATACTGTTTGACTCCCATGGAAGAGAGACCAACAAGAATACAAAACTCTAAAGTTACAGTCATCCTTCCCTTATCTGAGATCTCAGTTACTTGTGGTCAACCATGGTCCTAAAATATTAAATGGAAAATTTCAGAAATTAACTGAAAAGTTTTAAGGACCTTTTATCATGGCATACTGTTATTATTATTTTATTTTATTATTGGTTACTGTTGCTAATCTCTTACTATGCCTAATTCATGTTTATTTGTTTGTTTTTTTTTGGTACCGGGAATTGAACTCAGGGCCTCGAGCTTGCCAGGCAGGTGTTGTGCCACTGAGATACACCCCCAACCCCCTAATTCACATATTATCCTTTAGCATGGGCATGCGTGTATAAGAGAAAACACAGTATATAGAAGGTTCAGTAATGTCTGTCGCTTCAGACGTCCACTGGAGTCATGGAAATTATGCCTCACGGGTAAGCAGAATGGCTGTATTATAAAACCTTAAGATATAGGCAAAAAAACATAAAGAATGTCTTGTCTTTCCCATCACCACAATTTGTGAGTAGAACAGGGCAAGAACCAAAAGTCATGAGTTCGATTCTCGGTACCGGGAAAAAAAAAAGAGTTTTAAGTGGGCCTCCATCTGGGTTGGCAGACCTGTGACACTGGGCTGCTGTTATCATACACTTCAGGTCTGTGCCAAGTTTGGTACTAAATTACCATCACTGGTAGTCACTATGAACTAGACCAAAACAAATCCCCCAAACGTCTGTATTTCCCCTGTTCTTTAAACAGAGACCAACTGTACACGATACCTGCAATGCCAGAACCCATCTGGCTGGGAGCCTTCTGAGAACTTCCTACTGCTACGTCCTACCCTGACCACTGCAATTGCTAAAATCTCTGACCACGTTATTCTCACAAAGTCAAACGACAATCAGTCATACTGAATATTAAACTGCATTTCCAAAACAGCCTAAAGACTTCTAGACAGACTTATAATTAGCTTAAAATGGATCTTAATGGGAATAATCAAAGACATCTGAGAACAGATAATAGTACCTCTAACTGGATAGAATTTGAGGCACATATATATATATATATAAAAAGTTTATGTTTTGTATATTTATGTTTTCTATATACTATGTAAAACGTATATATGTATACCACACACACACACACACACTTGTGTTTATTTCCTACCAAGTGCTGTGTTGTTTCCATTCCCAAGAAGGATGTGAAAGCCAAAGAAGAGCTCACTATGGTACTACTACTCCACAATACCTCCTAAAATCCCAAATATAAATTTATAAATTTCAGAGCCAATCTTTTCCTAAAACATGATTATTTGTAAAATTACTAAAACTTTGTTTAGTAAGTCCTGACGATATACTAACAGATGTTTCTAGAAAGCGTACTGCCATAAGAGGCTAAAGGATCATCCAGCTTTCAAAAAAAGTAACCTTCCCCAAGAAGATTTTTTTTCTCCCATTGTGGGACTCCTCTTTCCAAATACTTAATCTTTCTGAAAACTGATAAAAGCAAGAAAGTTCATGTAAAAGCTGAATAAACAGACTCAGGACCAGAGAAGACCAGAGAAATTGAAAAAATTTTTTCCCTCACCTTCACATTTGTAACTCAAAGTTAGAATCTGTATTTCAACACATGCATACTCAGGTCTACATCCATCAGGCCCACACTGGGAGGCCTGTTACTTGGGATGGACTGTCAGGTCATGCAAATTTTCTGAGTTTTTGCAAGTGTTTCTGAATAATATGAGTAAACATAATTTAACCTTTAAATGAAGAGGTGAAGTGCTACTATAGTGCAAAAATAGAACACACAGGATTGAAAATGACTCTGGAGAATTCAAAATACACTATCTGGTTACCTTATGTAAAACTCCCAGCAGGCAGGCACATGAAGATGCTTAATAAATAGTGAGTTATAACCTGCACTCAGATAAATAATTTGCAGTAATCTTGTTCTTTAATTTTCAGTTATGGGTGTTGCACTTCACTTAAACTGATGGGGACAATAAAACAATTCTACACTTTCTAGAAACATCTATTAGTATATCGTCAGGACTTACTAAACAAAGTTTTAGTAATTTTACAGATAATCATTTTTTAGGAAAAGATTGGCTCTGAAATTTATAAATTTATATTTGGGATTTTAGGAGGTATTGTGGAGTAGGGTGGGGCAAACAGAAAAACGAGACCAGGAGCCACTGTGGGGCCACTCGAGAGACACAGAGGGTGCTGCAGGATCTTTGCTGCTTTGTTGTTACTGCAAAAGAAATGAGACCATGGCAATGACAGAATGTGGGCACATTTAGGTTGTCAAATAAATTATGATGTTGTTATAAAATGACAAGACACAGGGAAATAGTCCAAATGTATTATACTTCTGGATAATCCTCAGTTTGACAAGTAACTAGACTACCAATGCTGAGAGACAAAACCCCTGTCATACAACAGATATTTTAGACATTAGAAGGGATGGGAAGAGTAAAGTCATCAAAATCCCCTGATGTCTTTAAAAACAGCTTTTTTTTTGTTTTGTTTTCTGAAGTTCCTACCAAACAATTTCTAAGCAAATGCCACTGAGTGATAAAAGCATTGCATGACCGAATTGAATCCTAAGATTGGAGACTATTTAGGGGCTCTCTAACCTGATGACACACGACTACCTCACAGCAGGTGCTGAGCCAGCAAGTGTGGTCTCCACTTAGTTTTCTACGTCCAGAAGTACACATTTTGATATACCAAGGCTATAGCCAATTGGTAATTTACGGCATTTAAATTGCTGGTTTATTAATGCTAATGGAGCAATACACACAGAGAGTTTTATTTGTCCTGTTTATTATTTCTGCAAATGCTTAAAAATATAACCTGTCATTTCCAAGAACCAACCCGAAGTCTCATTTTCTTTACAGGCTGTTTTAGCCTTATTTTGAGTAAGAAGTTGTTCTGAAGTATCAGAATGTCCATCTGATAGAAATGCAGAAGGATTGCCCAGAATTAACTGGAGTGAACAAACCACAGAATGTCTCTAAAAACATCCCATGAATAAAATTTGAAGGCTCAACAATCTAAAACTGCCTCAGGTCAACTTTAAATTTCACTTGTGAAATTTGTCATTTTTCACGCTTTCTGAAAAAGGTGAATACATGGAAGTTCTACATTTTGACCTGGGATAGCATTTTAAAAAATAATAAGTTTCTCCTACTCCTAGGAAGTATATTCACTTCCCTGGAATAATTCCAACGTTCCATTTAAATAGAACTTCATTTATAAAATTTCATATTGTCTCTCCTTAATTACACAATAGACTTCTGTACTGAACTTCAGCCGTATCATTTTCAAACAAAAAGTAAACCAGATGTTTGGTACTTACATGCAAAATTGAGCTCTCATTGTAAAACCAAATTAAATTTAAAATGAACTCTGGAATGAAGCTAAGACCCATTGAAAACAAAAACAAAAACAATACAAGCAAAGAAACAAAAAACACACACACTATTGATTTGGTTTTATGGCTTGTTAGTCTTGGTCATTTACCTATTTTTCCTGGCAACCAGGAAGACAGACACACCCTTTCTAAGCCCTATTTATCAAAATTAGCATATTCATTTGGAATTTGTTAACTCAAAAAAACATGTATTATGTCACTTAAAGAGTATCAACCGATGTGATATATGTTTGTGTGTGTGTCTTAATTCTTGCACAGAAAAAAGTTGGTACTATTACTACCATCCTTATTGCACAGGTAAGTTGAAAGCTATTTGGGGGGACGCCACGCAGGCTGCCGGAATCAGGCTGGGATTCAGGCAGGCAGGCTAGTTCTCAAGTCTTGTTTTTTACCACAGGGGATCATGTTCAAAACCACAATTAGGAAATAAAGAAAAGGCCTTCCATCTCCCAGCGTGTGAAGTCAAAGGTCACCTTATTTGCTGGTTAATTTTCAAACTTTAAATCCCACACTTCTTTTGCTTGTTTTCTGAGACAGGGTCTCAATCCCCCAGTTCTTTAATTGAAGGCAATAATTTAAAATATATTGTGATGTGACAATCTAAAGACAAGTCATACAAACACACACACACACACACACACGCGCATAAAACACATCAATGCATCCTACGATAACTGCTTTAATCAAGAGATGGTCTTTTTCATCTAACATCAAATCAAAACCCAAAATGAGAAGGGGAGAAAAGACAATCTACATTAGAAAAAAATGCCCAATGTTTATCCAGAAATTATGAGGACTTATTTTGCACTGTACCATTTCAAAGTCTGATTCCTCTAAGATGTTTAGCTTCTTTGATAGAGTAAGACATACCTGAAAGCCAAGTCAATTGATCTTTAAACCCCTCGGCGTCAGGTGTGTGCAAGGGGAGGAGTGGTTAGAAAATGTGGTAAAGGGGAACTAAAGGCGGAACAAAGGGGAACTCAACTTCTTCCACTGAGTTTTTGAAATTCTGTAATGTATGACTTAGATCTACTCACCTGGTATCTGGCTTGACAATTCCTTAATAGCAGCTCATCTGATTGTGATAACCAGAGCGATGTCTGGACTAGACAGGTGTTCCCTTTTATTATGCTGGCTATTTCCATCAACAACTATTTGTTTAATCTTGAAGTCAAGGAAGAACAGTTTTCTAGTAACACAATTTTCATCATTCTGAAACATGTGTTAATGTCCCTTTCACTTACAAGACCATTTCAAGGCTAACTTTAAAAAGTTGGCACCAATAAGAAATATTTCTGATGATAATATAATTCATTAAACCAGATCTGACTTTTTAATTTTTATGCTAATAGGGAAAATATAGAGAAGATTTATATTAGTATCAGATATAATTTTAAGATAGCACTACCACTTTATTCTCTAAATAGAGAATAAATTTATAGTTCCCTCAAAGGAAATAAATTTTATGTGCCTCAGGTATTCCGACACCAATAGCAGAAAAAATATTTTTTAAAAAAATGTTTTAAACAGTAGCTACCTATATGAAAGCAACCATTTTCTTCATACCTTAAGTATTTGAATGTTATTTTAAAAAAACAAAGTGTATGATTCTACCTTATAGCACTCTTGCTGATCCAGGTATACGGAATTATACATGTGAGAAAACACATTTAAAGACAAATCAACTTACACTGTGGTATCTTCACAAATATCTTCATGTAAAACAAAAAGAACTGTGTTGCACTGCTGTTCTCTTCCCACCTTCAAAAATCTCCATACCAATTATATGTTTTAATCAAGCAGAATGTGCAGGAAGATGAGTCTCTGAATAAAAAGAACTCTTCTAGAAACTTCCACTTGAAGTTCAGAGAGAAATCAGTAATTATTGACTTAAATATCCTGAAATCAGGGACTCAGGCTGCAAATCCACCAGGGCAGACACTGGTTTCTAAGGGTGTTTTCACAACAAGCTTGCACCATGGAGTACTTTACCAGCAGCAGACCTGCAGGCAGGATTTTCCTATCATGATGAGCGTGACTGTGTTTAGAATAATGTCTGGCTAAAGATTTCTAAACACTAGAACATGTCTAAAATAGACTTCCCAGGTGTTCAAGAGGTTGAAACATTTACCCATGTGATACAATCTATTAAAATGCAAATGCGAAGAGAAATGAAAGTATTTCCAGAACAGAAAACTTGATTTGATGATAGCTTTCCTTACAATCACAGTATCTTAATAAGCTTCCACTCAAAATGTACTTTGAAGCTTGTCAAGTCTTTCTTTAGATATTAAAGGGCTTCTACTTACATCAGGAAATTTCTCAAAGATTAATCCTGGTTACTAAGAATGAGAACATTCAAATCGATCGTGGTTAATTCCACGGAAACATTCCTTATACAGGAGACATCACTACTCATGCTCTCTTGGAGACTTCTGAAAGCCCAAAGAGCACATAGGTCCTCATAAACAGCAACAATGGAATTCCCTACCAGTTTTCCAAGATAAGCTATAGTATCCAGACATTCCTCAAAGGGTCAGGAAATCATTTGAAGGCAGTCAAGAGTCTGGTTAGAAACTGTGTTGAGTCTGCTATACATTTAGAGATTGTGATCTTAAATAAAGAATCACTTCCTCTGGTTTCCTAAACTCCTCTCATACTCCCACTGGTGTGATTTCAGTTTACAAACAATTCACCTTGAAGTACCAACAGAATTGTTTTTGGAAATTTTATAAAACCAATGCCAATCACTTGCATAACTGATTATGCAGAAGGTATACACAATCAGGTTGCGTTTGTAAGTTTGTGCATTGTGTGTATGCATCTAGATCGCCATTCTGCAGCTGTCTTCAGTTTTTAGCCGTATCTTTTCCACATGAAATCACAGAAATACAAGTGAAGTACAGTTTCTGGAAATAGTCCATTCTCTGTATTTATGTTTGCAAATACCTTTGAAGGCAGGAACTTTGTGCCCCAATTCTTGGGATCACAGGAGACAACTAGGATGACCAATGTACAACTGATGAGGGGAAAAGCCACTCTTTCTACCTATTAGGAACCCAAGGACAAGACAAGTGATGTGAGGACTGGCTCAGCTATCACAAAGCTGTCCTCCCATAGCTGGAGCAACTCAGCATCTCAACCTATGTCTCAAGTCCCTGCCAGTTACAGCTTAAAAATGTTTACTGATGTCTTAAAATGGATTAATTCCTCCTCTCTACTTCTTAGGGGCCTCTAGTTCCTTAGGCAAAACTCTGAAGTACCAAGTGCGTAACTCAGAGAAGAGCTGAAAGTATCCGTCAATGCATATTGAAATCCCAGGAAACTCATTAGATATTTGACAGTTTCATTTCCTTGATTGGTCAACAACAGGGGAACCATGTGTAGTACAGTTCCATGAATCACAGCTTCCAAAGAACCAATGTACATTTTTCTCTCCAAGCCATCATATACTGGAAACAAAGTCTGCCATAAATAATCTATTACAAGTCATATTTTTGAAAAATAATTATAGGGAAGAAACCAAATTAATATAAACACCAACAGTAGGACAAAAGGGCCCTACTTTTATTTCAATACTGTGAAGTTCCACTGTTCATTTATGGGTGTCACTTAGAGAGATGCAAATATATTCCTGAAACCTTCCCTTGTTCTAAGTGCCCAACAAGTATTTACTCAACAGCTACAATGCGACCAACCCTGGGTTCTAAGATGCAGTAATAAATCAGCTGATAAGCTCCAAAGTACCAGAGCACAAGGCCAATCAAAGACACAGCTGTACACACAATTACCTATGTTATAAGGTAACTATAATTTTGATACAGGCAATCAAAACTTTGATCGAAACTTTTAACTTTCTATGAAATAAAATGTCACAGACTCAACTGTTATAAATAGTCAAATTTTTGTTCCAGTTTCTTCACAGCAAAATACATAAATTTTGCAACAGAAAAAGATGAAGTAACTGAACACAGAAACTCCAGCCATAAATGAAAATCAGCACTCTCCAATGGTGTTATGTGAGAGCTTCAAAATCAAGTCTTTGATTTGAAGCACTTAACTTTACAGCAAAACAGAATGGAATTCAATCGAGCCAGCCTACACTGACTTCCACTTGGCATCCGAAAACTATGTGTTACTCCTATTAAGCTCTCAGTAATACACTTACCAATAGTTACTCATGTTGAAGTTGGCCCAAAAATACCATTTCGTTTGCTCTTTAAATGGTTGCACAAAACCAAAGAACTATGTCCTAAAGACACTTTGATACATTCCTGACAGACACAAGGAACTGCAATGCTGAACTAACTAGTAGGGAGGAAACCTTTTAAAATGACAACACTGAATTACTATCAATCACACATCCAGGTAATCCCAAGTACTGCAAGTACTAACACCAGACACTAGGATACCAGAGAATGCCTAGCTCTGCATTAGCTGAGGGCTAAGACAGCACAGATACTACATCAATGAAAACTTCAGAGCTTGGACAATAACGTCACAGCCACACACATCAGAAGTAGAGAACTTAATTCTGACAGAATAGGAAGTATAGAGATAAAAAAAGATTCAGGTGGCAAATACCTAATTACCTACATTAGCGTGTAACCACAATTTTGTTAAGTACTAGAAAAATTCTGACTAGAAAAACTAAACTGCATGTGAAATAACCATCACAGATTCAATGTTATAAATTTGTAGGGTTTTTTCTAGTGTCTTCATGGCAAAAAAAAAAGTCTACAATAAAGGGGTGGAGATAAGATATAAATATGTATACCACTTACTAGACACATGACTGGAGAAAAATAAAACAGTGAAGCAAAACACTGTCCTTATAATTTCTTCAAATATTACAGGATTATCATTTTAAACCAGGTACCAACTCCCCAAATCTTATCTTTTCAACATTTTATTGGACAACTATGAACACAATGCTTTCTCTGCTATGAAGTTCCCAGTGTTTCCATGTATGATTTATTATGGAGACAAAAACAGGAATAAAGAGTAATGGGAACATTCTAATAGATTTAAAACGTACGCTAAACCGGCGTAGTATTTACCAGCTGTAGACAAGTGCTATAATGATTGTGTTTATAGAGATTACTGACAACAATAACAATCAAATATATGTAACTCTGTAACTATTTAAACTCATAACAAAAGCTTTTATCATATTATTAGCAGTAAATGAGCAACTCCCATAAAATATCACTTAATATCACCCCTGATAAGAGTTTAAGTACATATAACCATTGTTATGTGAAAAAACATTATTTTTAATATGTGACTAGACAGGATTTAATTACCACACCTACTTCAAACCATTAGCTGCTTCATTCAAAGCTGAAAAAAAAATATTTATGTGGCTATTGAGAATCATTATGATTGATGCAATCTTTTGTGTTATTTCCTTTAGAGTCACTTGCATTTGTTATTATTAACAAGGAAAAATGAAAGGGGAAATGTGTGTTTTTGTTTTGCAACAAAGCCTTTCAGATGATGACTAACTTCACCCTTTGAATAGAAAAAGCCTCTTAAACTAACTAATGTACATATAAATATGTTCTTTACAATGTGCACAAGCGAAGAAAGGGGAAGAAAAAGCCTGTAGGACTTATGCCAGAATTAAAAACAACATAGGCAAAATGAGTACATGAAAGCTGTCAGGACAGTTACTCTTATTCTCAATTTCTTACAGCTCATCTGCTCTCAAGGAAGAAAAACCATAGCTTCTTTTAACCATATCCACAGCAGATCTCACTTGAAAGGAAACACAGCGAGTGATTTGGCATGAATGGGCATATTACCAATTTTCCAGCAACACTACTGAATATTTATGTCAGTGACGAATGATGACACTGGTGAGATATTTTAACATGAAGCCTTGCCTTGTAAATCGTCTGAATGACGCTGCGTCAAAACAACACCTACCATAAATCAGAGGTTTTAAGACCAGTATTTCTTGTTCAAACATGCTACCTGCTCAGCACAAGCACTTGTGTGAACAGGCATAGATTAATGTGTGCTAAGCAGAGCCATTTTACCTCCGAACTTATAGAGCTATAATTTAACAGGCCTATTATTGTCAAGGTAATTTTGACAGTGCTGAAATATTACACTTGTTAAAATATGCATTTAGCACAAACTCCAGTGGTCATTTGAACTGAATAAACAGATAGGCATCCCTGCAATTAGAGTGCTTCACTATTGATGACTTTTCTTTTCTGGCAAGGCAGCTGTATGTTTGCAACTGATTTTGTAAGTAGTATACCAAGAGTCTTTCTGATAACACAAAAAGCTCACCATGTTACTTTCAATTCACTTTCCCCTTGTTTGCAAGTTATTTAGTAACTTGCAGTGAATTCAGGAGTCCCCTTCCAGGTTACAGAAAGGGAACAATAGTCCTCCCTCCTCCTCCTCCCAGCCCCTCTAAGATGCACATCCTGATTCAGGATATTTTACGTTCAGAAACTCACCTACAGAGCCTAATTTCCCGCTCAGTTGGGCTGGGAACTGGGATTAGGGCAACTCTAGATTTTTGATTAAGGAGGTTATGAGAATGTCTGCCTCAAAAATCTAGGCTACTACTGCTTGTGTTGCATGCCATAGAGACTACAAGCACCTTCGGGGAAAAACAATTAAAATACAACAGAAGTCAGCATGTTTCTTTTTTTTTTTGTTTTCTTTTTCTAGTGTCTTAGTTCTCATCTAAATCAAGTCATAAAGAAAAGATGATGATATAAATTTGTACTTTCTCTACCGTGTGGAATGCATAAATGAGCATACACACACACTACAGAAAAACTAATGGTGTGAATGAACAAATAGGTTATAACCCAAGATAAACTCTGTACTTCCCAAGAGAAAAAAACACCCACATCTACCGACACCAGTGGCTCAGTTCTTTACACCTGATTTTACAGAGTTAAAAGCAAACAGATATTTATCTGGAGCCCACTAACATCAGTATAGCTGGCCACGTTTTATGTCACCATAATTAGATAAGCGAAGGTAGGACAACTAGCCACTCGTCCGATCACCAAGGGAAGGTGGGGGCGCTGAGAAACTTGACAGGATAAAAGGTTTCTGCTGACTCTCATGGTGTGGATGAAAACTCAAGAAACTGGTTTTCTTTCTCCTAAACTCACATTTCAAAGGAAGTAGAACCGGGTCATATGAGCACCCAGAGTGTATCTTTTAGGAATTAAGATACATGCAGCTAAGAAGTCCGGTCTGCCAACTCCAGTTTCTACAAGGCAAAGTATTAATGTGGAACCCAAATACCTCATATGAAACGCAAGGCTTTCCAGGACAAGATCTTAGTATTTCCTTAACACATTTTAATGTTTCAAAAAGTAAAGAAAATGCTTTTAAAAGTCCCTGTGAGTACATATCAAGGTACAAAGACCCATGCCATAAAAATAGGATTTCCGAGAAAGGTTTAAAATCAAACCTGGGTTTTTCCCAGGCGTGCGCTGACTGTCCCTGCATTCTGCAGAGCCTACTGCCTCCTTGTGCCGAATTCAAAAGTAGCAAGGATCTGGCCCACGCAATGCAAACCTGATTTCCATTTAAAAGAGAAATCAGCTCTTAAATTCTGAATGATTTATTGTTGACCTGGGATTTGCGTGACCCGTTAATTCAGATGTGATTGAACTGCAACAGGGCTAAGAGTGAAAACAAATTTTGCTGAGAAAGAGGCGGATGTAACTAACAGCATCAGATAATGTGTGAAATGCACTATCCGACTGAGGTCATGATCAAACTGTGGAGGAAATGTGGACACTGCTGAAAATACGAGTGTCCGTAATAGACACACATAAACCATTACCAAAATGCACTGGGGCTGGGCGTGGTGGTGCATGTCTGGAATCCCAGGACTCAGGAGGCTGAGGCAGGAAGATCACAGACAGTCTGAGGCCAGCCTGGCCTACATAGTGAATTTAAGCCCAGCCTGCACTATGAAGCAAGACCCTGTCTCAAAAAACCAATCAAACAAACAAAACACACCAGATCTCCCGCTGATTAGCAATAGGGAGGAGGGTCTAGGAAGAAACAGGAGGCGGGCCAGCACGATGGCCAGAGAACTCGTGGAAGGTGGAAAAGTTACTCCTACATTCCAGGGCAGGGTTGCTGAGAATATCCCTGCCCAAATGGCACCTGGAGAAGGAGAGAGAAGGGCACTCTGTCTGGTCAGGCCTAGGGCCCGGCTGTGGGCCCTGGGGATGGAAAACTGATCAGAGCTCAACCTAGAGCTTAGTTTGGCTGCCACTCTCATCCTGCAATGGCCTCCTGGACACCACACCAGGCAAGTGTTCTTCCTGTTCCCTGGGAGGATGTCAGGGGGCTGCTCATAGGAAACTTTCTGACCCCGGGGCTCCCGTGAGAGCTTGCTCTGAACTCGGTACTAAGAAGAAAGCACCTACGTTTCTTGTCTCCTTATGCTGCTCAGAGAACATGTGCTGTCACTCAGAAGGAGGTCAGGGCAGGAAGCTGGTGGCTTCTACACACTTAACATGCACACTGAACAGTAGTGAAAGACAGAGTGTGCTACCTTGCTACCCCAGAGGTGAGCCTTTTAATAACTATTCCAGAACCATGACAGTATGTAAATGAATAAACTAAACTATTGGGTATAATTTAGCTTTGGGATGTTCATCACTGACAAAAGTGCAAGCATTTTATCCAAGTGAAAAGAGAAATCTAAAACATAGTTTTCATTTATTTTAAACGTACCACTGAAAGAGTAAGTAATTCACTTCTAAACATACTGGGCAAACAAGGCCTATCTAGAATATTCATACAAGTCCCTAGTTCACTGAAGATGCAACAGATAGAGCAGGGGACAGCAAGATGAATGTCCACGTGCTGATATAAGATTAGTGAGCGCCCAGATTGAGCTGGCCCCAAAGTCCCACATAATAAACAAATCAGCATGAGGGAAAGCCTTGGGTCTTGGCCGAGAAGGGCCTGGTTAACCGTAGTCTGCTGCATTCTGAGGCTCATGACAAGAGAATGCAGGGGTCCCCTAGGATTCACACGTTATGTCTATAGTTTCCCAATTAACTGGCAAAGTGGAGCAGTTTTATAACCCTAATGGTACAGATGTCCTCCACTCTTTAACTACAGCTGCAGTCAGATCATGTTATTTGTGCAGTCTCCACAGTGCGTAATTCCTTGAACTTCACACGGTGCCTAGACTAAACATTTCTTGGGTGAATCTATTCAAGATGCTTTCAGTCTTATTTAAATCTCAGAACAACCATAGAAAACCAAAAAGGGGAAGTTATTTCACCCCACAGGTAAGGATTGAGAAGTTCAGAGACTTCGCCACTGTTGCTCACATTAGCTGGGCCCGGGACCATAGGGTTAGGTGCTGCTTCAAGCACTGGAACACACTAACCTGCTATTTCAATAAGGTAGGTAATTATGGCATTCCCATTTCATAGATCAGAACAGACTGAGGCAAAGAGAAGTTAAGTAACTAGTACATGAGTGTTACCATTACCACAACCAGTTATTACTTTTAGGTTCCAGGGCTAAGACTGAACCCAGACAGCCAGCTCCAGGGTCTGTACTTTCGCCACAACATCCTGCATTGGGATTTGCCTCCTGACAGTGTCCACGTGCTTTAGCCTTGGTCACACAGCTAATCATGAGCCAGGCTGCTGCCCTGCTCCTATAGGTTCTTTCAATGGCCATCTCCACAAACAAAACCACTCTGGGTCTTACCACAAGTCCACCCAACTGACCAGGGTAGGGTATGCAGCAATGACTTGGGTTCCCTCCTCAGGAACCCAAGGCAAAGAGCCCACCTTCAGAAGCCAAGACGTGTCAGAGGGGTACAGGGCCGCAGCTTCCACCACTCGGAGGGAGACTAACAGGTAAACTCCCCCTGGAGACGCTAGCCACTGAGGCTCTCCACGTGGGAACCGTTGAGCCTCTGGCATGCACCCAAAGCCCACTTTGAGACCACAAAGCTAACAGATGGTCACAGGTGATGGTAACAACCACCAGAAACAAAGAGAAGAAAGGAAAAGAGTTTTTAAAAACACAGAACTTAAAACTTTACTGAAGGATGTGCTGACATTTTATTCATCTTAGGTTTTAGTTCACTCTTCATTACCATTTCAGGTAAGCCTATTCAAAAGCTCAGGGACTGCAAGCAAAAATGGATGGGCCTCCCAAGGAAAGAACACATAGGCTGTCGCATGCTCAGAGAGCGTTGCTTCTAAGGAAACCCTTCCAGAAGGGATCTTGGCTAATGCAGTGTGAGCATATTCAGTGTTTTAGCAACTAATCAACCGCATCTAAACACATCTGCATGGAGGCGGGATGCTGCATACACCATGCAACAAATGCACTCCTGAGTCATTCTGCAGTGCGAACACCCATTCACTGCTCCACACACATACACATCAAAATGCAGGCTGCAAGTTCCGTAGAGTTCTGCAAGTTCTGGTAGAGGAAATAACAGCAAAGCCTTTCACAGAAAATGAATCAACACCCACAGTGATTTTCTCCCAGTGACACCTCCATTTTCAAAGACTACAGTGTCTCCAGATCTCAAGGTGTTAACCAGACACTGAGACACGCAGCGTCTGACTTACCTACTGGATTTCTATCGAAGAACAATACTGGAGCTTTCAGGATCGACTCGAACATCTTGTTGTGCAAAGTTTGTGAAGAATTAACAAGGACGTAGAACATCAACAGGGATCTTCCTATGCCAAATAGGACGGTAGCTACAGTCAAACCTGAAAAAAGGAAACACCAGTCAGAAACACAGGATCTCTGCATTTTCTTGGATGCGAAAGCAGGTCAGGCAATGTCTAAAAACAAGTACAAAAGTACAATGTGTGCACAGGATTCACTGACAAAGAAGAATTAAAATACTTCGTTTTTCTCTTAATGAAAGATACATGGGGGAAAAATGAGGTGTAAACTACAATTTTATCTTAAGCTTTCCTAATTTATTTACACGTTCTCCTAAAAACCCAGAAGATAATCATTATTAAGTAGTTGATCCTCCCATTCTCCATATTCTAAATCTTACTGTTTACAACATGCCCCACTGTCTAACATCCCGGTATATTTTGGAACCAGTATGTGATAGTAACAGGGGATAGGAGAAATGATTTACCTTTTCCTTGTAGGAAATGCCCAAGGAGCTTTAAAGAATTTGAGAATATCACTTTAAGTTGCACATGGAAAAGCTCTTCAATAGTCGAATTCCAAGAAAATAGAGATTATATTTAACATAAAATAATCTCAATAAGCAACTAATCTGCCACGGATTTATAGAAACACAAAGTATCTTTAATATAATAAATTATATATTTTATTAAAACGTACTCATTAAATGAGTACGCAACCCCAACCCCTGCTTTCCTAATACCTTTTAATTCACAGCTGCTAGAGTGGGGATAACTTTAGGAATAAGTATTTCCTCTTGTAACAACACAGCACTATTATTTAACCTCTGGAAGCTGCTCAAATTCTGAAACTCCATTAACAGGCATTTTCCTTAGCCCGCCGCCCTAGCTGAATATACAATGGAACCCTGTTCCCTTCTCCTTCAGGTTTCAGCTCATCCACCCATTTGGACAGTAAACAGCTAATGGATTTGGATTTCTTAGCAAGAAATCAACAAAATGCCAAATTTCAGTGAGTGGGTTCTTACAAAGCTAACTCACTCTACCTCTGAAGAAAGCTTCTGTGAGTGTTTCCTGTGGATATATTTAAAATTTTAGATGAGGATTTCCTTTTAAAAAGTATGTAATGCTACATATATTCCAAGCACTCTTATGAAAAATAGAGTGCAGTGTTAATATTAGTCTGGCAAGCCACATGTTAAATTAATCACACAGTTGGGGATGCGATAACATTGTGATCACCAGGTAAGAAAGAGGAGTCCTAATTCCCAGACACTGGGTTTCTCCCTGCTTAGCTTCCCTCTTAAGTAATTAGTGAAGCCCGAGAGATGAGCAGTGCGGAGAAGGGAGCTTTGCATACCTGGGAGGGTATAATGCTTTTATTTTGGGGTCCTCGCTGCCAGAGGATTTCATCCAAGTTCAATAAAAGCCAGGGTTTATTCAGACAGAATTGGAACAATCCGAACCGCAGGGTGGGGATCCGTTTCTAATCCCCTTGCCCAGCCATATAATGATATAAGATTTAGCTAAAGCAACCTATTAGAATAGACAATGGCCACGTATTTCCAGTGGCTGATTTTCTGAATGTTCAATCCTAGTTTAACTTTCAAAATCCAGTACAGAGCAAATTAAGAGTCTCCATTCAGCCTCTTTCTTCTAGTAGATTTTAAAAATAATTATTCTAATTAATTCACAGAGTAAATGCGACTCAGCCTCCTAATCGGTTAAGACATTACTGAATTACTCCTAGAAGCCCCAGTTACTCACACTGGCTCATTGTAAGCATCTCAGGCTCTCATATAATAGACCAAATGATTAAACTTTACCTGCATAAATTCCCAAGTACCAGTTAAGATCTAGCTTCTCAGTTACATTTCCTTCCCCTTGTACAGTGACATTCAGCATACTTTGTTCGTTTGCCCTATCGAACAGGAGAGGAAAAAAAAATATTAAGCTATGGATAGAATTTAGATAACTCCAAAAACAAAATGAACCTCAAGTTGGAAGAAAATGTTTTGTGCTGGAAAATGACTCCCAGTGCACAAAGTCCTTTACACATCTGCCTTATAAAAATTCAGTTTGAATTGTGACTTTTAGTTCCCAATATGCGGCTGAGGATCAGACATGGATAGAGACCATTATGGGTCACACTCCACCAGCAAGAACTTTAATTTTTCTTCAGGCAGCTAAGTGAGGATTAGAAGAGAAGGCTTAACTCCACCTCTCCCTTGAACTCAAAGAGTGAGGTTTTGTGTTGATTTCATGGCACTTCAGGTGAGAGGAGGAATAACTTACCAGTAGGAAAGCCACCAGTCCTGAAGGACATAGGCAACCTGGAGAAAGGGAACAAAAAAATTCCAGCATTGGCATGACTTCAACTCAGAACTCTATGCCACGACAGTGTGTAGTCAAAAGGAAGGTTCTAGAAAACTGAGAGGTTCCTCTGCCTCGGGTTTGTGCCCAGCCCAACTTCCCAGACAACCAAGGTTGGGGACAGCACATAGCACACCTTTAAATCTTTATAACATATCTTTCTTCTCTAGAAGCTCTTTGTCCTGTACAGGCAACCCCTGTCAGCATTACCCACATTGGTCCCCCTAGACAGCACTTCAGTGCAAATCCCAAGTGAACTGCAGAATGCAATGACCACAACATAAACGTGAGTGTGCAAATGTGAGGAAGCAAATATTATTTACCTGAGCTGCCATGTTTAGCAGAATAAGGAAAATGATGATAAACCAGGATGCACCTGCTGTGAAGTAATTCTTGTAGGCTTTGAAGCCAATTTTCCCTTCAGATCGGCTCTCCTCTGGTTGTGTTACCTGTATATTCTCTGTCTGTAACAGACAAAACAGTACCCAAGATAGTTTCAGAAGCTGACAAGTACATCTTGTTAACAAAGCCGTGGGAAAAGTGGCAAATTGTATGTGATTGGTAGGAATCTAGAAGGATCCATCCTCCACGGAGTAGGGTATGCAGATACCTAGCAGGGTGTGCAAGTTTTATCCTGCCAACCTGTAAATACATTCTCCAGGACCAAGCCATCCCACTTGAGGGACACTATGGGAACTCAGAGGGCAGCATTTGTACACTGTAGTGTGGCTTTGCTTTAAGTAGAGCACCGTGATTTCCAGCACATGCCTAACACACTCAAACGCAAGTGTAAATGCTGAGGCTTATTCCAAAATAACAAAATGATGTGGAACTAATGTATCACTTAGATTATTTGCATCACTCTAGAATGGAAACATACGCTAGAACGCTGGGGGTGCTTAGCATGCAGAGGTTCTGAATTCCATCACCAGCACCCCAAAACAACAACAAATAAAACAGAGTAGAGCCTAAAATGTTGGCCAAATCTAGTAACTTGAGTTGCAACTGTACATCTGGGTAATGAGTTTGGCTAGCAAGGAATAGCTATCATCTCAGTCATTTATAAAGAATCATCCAGGCTCCTCAGTTTGGATAGTGAGGGTTTGGATAGCAAGGGATATCCATATATACACTCAGATCTCTATATCGCAGGTTCTGTATCATGGATCAAAAACAGAGGAAAAAACTATACCTCAACTGAATATGCACAGACTTTTTTACTTTGTCATTATTCCTTAAATAATTGAATATAAAAGTACTTATATAGCACCTACACTGTATTAAGGTAACCTAGAGATAGCTTAAAGTATATGCAAAGATGTGCATATACACAAATATCATGCTACTTCATACAAGTGATTTGGACATGCTCAGGCTTCGGTACCTGCAGGAGTTCTGGAATCCATCCCCTATCAATACCAAGGGATAACTCTACTTTAAAGGGAGGTCTCATGCATTTCTGCCTTGAGAATGCAGAATACATTTAGATTCACACAAATTAAGGATGTTCATGGCCCTATGCTGGCCACCGGGCATTCGGAGATGAATTAAGTTGTGGCTCTTAGACTTGAAGAATAAGGGAAAAAAAGATAGGAATTAACTCTAAAGTGTCAATCATGCTCAAGGAATTAGGTCTGGTGACCCACATCTGAAAACAGGGCAAAGAATATCATCAGCTATCTGCAGTGACAGAACATGCCAACAAATCATACAAGTAGTTGATTTAACGTAGGCCTCAGCAAGGCATGCGCTAAGGGGTCTTCAAATTAAGCTTCTGGGCATGAAAAGAACCTCAGAGCTACAGGAGGATGCCACAAGCACAGCTGACCGAAGATTCATGAGGCCCCCCAAGAGCCCCACGTTAGGTTATAACGTTAGATGAACTCACGTCTTGGCCTTCTGGAACGCCGTCTTTCAAAGAGGGTCTAGAAGACTGCTGAGACCAAATGGAAGACTCTGAGAAGGTTCGATTCCTCCGTGTTGGAGTCCCTGGAACTGAAGACTGTTCAGCTTCCTCATTGTCCTTCTTTAAAAGGGAACCAAAATCTATTCCAGATTTCAGAAACTCAGTGTAAGTTCCCTTCTGCACCGTTTCTCCCTAAAATCAACATTAAGAATTTCAGAGGATACATTTGCATGTGATACTATTAATCCAGGCTAATCTAATAAAAAAAAAAAGGTTAATGGTCTTAAATTATGATTATCTGAATCCCAGTTGACAAATATGGTAGAATTCAACAGTAGCTAACTGAACACCCTGCATTCTACCAAATCCTGTAGGAGGTGCTATGGAATGAGGTGCTAAAAGGAATGTGTGATCTGGTGTTAAGAATGGAGGCCACTGACATAAATTATTATGGGTATTTCACGAAGCAAAAAGCATAGATATGTTGGTGGGAGTCCTTGTACAGTCTTTTTGGAGAATATGCAAATTGAGGTAAATTTCATGCAGTAAGATTTTAAGTAACAGTAAATTGGGAATGTGATTCCAGGGGAAAAAAAAACTTGGTTGGTAGGGAGGGACACAAGCATATCTAGGTAAGAATCACTTAACATGCCCCACCTGGCCACTTGCCCACTCTGAGACAAGAACATGTGTGAACCAGCCCTGGACACAGACCCCATGAGCTGTCTCTTCATAGTCTTTACTTTGAAACTGTCCGCTCAAACTCAGGAAATTCCAAATTGAAAATACATCATCGCATGGGATACCTCATCCACAGTTTCCCCTCTTTAGAAAGTTGTAGAAAATCTTGTGCAAACACCTTGACTTATTTTTTCACCCCATGAAATGAAATCTGGCTGACTTACTTAAAAAGCAACAAAATACTGGGCAAATCCTAGGATTCAAAACAAATCAAAGGACAGCAGCCCCGAGGCCGAGGCAGGTCAGGTGGGGGAAGGTGGCCCAGGACTCTTCCTGCCTCCCACCCCAAGGTAGTCGGGGAGGAAAATTCCATGGTACCTTTCCGTTGTTTATAACAGTTTGATAACCGGAGAATGAGAAAATGATTCCTCATATACTTTGTCTTGTTCCACTTACAAAGTAAAATGCACACACTTGTTTCATGAAATTAACTTAGAATCCATAAGACAAAAGGAAACTACTAGGGGTACTGGGAGAGCAATTTTCCCAAGAGGCCAAATGCCGAGAATTCCCAGAGGGGCTGGAGGGGCCGAAATCCCTTCTGCTGTGAGAGACGGGTCAGACCGACAGCAAGGCCGGGCCCCAGTTCTCCCAGTGTCGGACAGTGGATAAACAGCTGTTTGGAAGTAGTAAAACTGGGAGGCGTCCTCACATCAGGCAGGATGCCGGACCCCCAAAGCAGTCCCCATTAAGGGACCAGCAACATGGCTGTTCCCTCACTGACTCTGCGCTCTAATATTACAGACACCCGGCTTTGAGCACCCTAGTTTCACCCTGCTGCACAAGAAATTAATTGTTTTCAAGTTTGAGGATTCTGAGCTCCCTATTCCTGGGGGAACTGGAAAGAGCCGACACACAGAGATGCTTCTGAAGAGGTAGCAATTCTGCCTTTTCTAATCCTCCTTGGGGGGAGAAGTCACTTGATGGAGCTTCGAGTGACAGGTTCCTCGCTGTTCTTTAAAGGCCACACTCAGTATTAAGAAGGCACTTAAAAGACTTCTGCAAGAACTCTGCTACCGCTGTATATCCTGGTTGTTGCAATAACGTGCACTTTTCTGAGAAAGTGCTCACAGACATTGCAAACTGAAGTCTGCATTTACTATTTGCTATTTCCACCTTTTCACCAAGAGGCTGTGGGAGGGTGCGAGGGTTTAGATACAGTTTGTGTTCCTCAAGGGTCCACTGGGATTAGAGGCTTGGTGCCCAGGGTGGCCCTACTGGGAGGGGTGGAACCTTTAGGAGCTTGGCCTGGGGCAGCCCCTTAGGTCACAGGATGTACCCTGAGGAGGGAGTGTGGGACCTCAGTCTCTCTGACTTCCTGTTTGGCAATGTCAGCACTTCCCCACGCATGGGTCTGTGCTACAATGTGATGACAGCTAGGAGGCCCTTTTCCAGAGCCAAGCCCATGCAGGTAACACACCCCTGGCAACTGTGAGCTAAACAAATGCTGCGTCTTTATGAAGTTAGCTGCCTCAGGTATTTCACTGTGGTAACTCAAAGCGGATGAATACAGAGAGGACATATTAAAACAGTGGAAGGTACTAAAGAGATGGTCTCTGACTCGTGATGCGGGATGTAACCCAGGACCTGCTGCAAAGGTGAGCAGTAAAGACAGGGACGTTGGGGCATACAGGCAAACAAGCCAAGCATCAAGCCATCACGGCATCTGTCAAAGGTGCACTAACCTCCACCTCCCCAAGGCAGCTACCTTGGCCTAGGTTAATTGGTGGCTCCCAAAAAGTTACGTTCAAGTCCTAAATCCTAATATGGGTGAATGTGACCTTATTTGGAAATAGGATCTTTGCAGATGTGATCAAATTAATACGAAATCATTCCAGAGTCGGTGAATCTTAAGCCCAACATGAATGATGTCCTTAGAAGAACCCTGATGGACACAGACCAGCCCACGTGAGAAGGGAGGCAGACAGCAAGTGCCAAAGCTCCAAGCTAAAGAACATTAACTGCATGACATGGGGCCCGGGATATAGCTCAACAGCATAAGCACCTGCCTGGCAAGCCCAAGGTCCTGAGTTCAATTCCTGGTACAAAAAAAAACCACATTAACTGCATGACACTTTATTCTGAGAGTCACTCAGGCAGCACGTTTATGTACAGACTATCCCGAGCATCCTTGGGCAGGGTCATTTCAACTACTCAATTCTTATTTGCAGGAGATACACTATTTTACATTAACTACTTTTGGCATAATTTTTTTATGTAGAACATTGTATTTGCCTTTAACGTTCATTTCTAGTGAGATCTAGTAATTTCTAGTTACTGTCTTCTATTAATTTGTGTTTATTTGTGAAAAATAACCTTTAATTTTGTGCTACAATCTATAAAAACTCTTATCGTAAGTACATTAGATATAATTTTGATACTTCTCCAGAACTCAGTGATATTCTTTTACATTGGGACACTGAGAGTGACCAGGTAGGAAATGCCAAAAGATCTGCAAAAGAAAAAACTAAAGAAGGGAGAAATGTTAGCCTATCAGAGAGGAAAAGCCTGTGTTCCGAAATGCAAAGACAAAACAGGCGTCTCCTTACTGCCAACTACGCATAACACAGAAATGACAGGACTTGAAAAAAGAAATGAAACTAAGAAAATTCCAACAGTGATCAATGATTGTAATAATTCCATGGGTGGTATTGACAGTGCTAACCAACATCTAACAAGCTATCCTGTAGTCAAAAAGCAAGGAAAAAATATAAACTATTCATGCACTTTTGGGCCAAACAATATGGAACTCTTTTGTTATTTATTCAAAATAAGGGGGTTTAAAAAGTCGTTTACAATTTAGACTAGGTCTAATAAGATCAAGTAATTGAAAAATATAGACGAGTGAAACACCAACCAGGACGTTCATCATCGATGTCTTTACCGTTATGTTGAGCATAGACATTTTACTGAAACTATGCCACCCAAAGAAAAAAAGGAAAGGCCAACAAGACAGTGTAAAGCATGTTGTTCAAAGAGAGACAATAATGCAAAAAGCATTTGGAAAGAGATCAGATCTACTGTCCAGATGGTACCACTGTGTTACATATTGAATATTTTAAGGTTTACCATACACAAAAAAATTATTGAATACATTTGATAAAAACGTCATTTTATATTGCCTGTCATCTTATAAAGATTAACCAAAAAATGCAATTTTTAGTCCTCCTGCATTTAAACAAGTAAGCGGTTAAGGTTTGCCAGCAAAAGACCAGGAGGTGGAGGAGGCAAGGAAGATCCCTCATCCCACAGCGCACAGGCCCACCACGGTCCTGACTTGAGGCTTGTGCGCTCCAGCAGCAAGAGACAATCATTCCCTGTTGCTTCAGCTACCAGGGCTGTGCCCCTTTGTTCTGGCAGCCAATCAATCCAATATACTCACCCAAGCCCACACCTCTGTGCCCTTACAAAGACTTCTGCTTCTGCGGTAGCCCCTCCACAGAACACCAGGAGGGACCTTTTAAAAGTCACACAGTAGGCTGGGCATGGTGACTTCATGCCTAATCCCAGCCTTCTGGGAGACTGAGGCAAGAGAACTGGAAGTTTGAGCTCAGCCTGACAAACTTAGTGACTTACTGAGCCTTTGTCTCAAAATAAAAAATAAAAAACTAAAGATGTAGCTCAGTGCAAAGGTCCTGGGTTCACACCCTACTACAATTGAAAAAAAAAGAATCACAAGTCAGCCCACATCACTTCCCTGCTCTGGACCACACCACAGCTTCTGTCTCAGGTCCAGGGCTCCTGCCCCGTGCTCTCAGGCACCTGCCTCCACTGCCTCCCTGCCTCACTCAGCCCAGTTAGCCCGGGGCCCCTGCATTCCTCCAAAGATGCACAGTGACGTCCTTCCTCAGGAGCAGGCCAGCCTCCCCGCATCAGATGCTCCTCCCCCAAGTGACAGCATGGCAGGCACCTTCGTGTCCTGTCCCTCGGGTCCCTGTGGCCACCCCTCCCCCTTCACCACATCCATCCCTGGAAAGAAGGGAAGCCCTGCAAAGGTGCGGGCTTTGTCTTCCTAATGGCTGTGCAGGCTGTGGTCCCATCAGGCACTTACAGGACCTGTGCAGAGAGACCAGGTGGGTACCCTGAGCAGGGGACTCTCAGCCACACAACCATGGTGCTGCTATTAATAAAGATGCTCTTCAGGTGAACTGTGGGTAACTACAGAATGGGCGCAAACGTGTCTTATATCTGTAATTTCCAAATAATCCACTTTGGCTTGAGTCTTGGAAAAAGGAGACAAATTTCTAAAGAACACAGCACCACTATTAACTATGTCACTGTAACAGTTGTAGTTGAGCAATGTTATATACTTTAGGGTGGTATGTTTTGGAATGTAACAGTGACATTTCTACAAGTCCTTTGAATTTCTTTTCAAGGACATGAATTTCTTCTCAAGGACATGAATTTCTTCTCAAGGACATGAATCCCAGCTCTAAGAAAGGGATACAAAACTGAGGAAGAGAAAGTCTCCAGAGAAGCCCACAGCAGGTAACCTGCTGAGAGACGCTTCCTTCAACACACCCAAGGACTCGGCAGTGCAGCAAACGTCTCAAAATTACTTACGTCTTTCAGTATCAGAATATGGCTTGCAGCTTTCAGGTACTGCAACTGATGAGTCACTAAAATTGTGATCTTCTCATGCAAGGTTTGACAAATACACCTACGAATGTAAAAAGTCCAGTGTGAAAATACACATTAGTGCAGGTGCTTCAAACTTCAAATACAGAAGTAAATACAAAGTAAATACAAATACCAATCAATGGAGCCAACTGCGGACTCCAGTTCACCAGCACAAAATCGGAGTCTTGCTTCTCTGCTAACACATTCTTAAAAGCAGTCCAGCAGAAGAGATGTTGGCTGCTACCTCTGTTTTGGTAAAACTCATTTTTATATTTCATGATTAAAAGCAGTTTAGCAATACTGAGATTCTGAAACCTGACTTAACTCAAATACGAGTTATTTTACAGGTAGATAGGGACGGGGAAAGACAGGCTGATGTCACATAAAAATGTAGCTGCTTTCCTCAGACTGTTTCCAACCTGATTATGCTGTACGCATGCATCGAACCGCTTTTGCCTTACATTCTCGGCAACCTTTACCCAAGTGCATTCTCTCGTTCCTTCTCTCCAAGTAACGGCGGACAGAAAAACAAACACCCCTGAGGCCAGAGTCAGTCGCCGCAGTCCTTCCAGCCCCATTTTGGGAGAAATTTATCTCGTTAGGACTAAAATCTTCCCAGTATGAAAATGAGAAAGCAGAATCCAAATGGTCCAAGTCATAATGAAAACCACCCCATGGCTGCGAGGGCAGACATACCTTGGGGATTTGACCTTAGACTCACTTCGCAGTGACCCCCTTCAAAGTGCTCCTAGATTTTAAACGCAGGACCCCAGAAGAGCAGGCCCAGCTGCACGCTCAGGTAAGGGGACCGGGCCAGGGACCACAGGCAAGGGTCCTGCTGATACTCGGGCTCCCAGGCCTTGCACAAAGCAGAGCAGGAACGGAGCCAGGACACCACACCCTGAGGTGGATCAGATCACGAGTTCCAGAGAAACACAGAGTCCAGCTGCTTCACAACCCAGCCCAGGAGCGTCGGCAAGTGACCAAACCTTTGGGACCTTCCGTTTCTTCACCTCAGAACAGAGCTAATGTCCACCCACAGGCACATTCTGAGGAGGAGAAGCACAGTCTATGAAAAGGATAAGGAACATAACTGACAGTCAAGAAACAGCCCCGCCCTCCACTCTCCTTTGAACCAAACAGCTGACTGCTTTCAACTTAGGCTTGAAAAGCCATACACAAAATGTAATTTTTAGGACAGGGCCTCTGACCAGAGCCAAGACTCCAGATTGCAAATGCCAGAACTATCCTTTCATTCTTTCCATCCAAAGGGATTGGCTGTTCCCAGTGGAAAAGTCCTAGTTTGGGTTATTTCAAACTCAACTTTTCAACATGTGGGACTCAAGCTTTGAAAGGAATTCTTCCTCCTTCATTCAAAATTACCCGCCCCTCATCCCTTTATGTAAATATCTGAAGGGAGATATTACTCACATCTAATGGATGGATGATGGAAAAGGCCAAGGCAGAGGCTTCAAAGTGTTTCTTTTCCAATATCATGGACAAGATAATATAAACACTTACAATAATATTGTAATAGTTGGCTTTAAGTTTTTCCTAAATTAGGTATTTTTCAAATTTAAAGGAAAAACCCTTTCTAAATTGTTAGTACTCAAAATTTCCAAGTTGTGACATTAGAAGGTTTGGTTTAGTTTTGTTTTTTGTTTTTTAAGAAACAAGGCCTTACTATGTATCCATGCTGGCTCCAAACTCTGAACTCAAGTGATCCTCCTGCCTCAGCCTCCTGAACAGCTAGAACTATAGCCATGTATCACTGTGCCTGGCCAAGCCACAAAAATACCAATTAGTTTGGCAATGTGTCATTTAATTCTTATCCTATCAAGGGCTCTTCAGAGCTGACAAGATTACAGTAGAGGTAATACAAATAAGAAAGACCCACACAAGCCACAAAGGCCCTCCTCAGCAGTGAGGAAAATCTGCCCATTATATGGGCTGACACACAGCTGCCCAGAAGGACGCAGTGTGCCGGGCACTAAGTGCTGAGGATACACAATCAGACAACACCCCACAGCACAGACAGGAGACGCAGCAGTATGCATGGCAAATGCACTGATAGGTTGCGACGTGGGTTATGAAGAAAGCTCAGTGAGAGGTGCTATGGAGAGCAGACCGTCGGGAATGACCTCTCTGCGAGGTGACACAGGAGACTGTGCAGGATGGGAAGGTTCTGCATTCCCAGACTGGAGTGGGGGTGCGGGGCAGGCACACAGATGTGATGCACACCACAGCTGAGGGCTGGGGCAGCCAGCAGGGAAAGGTGGCCCGGCCGGTCTGCATCCATCCTCTTTCTCCTCTGCCCTCACACAAGGTTCCCCAGCTCTGAGTCAGGAATGAACACACTGCACAGAGCGGAAGACAGAAGAAAGGGCAGGTGGCACGGCTGGAGTGTCAGCTTGTGCAAGGAAGGTGGGAAAGTGAAAGGGGCGGATTGCAAAGAACTCATTTGCCACCTGAGGACTTCAAACTGCATCCTGAACGGAAGCAGTGGGGACCATCAAGGGCTGAAGCAGGGAAGGTGAATGACTGCTGTGAATGCTCTTGTTCCTCCTGGAACTCGTGTAATGTGGTGTGAGGAGGTGGGGCCTTTCCCTGGGAACACGTATTCACGAATGGAACTGGTGCCCCTATTCAAGAGGCCCAAGGGATCTGCCATGCTCCTTCAAACATCTGAGGATAAAGCAAGAAAAACTCTGTGGTTTACAGACACCAAAGCCACTGGCACTTGGACCTCGGACTTTGTAGCCTCCGGAACCGCGAGAAATAAAACTTCTGTTGTTCATAAACCACCCCGTTTATGGTAGTTTGTCACAGCAGCAGCCTGAACAGACTTAAGGCAGCCAGCAGTGTGGGAGATCTCATTACAACAGCCTGGAAGAACTGCTCCTGGGGGAGACAGGGGTCTGGGAATTTGAGGCTTTCTAAAATACAACAAGAGTCACAGGCAGCAACGGATCAGCCATCGGTTCATCTGAAAGCCCCTAGCCTTCCACAGAATAGATAGAATCCACTTCATGTTCCTAACATATAGTTGTAAAACTCACAAACCTTAATAACCTTGGATGTATATTCGTGATTGAAGTAAAACTGTTAATGGCAAACAGAAGTGTAATTCATTCACTTCTAATACAAAACACTTCACATCTCTAAGCGTCAACACAACCGCCATCGTTCATAGTATATTGTTCAATCCAATTTTCTAACTCGTTGAGAGCATTCTCCAGTTGCTGGTGAGTGATTTCCTAAATTGCATTCGTGCTCCCTGCTCTAAGTTTCCCCAAAGAATGTGGTTCTGATTAGCAAACAACAATTTTAACAAGCTTGCTTCTATCAAGTGTATATCCAGAGTCATTAAACCTTAAAGGTGCGGAAGGACTTTATAAACACCTCCGTGTCTAAAGGAAAACTTGGGGGAGCTCCTAGGAGATGCATATTGATACCTAGCAATCAGAATGCTTTCCTCTCCCCTCCCAAGAGACTGCTGTAGCGTCCCACCAGGAGGTCTCACCACCGTCCACTTCCAAAACTCTTTTTATCACCCAATACCAGGCATATTTTACACCCTCCCTCCACCGGGGAAACATTTTGTTACCCTTCCCACCCCTCCACCAAATACCATGCTCAGTAGATGACCTCGCGTCCCCAGCCCCTACAAGCCAGAGCCCGAGGCTGTGTTCTTCTCACTCTGCTCCAATCTCTACTTTTATTTTGCTATCTAGTGCCCCAAGATGGACTGAACGCTCCCACCTCAAATTTGTATGCTGAAGCCCAACCCCAGCGACTTGTCATTTGGAGGTAGGACCTTTACAGAGGTAATTAAACTGCAATAAGGCTGGGAGGCGGGGGCTCGTCCAACCTCACTGATACCCTTACAAGAAGGGGAACTCTGAACGCAGGTACAGGAGGAAGAAAGGATTCCAGAACACAGCAAGAAGGCAGTGTCAGCAAGCCAACAAGAGGGACCCAAGCTGTTAACACCCTGGCCTCAGGCCTTCAACCTCCAAAACTGTGAGAGAATAAATTTCTGCCACTTAACCCACCCCGTCTGTGGGGTTTTTGCTTTGGTAGCCTGAGCTACACAACCACTAGCATTTCCATACACTTTCTCTACCATCTGCTTGAGGGACACTTGCTTGCTTGCTGCTCTCTCCCTGAGCCTTGCTTGTTGCCATCTCAACATCTCTGCCTTTACTATTTTTCTCACCAAAAGGAACTAACACCCGATCCCAGCCTTTCTAAACCTCTCCAACCAAGCCAGCAAGGCCACAGGCCACTCCCCACCAAAGCCAGCACAAGCTGATCTTCCGGATCTCAGCTGAATGCCTAGAGCTGCCTACTTCTCTGGTCCGGCACAGGCCTCCTGCACTAAAACCCTCAATGCCAGGGTATGGTGAGTTTCCTCAGGCATTTGCCTTGATCTAATCCATGCAGAGAAAAATCTTTAGGGTAAAACTGTGATCTAAACTTCTCTGTCTCATTTACTCTGCCCACCATGGGTCTTTAACTTCTCTGTGGCTTACTGCCCCTCCCTGGTAGACTAGGATGTGTTGTGCTGAGACATCTGTCAGAACGTCTGTCTCAGTGCACACAGGAGGGGCCTCACCATTGCAGATGAAAGGGCTCATTAGCCTTAACAAGGTGAACCACAAACAGGAAGAGGACTAGGTACAGATCTGGATGCTGTTTTATCAAAATCAAGTTCATTGCTTTCAAAGACCAGTTTAGAATACACAGCAAGTGTCCATCTGCATATGTTAGGTTACAGCACACACCGAAAAGGCTCCGAAGTCTTCTCACTGGCTCAGTGGCTAAGCAAGAGCCAATGAAAACGAACTGCAGGAATATTGAGAGTGAGGAACTAATACAGATCCTAGAGACCCAGCTTCAGGTGCAAGCTAACCCTGGCCAGCTGTGGCCTTATGCGTTAATACTAGTAGAAATCTGTGAAAAAGTATGAAGTTCTTGAAACCATATTGATATGGAGCAAATCATTCTTAAAGTCTAGACTTTACTAATTATTTCTGAACCTACAAAGTAACAAGCACAAGCCCAGAAGGCTTTTCCCGGAAGCCCTGCATTAATACTGAAGACCTCACTGATCACTCAGCATTCACAAATGACAGAGGAAAAGAACGAAGAGCCCAGCACCAGGCTGCCAAATACCACTCTCTGGTTTAAAAATTGTACATTTTCTTATTCCTGGGTCTGAATCCACTGACAATGTCTTAGTTATCAACTTCAAGGACCAAGGCAAAAACTCGCCAAATTTTCTCCGTTTCTTAGCTCCCTCACGCATGCGCGGCTCTCTTCAACACTGGCATCACCTTCTGCACTTCCTTACCTTGACCTTGCATTCATGCACAAGTTTTCTGTAAAATGAATCTTCTGTGAGGGGCAGGGTGAGGGTAGGATACAAGACAGGGGGAATCCTCTGAAGCTACAAAGCCTCTCCTGGCCCCCCTAGCAGGGCTCCTGAGTGCAGAAAAGACAAAAGATACAAGCACACTCACAGCTGGAACAGATGCTTGCCAACTTCTGCATCTACTGCACTGAGTGGGTCGTCCAGGAGGTAGATGTCAGCGTCTTGATAGACAGCTCTAGAAAGCAGAAGAGGCATTAGAAGAATCCCTCCCACTCCCCAGCCCTCTCCTGGGCACCATAAGGACATTCGCAGATGAGATGTCCACTGTGAGCACCAAGGGGATAACCGGAAACCAGGGCCTCACATGGGATCCAGCACCCAGGAGGCAAGTTCTACCTGTTCCCCCGGTGGACGCAGTGGGAGAGGTACAGGCAGATGGCCGTGCAAAAGCAGTTTACCTTGCGAGGTTCACTCGTGCTTTCTGCCCTCCGCTCAGTGTGGCTCCCCGGTCTCCTATCACCGTCAGGTCCCCATCTTGTAAAAGCTGTAAATCCTACAAGCAGCAAGAGAAGAGTAGGGGGGAAAAGACCTAGAGTGATTCTGCCACCGCCATCCAAAACTTTGCAGCAGGACGTCTTCAGAAATACATCTGATCAGCAGTAATGGCTGTATTTCTAATTCTAACGGTAACTTTGAACCTCTCAAAAAAAATCCTCAAGGCGTTTTAACATTGTGGTTTTTCACAGTATTTATGTACCTACTTCAATAGATTCAACTCTTTGGGCAGGAATTGTAGGCCGGGCACTGCTCTGCGCACAGTGACTTCAGCTGTGGAAGAAACGGGGTCCCCAATCTCCATGAGGGGAGACAATGCAGTGAAAACGGACACAGATGAACGTGGTGACGAGCACGAAGGAAGAGGAAGCGAGTGCAGGGGGACCGAGTGCTGGAGGGGAGGCTCGCTTTATACCAGTAGCCGATGAGGGCTCTGATCAGGGGGCTCAGCTATGGATCTGCTGGAGGGTGGGGTGGCCCCACAGATGAGGAAAACGAGGGCTATGCAGAAGAAGCGAGGCAAAGCCGGGGAGCACACGCAGGCCCCGGTGTGCAAAGAACAGCGACTCAGAGGCCAGCGGTGCTGCAGCAGCGTGAGGTGTCGGGAGATGAAGTGCCATGTTTTCACTCCCAGCAAAATGGGGAGAATGACACGACCTGGGTCAGGTTGTTGAAGGAATCACTCCTGTCTCTGCAGAAAAGAGATGGTGAAGCGGCCCGGAGCAAGAACGACACGAGTTAGGAGCTGTCAGCACAGTGCAGGTGAGAAGTGACAGTGGCCTGGACCTGAGTGAGAGCACAGAAACGCAGAGACTTGGTCACATCCTGGGCAAACTCTGAAGGTGGCGCCTTTCGTACTGCTGACGGGGTGAGAGTGAGCAATGAGAGAAGAGGGGGACTACCCTGCTTTCGGCCTGGCAAAGAGCACAGAGTCGCCACTGACTGAGCTGGGGAGGACGGTGGATGCCCAGTTAGGGGATGAATCCGGTCACAGCCAAATGGAGGCACTGCATGACACACAGGCTTGAAAATCTGTGCTGATGAACGAACACTGAGAGGGCTCTCAACATGCACACGACGCCTCAGGACCCAGAACTTATTTCACCAGGGAACAGGTGCGTCTTCCTCCACAAGCCATTCTGCTGATGCTACCCCAGCTTCCCACTTCCAGTGAGGGATGACACTCCCAGTGACACTTAAGGCACCACAGAGTGACAAGCGTCACCTACATGAGAAGTAGGAGCAGGAGGAGCAGCCTGGGCAAAGGAAACCAAAGGAAAAGAAACTGTCTTCAAGGGACACTGGGCAGATCAGTTGAACTAAGCAGATTATGGGGGCCAGCCAGCCTAAAATGATAAATTACACTGGAGCATTATTTAAGAAGTAAACTGACAAGGTGCTAACCTTTAAAAACAATGACAAGACAGGATAACCATCAGGTTAAAGGTATGCAATATTCTATTAGAAATATCTCTGATAGAATCAAAAAGTATCAAAGAATCAAACATCAAGGCCAAAGAGAATTTGCTGTGTACCAACTGGACAGACGAGTCCTAGACTGTCATCTCTTCATTACTTTCATAAATGTCAAGCACACGCTCGACAGCAATAACCTTCTTACAGATCAACCTTCATTTCTTTACCTCAACTCTGACAAACGTGGGGACAGAGCAAACGGCACACTGGCTTCCCCATGAAAAGGAGGTCCTCTGAGCTCCCTGAGTCCTCATCTATAAAATGTCCTGGAGGAAGAATAACTCCTAACCTCCTAAGATGCCGTGGGAATCAAAAGAGGTACCTGTATGAACACCTATGGCATGCATGTTAATGTGTTTTTCTTTTAAGAGGAAATATGTTAATGTATGAGCTGTTTTTCCACACTAAAAATCTCAGTATTCAGGTCTAACTGCAGTCTTGGTACTTTGCGATAAATATGTGGGTTTTGAGGTACAGTCTGGGCATTCATTTCTAAAAGGTTCACCTTACAGAGTCCTTCAATATTGTCTCCATTTTACAGATGGAGAAAATAAGGCTTTGAAAAGTTCAGGCTATTACTCAAAAAGATGCCCACTGAAGAGAAACTGAGTTTCAACCCTAGAGCATCTGACCCTAGAGCTTTGGATTTTAACCACTGCCCCAAAGCACTAATACTCTTAGCTTGTTTCCCAAAGGTGTGTTCTGTAAGTCAGTCGGATGTCACTTTGAATATGTAATCAGCTTAAATGTGAATTATTACTTCATATCTCATTTTTGATCTCAGGAATATTTTCAGCTCAATGAACTTAAAAATTTCCTTCAATTAGCACTAATTTAATACATCTAGTTGCTATCATTATATCTAATATGAAAAATCTTACTTTGGGGGGGTTTTCTTTTGTTCTTCTTCCAGGTTGTTTTGAGAAAGAGGCTAAAGAGAAACTATAAAGAGAAACCCTTATCTTACCCTGCTGACAGGTTGATTGAGAGAAAATACATTCATGACAATCAAGCCAGGTATAGTGTCACATTCCTGTAATCCCAGCACTCAAAAACCACAAAGAAATTCCATTGGACCCAGCCCTTCCCCTTCTAGGTATCTTCTTGAAAGAGTTAAAGACATCGTATTACAGTGATACATGCACACGCAAGGTGATAGCAGCACAATCCCTTATAGCTAAATCTTAGATGCAGCCTATATGTCCACTGACGGAAGACTACATAAAGCAAATGAGGTATTTACACACATTGGAACACTACTCTGTCATAAAGGATAAACCTGAGGTATTTGTAGGAAAAGAGATGCAACTGAAGATCATATCATTCAGTGAAATAGGTCAGACACAAGTTTAAACACCCCATGGTTTCTCTTATACAAGAAACCTAAAACATAAATAAAGGGCAAAATAGAAGATAGATAATAGGAAGTAAGGAGACAGATTTGTTTTCAAGTGGGAAGGGGGTCAAGAGATGGAGGGAGGAAGCAGAGGGAGTAGGAGGCGGAGGGGATGGAAGAATTGAGCTGTGCTGTGTGCACGTACCAACTCCCTAGAAGAAACGCAATCACTATGCAATGCAAACATGTACTGATAAAAATAACAACTGAAAAGGAGACTGGGCAATTGTGGTAGATGAAAAATCATACACCTTTGTGTGCAAAAAGAGACAATGACGAGAATGGAGAATTAACACTTGGTGGACTGAAAAATGGGTCCTATTATTATTACTGTGCTCTCTTTGCTTTCCCCTTCTTTTCCCATCCAGGGGATATGCTATTTAACAAAACTCTAGCTCATCATTACTGACTTGATGCCATTTATGAAAACACATTCTCTCTCATTCACAATAACCTAGGAGAAGGCAATAGAAGTTCATGAAACAAGCAATTATTTTTTTGTCCACATCATCATAAAATGCTATTCACCAATACAATCTGTGATATTCAAGCCATTGTTCAAGCAAAATTATGCTTTCCTCACAAAGCTGTCTAGGGGCCTTGACATCCCCCACCTTTGAAAGTCTGTCCAGCCTTTTCCAGAATACAAAAGAAGAGCCGGACGTCTGAGCCACACCAAAGAGACACAGCGGAGAGCCCTTTAGCGCCATTATTTGCCAAGTTTTATACTCCAAAGAGGGGAACAGTGTTTATCAGTATCTGCCCTTTGTCCTTTCGCTAACTTGCATTCACCTATCAGATACGTCCGTTTTTTCAATCATCCCCCCATTTTATGCAAGCAAACCCCAATGTTCA
Organism: Chinchilla lanigera; assembly: GCF_000276665.1. Taxonomy (NCBI): domain Eukaryota; kingdom Metazoa; phylum Chordata; class Mammalia; order Rodentia; family Chinchillidae; genus Chinchilla; species Chinchilla lanigera. The sequence continues at coordinate 14,793,895 of NW_004955404.1, read as the reverse complement.
ATAAAATAATTCATCTTCTCATTTTCTGTGATACTCAAATATCGTTTCTGAGAACAATGTTTCACTTGGTGAAACGATGCAGTACCAGGAAGAAATTTTTAAATCTTTCATTGTCTTTATTTTTTTTTTTATTTTTTTTTTTTTTGGTTTTTCTCCGGTACCGGGAACCGAACTCACGACCTTGCGCTTGCCAGGCAGGCGCTTTCGCCGCTGAGCTAAATCCCCAGCCCCTCTTTCATTGTCTTTAAAACAATGAAGTATGAGTTGAAAACAAAGTGGGGAGAGAAGCATAAAGATTCAAAAAGCCCATCAACTAGGCGAGCGGCGCAGATCCTGTCTGGAGGCTGACTCAATCGCGGGCAATGACGCTTCTCAGTAAGAAGCAAAGACCCAAACACGCTGCCTGTGGAAAGCTGCTGTATCAAGGAATTTTCTCGTTTCTTTAGGCGTGATAATGTTATTTTCAGAAAGACTCGTATCTTTCAAAGACAAATAAGGACGTCCACAAGTTCTGGATCTGGAAGAGAGTCATTTGGGGTGCAGAGGGTGCGGCTTGCAAAGGTTGGGGGTGCAGGTGGCACCAGGCTGCCCACCAGGAAGCCGCGCTTGAAGCTGGCAACGAGCACATGAGGGTTTGGTACTCTGTTCTCCACACTCTGACAAACTTTTGCAATTGTCCGATTTTAAAAACAAGTCAAAAGTGAACAGAACTTCACAAAACCAAAGTGACCCTCCAAAATGCATCCTATGAATGTCACCGTCACATCAGTGTTAGAGCAACGTGCACCTATTTTCCCACAAGGCTGGCTCTAAGTATGAGATAAAACTCAAAAGCCTCTCAGCATAAACTTTTTGTGAAAGTCGTTTAAACTACCAAGAATACTACTGGAAATTGGAGTTTATGAAATTCAAAAGTCATGACTCACCTTTTTCAGAGCACAAGCCTTTATTACTTTCTCATATCGTTCTTTTTCGTACTTCTTCCCAAATAAAATATTACTCCTCACAGTTCCAGAGAACACCCAGGGCTGCTGGGAGACATAGGCGACTTTCCCGTGCACGGTGACCAGCCCCTGACTCGGGGGCAGCTCCCCGAGCACGGCGCTCAACAGTGAAGACTGGAAGAGAGTGGAACAGGTGCGCAGTCAGCGTGCGGAGCAGGGCGAGCCCCACACTGCAGCCCAGCCCGGCCTGGGGTCTGACCAACACTAGGTCTCTCATTTAAAACAGGACGAAGGGCGGGGGATTTAGCTCAGCGGCACAGCGCCTGCCTGGCAAGCGCGAGGTTGTGAGTTCGATTCCCGGTACCAGAAAAAAACCAAAAAAAAAAAAAAAAAAACCAGGATGAAGCACAGCACCACACAACACGGTAAAAAGTTTAAAATGTCAAAAATGGGTCAATGGGCTGGGGATTTAGCTCAGCGGCAAAGCGCCTGCCTGGCAAGCGCAAGGTCGTGAGTTCAGTTCTCGGTACCGGAGAAAAACCAAAAAAAAAAAAAAAATGGGTCAATGTAAACACTACTGTTTAATAAGGAATAGTAACAAAATAAAAAGTGTCAGTTCACTCTGCCCAAAGTTTCCCCCAAGCAGAACGCTGTACTGGACTGCTGCACGTACCTAAAGGTGATACAGGTGATTACGAGTGTCTGCAGTAACACCAAGGCCTCGCATCACACAGATTTCGTGTACCTAATACTGAAGGCAGTTATTATCACACCCAAGAGTCCTTGACTTACCAAGTACTTGTTCCCGAAAAGCTAGGCATAGATAATGCATCCAATGCACAAGGGAAGACTTTCATTTAAAGGAATTCTGGAGAGCAAAAATCATAAAAGGAAGGGATCCCCCTACCATTTACATAGCTAACTTCGCAATTTCCATGCTGCATTGTTTGGGAATGCACGGGACTAAGGGTGCATACGTGTTTCCTTCAAGTCTTTTACAGCGTGCAGATGTGATGTGCTTGTGCCTACCAGAGCACTCGTAACACACAAACTGAAACCATCTCTTCGTCTTTCTGTCTTGCCCCAGAACTTCGATCTTCTGGAGGGGAAAAGCCAGGCACTGGGTCTGGTCCCTGTGCTGCTCCAAACTGTACCAAGTACAGCAGTACTTTTACCAAACGTGCATTGGCATGACTTGGGTAAGTCTATGAAGAAACCCTTAACACTGGACAACCTCCCTGTATTGAGGTGCATCTGAGATTCACTCTGACAAAAACAAGCCCTTACTTCCTCAGTCCATCCTGAACAGCATAAATAATCTCCTTCGCTGCCACATCCAACTTCTGGACCAGGAGCTCCCAACTGCATAACTTCAAGCACCAACACAAATGTAATTCACAACACCCAG
>NW_004955404.1:14754032-14791443 GCF_000276665.1 Chinchilla lanigera | reverse complement strand
GCCAGGCAAGCCCTTATGCCGCTGAGCTACATCCCGGGCCCAGCACCCAGATTCCTTTGCTCATGCAATCTTCTTGCAAACCTAATGAGCGGTAGAACACACTTAGAAATGCCCTTCCAGATATGCTTGATTCGCATAGCTTCGGCTCAACTCCAAGAATTTAACATGTGATGTCGTGTTGTGTGAAGCTGCCAAAGGCTTCATACACTTACCTTGCCGGCTCCCACAGGGCCTATGACAGCTAGCAGTTCTCCAGGTCTGGCAGTGAAGGAAAGGCCTCGGAGGGTCGGGGTTTCCAACGTCTACAAATTAAAGGTTACAAAAATGTGTCCACTTTACTAAAGTAACACAAGTCACTTCCAAAAGTACAGAAATGAAAACAATAGTGACTGATACCTGAAAACAGCCTGCATCTCTCCTTTTTCTGTTTTAAGATACTGTGTCCTGCTATCCTTTTCATTCAATTATATTTTCTTGGGGGATCTAAAGCAGTTCTAACTTTAGTATTTAAGGAAAGCCCACTTCCTTGTACCAGATTTTCACGGTTCAAGATACTCAGAGACGCTAAGCAGAAGAAAGCATAAGGCAGTCTTTTTCACAGAAAAGCTTCCTGGCTCACCCTGACTCAGTATTACAATATTCTTAACAGAATATCCAGTTTGCAAAGTAAATCATTTATAAATTTTCACTGCGAACCTCGGTCTTCACCTATTTCATTAATATCCACAAGATGGCAGCATAACTCCAGGGCATGCCCAGCCCCTTGCTAATGAACAATTTGAAATCGTCATTAATCATTCCATTTTCAATTGACAAAGAATGAATCTCATTAAAGCTCAGCAAGTGGGCAGGCACTTTATATTATGAAGTCACTCTTAGCAAACAAACTACAAATGATGGTCAATGCTGTAATAAGAGCTCTAATTTAATAATAAACATGAGAAATAAAAAAATTAAGTACACTATCAGATTGCAGATCAAAGTAACAAAGTCTATTTAACGTTTGTGATGTGCATTTGCTGTCCTGGTTAAACATGGTCAGTTCAAGACCTCTACAAATGCCAGGGAGGCACACACTACAACACACAGCCCAACACAAGGGGGCTAGGGACAAAGAACTCTTAATACTACCATAAAGCACATTCCTGAAAATCTCTAAATTATAAGATAAAAAGATTTAAGACTATGTGTGTATGTGTGTGTATAAATACATAATATATAGGTTCTATATAACATATTATATGTCATATGTAGGTTGTATATAACATCCTATATGTCACATGTATGACATATGGGACTAGGGGTTAGGGTTAGGGTTAATCTGTTTCATTAACAGCCACAAGATATTAAATAGGGTTTTATATATAAATATAACCATATTGAAATATATATATAACTATTGAAATATACATTTATATACAACCTTATTGAAATATATATTTATATATAACCCTGATGAAATATAATTTATATTTAACTCTGTTAAAACATATGTTTATATGTAACCCCATTGAAATATACATTTTTATATAACCCTATTGAAATAGTATAATATATTTAAGATATTTTCCTTAATCAGAAAATCTTAAATCTAAAACTTTTTGACATTGCCGGACGTGGTGGCACATTCCTGTAATCCCAGCACTCAGGAGGCTGAGGCAGGAGGATTGTTGCAAGCTGGAGGCCAGCCTGGGCTAAAAAGTGAGTTCAAGGCCAGCCTGAACTGCATAGTGAGACGCTGACTCAAAAAGACAAAAAAATCAAAATAAAACTTTTTGATGTGGCAACTACACAATTCCACATCTACCTTCACTGTATAAAATTCCTTCAGGTTATATGTGCCAGGTATATATGAAATGCAAATAACTTTTATATTTAGGCCTGGGTTCCACCCTCAAAATGTCACAATATACACACGCAAGTATTTCAGAATCTGAAAATATTCAAAATAGGAAGCACTTCTGGTCCCAAGCATTTCACATAAAGGATATAGAACCTGTACTAAATTTCAAAGAAATTCTCAATAATTGCTCATGTCACAAAAATGTTGTTTTATAGTTTTTCAGCTCAATGTATTCTTTAAGAGCCCAAATCAAATTTTCTTCTTCTAGTGAGGCGTGGTGGCACACGCCTGTAATCCCAGCACTCGGGAGGCTCAGGCAGGAGGAACGTTGCAAGTTCGAGGCCAGCCTTGAGCTCAAAGTGAGCTCAAGGCCAGCCTGAACTACACAGCGAGACCCTGTCTCAAAAAAAAAAAAAAGAAATTTACTTCTTCTACAAAGAATTTCTAACTATCACACAATCAACTGAGAAGTTATAAGTGTTAGGGGAAGAGGGAAGGAATTTAGCAGAGCATGATAAACTAAAATGAGGTTTTCTTTTCCCATTCAATCGTAAGTCCTTCAAATTACCTATCTTTTAAACAAAATTCAGGCAGCATAAGCAAAAGGAGTGTTTGTGCCGGTCAATCTTGACGATCGCCCTGACTGGATTCAGGCTCCTGAAGAGGTGACGGGATGGTGGGGCACTAACTTTATCAACGGTTAATCTACTGATGAGGTTATAGCTGAGTGGGTTCCTCAGAGGCAGGGCCTACTCGGGAAAGTGGGTCATAGGGTGTGAGCCTGGGGACCGTGTCTGGTCCCTGGCCCTTCTCTCTCTGGCTCTTCCTCTGCCTTTTGCTTTTCCAGATGCCATGAGTGGAGCAGCTTTCTTCTGCTACGGTCTTCTATCATGAAGCTGCGGCCATGGAGCCAATGACCACGTCCTGGAACCTCAGGAACTGTGAGTCAGGGCGAATCTCTCCTCCTCTAAACTGGGGCCATCAGGTGTTCTGTCCTGGCACTGGCAAAGCTGACCAACAGAGTGGTTTTAAACTGACAGTACCGAACCTCAATCGTAGTAATCACATACCCCAAATCCACATTTCCGGTAGAAAAGAACTGAGGATAACTACTGACAGTGAAGTTTACAAAGCTGCTATTTGGAGATTACTCTGAAGGGGCTCTCTTCCCATAGTTACAAGCCCGTCTGTACGTCCCACAGCGGATCTGAGAAGCTTTCCAGTTGTTACCCACAGTTGAGGACCTAACAAGTCTTCTGAACCCCAAAACATTTGTAAGGCACCCTCGTAAAAGGCTGGAATTCTGCACAACACACTTTGGGATGTGTTCTTCCATATCAGAGGAAAAAAGGAACCAGCATGAATCAAAGCCAATTCATCCTGCTGCTGATATGTAGAAAAAGAATTCTTTAAAAATGCGGTATCCCCGAAGGGGAGCATGTCCTGGATCACAGAGGACAGCTGTACAAAACCTGCCTGCCATCCACAGCCACCCCGCAGCTTCTGCTCAGGGCAGAGAGGTTCTGGCCCCAGGCAGGAGGCTCAGGAGGGAGGACTGCTCCGCTGTAACCAGAAGGGGGCAGCATTCAGTGGCACAGGGGCTCAGCCCTTTGCACCAGGTAACCTGAGCTGGTTCTCACTGATGGATGCAGGCTTGGAGAAGCCGCACCCTGAGCTGTGAGAGGTCCGTGTAAGGCACCAGCCACCAGTGCTGAGAGCAATCCCCGCCCCTGTGGAGATGGAGAGGTCTCACAGGACCATAAGTTGTAAAGCTTGGACTGAGTTCATAAAGAAGGCTGGGCCGATGAGAAGACCTCCCCCCATACCTGGCTGGCTCTCCAGTGTGGCCGCCCCTGACAAAGCCCATGTCACTCCTACCTCCATCGGCATGCCCTTCACCCTACCTCAGCTTCTCTCCACACACCCCACATCGGCACCCTGCCCCTCAGGACTCACCCATGACTCTGCATGACCTGCTTCTGTGAAACCTGCTTTTCTTCTAGTATGTTCACATTTACTTATGTACATGACTAGGTTTAACAGCAAACTACACATTAACATTATAAGAGATTGAAATTAGACTTTGCAAATATATTCCACCTTTATTTTGTGGGTGTAGACCACCAGGATCCTGAGGGTCCCTGGATGGGACACAGTCACCCCACTGACAAGCCAGGGAAAGAGAGGGCTCTGCGCTGCAACCCAGCTGCAGAAAGCCAGAGAATGTGTTACTAAGTTCTTGAAAGAAGAACAGAACTGCCCGTTTTGAAGGTTGCAGAGCTTGGTATAAAAGGACCTGGGCAACGGGTCCCCACGGAGCACGGGTTGTCCACCTCAGGGCTTTAATCCCGCCGCGTTCACTTCCAGTGCGTTTTTGTGGTGGAGTTTTAGTGGTGCTTCCAACGAGCCCTTCAAGTGCACCAGGCCGGTGAGGAAAGAGCCTGGGTCTGAGCCTGGGTGGCGGGAGCGGGAGAGGCGGGCCCCACCGGCACCTCCAGTCTGCTCACGCAGCCTCTGTAACCCCGGCTCCCGAAACAGCCCCTGCTCCTGCTCTCAATCCCTGCTGGGAGCAGGTACCCAGACAGAGAGAGGCTCTGGCCGCCCTAGGCGTGGGAACCACTGGCTTCTTGCCATTGCCAATTTCTGGGGGTCTCGCTCACCACTCCCTCCTCTTTTGCTGTTTTATCTCCTGGGTAACAAATTCTCAGCATGAAATTCCCTCTCCTATGCTGTGCATTTTGTTTCCAAGACTAACCCGGGTGGAGCGAGGGAGTTCCACACAGGGGCCGCAAGCTCAGGCGCAGAAGCCCTTGGGCGGCGGAGAAAGCGGAGTGCACAGAGTCTGTCGGTCTGAGCGCTCAGCGGCCCTGTTGTTCTTCCAAGTAGATCAGCTGTCTTAAGCAAACCACGAGTGGGAAAAACCCTGCGGCCGTGCCTGTTTTACCTGTCTGTTCGGTGCATGACGAAACCCGTTAGTTAAGAAACCAGGAAGCTTACACTGGCCTGTCGCTTGCTCCCTGCCCCAGGCTGGCACCCTCCAGAGGCGCGGGATAAGGGCGACTCGGCCCCCGCAGCAAACAGTATTTTGAAAAGGAGATGAAGAACAACTTGTGAAATACTTTAGGCTGATTTATACTTTGCAAACCTTACTCTTGAGTTTGAGAATTTTTAGAACATACTTTGAGTAAATGAGCAAGTCCCATTTTATATGATGTGTAAAATCTCGATATTCTCTATTAAGAATAATCACTGTCATCCACTGTCTTTTGGAAGCCATGACTGAATAACGGAGGAGTTGTTACCTTATCCCAGAAAGCAGTGAAATCTTGCACGTCCACTATCGTTTTGCCATCTGTTGGCTCCTGAAGGCTGTGCTGTGATATCTCTTCAAGTAACAGGAAGTTCTAAAGAAAAAGGAAAACCCAACTGTTTAAAATACAGAAACAAAAGCAAAACGAAAATCACTGCTTCTGTGAAATTTGCGGTGTAAGGCCCTGTACAGCCTACAGATCACTTCACCTGCAGTACTGAAAGCGTTGTCTCTGGGCTGCGGTGTTAGCGCAGTGGCAGAGCACTGTCTAACGTGGGCTCGATCCCCACCACACAAAAGAAAGGCAGGCAGTGAGGGTTGACTTACATCAGAACATGCGATACACCAACAGAGTTCTATAGAAAGACGGAAAGTTCACAGCCGTGAGGGAACTATCTGCAACTTTCTCAACAAGTACACTGATTCTTCCGTAGAGGGAAAATACGGCCCCAAGTTGAACACACATAGAGCCTGTACACTTTTACTGTTTTGCTTTCGTGTAACAGTGAATGGAGGAGACACCAGAAAGTGATGCAATAAACATTTACTAAATCCTCCTATGTACCAAACATCGTGCCAGAGGCCAGAAGCAAGAAGATGAAGGCCGTTCCTTGGCCTGCAGGATTCGACCTGGACCAGCAGTCAGGAGGGAGCACAAGGCCAATGGTAGAGGTGGAAGGTCAGCCAGGGCCCTAACCTCCGTCTGCCCAGTCCTCTGGCTGGGCACTCAGGTTCATTCGGTTCTCCTCACTTGCTGAGTATCAAATCCACCTATCACAAGTTGTTGCTATCGATAAATCATCATTCAAAGAAACATGCTCTTATTTGATTAAGTTTCAACCTTTTTTTTTTTTCTTTGGTACCAGGAATCGAACCCAGGGCCTTTGGCTTGCCAGGGAGGTGCTTGTGCTACTGAGCTATATCCCCAGCCCCTAAGTTTCAATCTCTTAAAAAATACCTTCTAAGCATCTTTTCACAAGCACTTGTTCTTTCTCCTTAGTCACGAGCTCCTTGACAGCACAATGATCATATCTTCCACTACCTGTTATTTTCTACACTAGTTAGCAGCCATTTGATGCAACTTAACATAAAATGAAGTCTTGCTAATCATTACAATCTGTCATAGTGATAATAGGAAAAACGCTCTCTTGCTGCTCAAAAATGCTAGATATAATTCAATTAGAAAAAAACAGAAATTAAGTAACCCACCATCCTTTACACCCCAGAGTTTGAATGTGTAGCAGAAACTGCTGGCTGTCCTCAAAATCTCCTCAGTCTCCTACGGTAACAAAACCTCAAACTTTGGCTGGCAGAGGACAGTCTGGAATGAGGACCACTTTTCCTGGCCTCCTGGCAGCTAGCTAGTGGAGCCAAGATGAAGCCCATGGGAAGTGACAGTACTCCAACCGACTGTCTGGGCCTTGGAAGCTGCCATCTTGGTCAAGGCGATGAACCGTGAGTAGTAAGAGCCCCTAGGACTGCACAGCCTAAAACACCGAAGGGGTGAACTGTGAACACACACCCTTGTCCCTAGCTATGGTGTGAATGCACCCCTTCCAAAACTCGGGTGTAGAAACTTAGTGGCCAATGTAGTCATAGTAAGAGGTGCACCTTGAGGTGTGCACGCAGCTCAGTGATAGGGCACTTGTGTGGCATGTGGGAGACCCTGGGCACCAGACTGGTACTGCAAAAATTTTTTTTAAAGACATGGGGTTTTTAAGAGGTGATTCCACCACAATAAGGGTTCCCCCACAGTGAATGGGATCACTGCTCTTGTTCTGCCTCCCACCACATGAGGGCACACGTCCCTCCCCTCCAAGGAGTACAGGAGCAAGACCTTAACTTGAGAGCAGAGATCAGCCCTCATTAGCCCATCCAGCCTACTAGCCCTTAGCCATGGACTTCCCAGCCACTGGAACTGTGAAAAATAAAATTCTGTTCTTTGTAAATACCCAGTCTGTGATGTTTTGTTATGAGGTCACAAACAGACCAAGCGCCGCCCCCCACCCCCAAAAGAAAGATATGCTCAAGTCCTTACCCCAGGACCTTGAAATGCATCTTTATTTTGAAACCGGCTCTTTTTAATATGAGCTCAAACTGGAGGACAGGGCCTCTAAATCCAACACAGCTGGCCTCCTTGTAAGAAGAGAGGGACATACAGGCAGAAACAAGCCGTGTGACCGTGGGACAAAGACTGGAATAAGGAAGCCACGACAGCTGGCAGCCACTGCAAGCTGGATGAGGGGAGGAAGATTCGCCCCTGCAGGCTTCAAAAGGTGTGTGGCCCTGCTGACACTTAGGGTTCACACTCCCAGCCTCTAGAACTGTGAGGGGATAAATTTCTGTTGCTTTAAGTCATACGGTCTGTGGTTCTTCACTGCAGTGGCCCTAGCAATCTTACCTGGACCCTACAGGGGCTTTCCCAGGACAGAAATACAAGTTATATGTGAAGCTGCCTCTAAGCCAGGTATTCTACAACCCACAGGCAGATCTAACCCACCCAGCAAGGGCGGACCTGGAATAAGCATGCGAACATGTCTGAAAGAGGAAGCAACACTTACATTCATCTACTACTCTAAAAACTACTCTTGGAAGTCCTCAAAATTCTTGTCGATCACTTACTAGTGTAACTGTAACCGTCTACTTCAAAAGACCAAGTGGAAAGCACTGCAAATGAGAATGTCCTTTTGGAGGAAAATACACCTGCCGTGCATCTTCTCAACGCTCCCAGGAACACGAGACACGGTCTGTTCACTCACTCCCCCACTTAACTGGCTACCAGCCTTATTCCTTAAAATGGAACACTGCCATTTCTACCTGCAAAAGCCCTGTCCAGCACAGAGGCAGAAGGACAAACGCTCCCCTCCGGGCTGAAACGCGCCTCTGACTTCTCTCTGCAGACCTCTCCCCTAGCTGCGCAGGTGCCAATCCCTGCTTATTCTGCCACGATTCCCATCTCTCCCCAAGTCTCCATCCCTATTGAAAGAATCCACTTGGTCATCAATCGTTTCAATGCTAGTACAGTGTCGTCACTGGTCTCTCTATACCCTTGTCTGGCACTCCCAATACTACCAAACAACTCCAAGCAGCACCCCTAAGGTTCTTCTTGAAATACCTCATAATGAACACTACTCAGAATCCTTCACACGCACCCCCACTACCTCCACCCGTGCTCCCAGAGCAGCCTCTGCTTTTACAGCCTGAGTATAGTTCCCACCTCAGCACGCAGGGTCCATCTCAGCCCTGCTCTTGCTGGGAAGCTGCTCAGGGTTGCCCTTCCAATTAAGTTATGCAGAGGGTCGAGAAGCCTCATTCACGCACTTACAGACCATGCCTCACACAGACAGGTGCTACCCGAATACACAGACCCCATGTTTGGCTTTAATTATTCAAGCCATCAACTAAATCACTAGAGCTTACACAGTGAAAGATAACAAAGGTTGTGTATGTTATAAATCCTGTCCAGACAGAATAAAATCGTCATCTCAGCTTACACATATTACCAAGACACAAAACTCAGCTTTCAGTGTGCGCCTGTTAGAATAAAAACTTTCTTCCTTACATTTGGTAATCTGAGCAACTTCACTGAAGATAACAATACGTAATATAACAACCACTGTTAATCCCTATCATTTGGTTTGAAATCCCATATCATTTTTAATGTCCTGGTTTTGTTTTGTTTATATTTGGTGTTGGGTTTTTTTGTACTATTTTCTTTGAAAGAAAAAATTAAAAGAAAAAAAAAAAAGGCAAAGGAAGAGCTATGCACAAGGCGAGGAAGGAAATGTCCTCAGCGTTTGCCCATAAACATTAGGTCTGAGGGAGAAAGAGGCTATAATTTCCCAGTGGCTCAATGAAGCTCCATTCAACACGCAAACAGCTTCCGAAGGCCCAGGGTGCTCCAGGACTTGGGCTGATGAAAGAGTTGAAATTAAACTGCTATGACAGCAGTGAAGTGTGCTTCCCACGACAGTCCTGCAGAGAGGCACCAGACGTCAGAACTCAGCCAAAAAGTCTGACCTCCGAGTGGCTGGCAGGCAGAAACTCAGGGAGCTTTGCGAGCAGTGTGAGCTCAGAGACACTCAGCTGCACCCCGACGTCACCAGAGACTTGCAGAGCCCTGATGTTCAGATAAGATCTCTTATAATCCTATTGGACTTGCCCAAGGCCAAGGCCATCAGTCCTGTTCTTACTAAGAAAAAACAGAAGAAACTCCTTGGGCTTATTTTCCATTTATGGAAAAGAGGGAATTAAAAAGAATGTGTAGGGCTAGAAGCACAGCTCAGTGGTAGAGCACTTGCCTGGCATGCATAAGGCTCTGGGTTCAATCCCCAGCACAAAGGAAGGGAGGGCAGGGCAGGGCAGGGCAGGGGAGGGCAGGGCAGGGCAGGGCAGGGCAGGGCAGGGCAGGGCAGGGCAGGGCAGGGAAGGGAAGATGTGAAAAGGGAGCCACTACACTATAAAGCCCACAGCTAGGTTGGACTATGGGTAAAAATCTTAAGTTCCATCTCAAGGGTGGAAAGATGTGCTGGATTCTTTCCTTAGGGACCCCAAAATGATCTGCTAAAAATCGTGCACAATGGTCCAATTTACTGAGTCCTGGGCTACAAAGGATTATGTTGCAGCAAGAAATCTGGAACATCCTGTTTTCCAGACTCCGTGACAACCAGGGCTCCAGTCTATCTCTGCTCAAACCTCACCTAGTTCTGTGCACCTGCTCAGCGTCCGCGCCTTCAAACTTCTCACTCACACACCTAAGTGAGAGGAAGGCAGGGAGCAGCAGGCCAGCTCACTGCATCACTGCCTGATGTCTCAGCTTGGGAGCAGGAAAGGAGGCTGAATCCGGCAGACTGCCCAGGCAGGTGTCTCACAGCCAGTACCCAGAAACTCCAGAAGCATCTCAGACTTCAAAACCATAGTCATCCCCACGTCTGGTCTCCCAGCACTCCACAGACCCGTGATCCAGGAGATGTGCAGCCCAAACCACCAAAGCAGCCCTTGAGTCCCCCAAGTAACCTCTCCACTCGCCTGCCACAAAGCCCACCCAAGGCCTGCTCCAGAGCAGCTCTCGAATGCACCCTGTCTCCACTTAGCCCTGACCCAAACCACATCATCCTGGAGCACTCACCCATCGGCCTCCGGACGCATCTCCCCGCCCCTGCTCTGGCGCCCGCTCCTCACCCCCACGCACGCCTGCTCCCCATGCTGCAGCCAGGGTGAGCTTAGGAAAAGCTCAGGTCCTTCCTCTTGTCTGTAGGTCCCTGCCGGTTCCCTGCTCAGGCCTCTGCCGGCCTCTGCTCTGCAGCCTCAGATATTTCTGATTCCTCAAACACATGCGCCTCTCATGTACTAAATGCTTTTGCCACATAGATTCACGAAAGTGCAAAGCACCAGCCTCCTACCTGCCCAGTCCACCTGCCTCTGCAAAACCCTCCATCACTACCCACTTCTGAAAGAGGCAAACTCCCCACAGCACCAGCATCCTACCAGGGCGCTTCACGGCACTTGGACTTGGCCTCCCAAGAACAGCACAAGTGCATGCCAAACAGTGAGTTTAACTGGTTATTTACCCCTACACACACACACACACACACACACACACACACACACATACATACAATGATACAAAAATTGCAAGCAGTAAAGACTTCTATGCATTTGCTAAACACTGTACAGAAGCGTCTATCATGGGGCCAGGCTTGAGCTACGTTTGCCACTACTATACAGAATAATTGAATGCATTCCAAATTTTTCCTCAAAGAAGTCCAGGCAAGTGTTGTGCTTTTCCTAGCAACTGTTGTTAGGTGATGCTCATATTGCTTACATTTGCTACGTACAGTTTGACCTGTGTGCTTCCTCCTCCCCAACACACACACACACAGAGACACACACACACACACAACTAGGGCAAGCTTTCCCAAATGTGGCATAGTACCGGGTACACAAGGACACGGACTAAAGACATGAACACCCTGGCCGCAGCCAACAACCAGTGAATCACAAACTCGGAGGTATAAAAGCTGAGCTTTAATAAGCAACCCCTGGTGACTCTGATGAACGAGGAAGCAAAAATTTTAAATGGGCTATAGAAACCACCTAGGTTGAAAAACAAAAGTCTAGCCGGGCGTGGTAGCACAGGCCTGTTTAAAAAAAAAAAAGAGTCTAGGATCCAAAAGAAGAAAAAAATTCCCACAGTGCCTTCAAGACCTCCTCCATGAATCCACCTGCCACACCAACATCATATTCTTCCGCCATTCTTTTCTTTTCTTTTCTGATTTTTTGAGACAGGGCCTTGCTATGTAGTTCAGGCTGGCCTGAACTCACTATGTAGCCCAGGCTGGCCTCAAACTTGCGGTGATCCTCCCCGTGAGTGCTGGGATTACAGGGGTGCACACCACTCCCGGCTCTTTCACCATTCTAATTTTCTGCCATTTGTCCCACCTTTACTGAAAATACCCACTGCTGAACAGACCCCTCGCCCCAGCTATGGACACAAGAGGACCAAGGTTTCCTGCCCAAACCAAAGATGCTTCCTTTCTCAGGCTACAGAGCACCCTGACAAAGCTACCCACAAGAAAACACAGTTTCCAGCAAGTCATCATGTTTATCTCACTGCACCCAGCTACGTGGAAAGGAATTTTAAGCCTCAGTTCAGCTGCACTTTGGTGGGAAAGGAGAAATCCTAAAGTTTGTGCCTGCCCAAGTATTCTGACCATAATTCCCTGAAAATCTTCTTCAGGGCGCCTTTCCTGCCACTGTGTCACATAACGTGAGGCAGCGGAGAACGAAAGTCATCTCTCTCCTCTAACATAACCCACGTAAGATGAAGACGGGAAGGTGCAATGGGTTGAAGCCACGCGTTTCCTTTTGCACTGAACTCAAAGAAGAATGTGGCACAGGACCTGGCCTGCAGAAATCTAAACCTTAAAGGAGGGAAGAAATCTATACACAGATGGCTTTAAGCCACTAAGGTAAATAAGGACAAAGCCACTCACTGGGAGCCCCCAAGAAGAGATCAGATTAAAGGGCGTGTGTCGGCTAACTTCACAGTGCCCAGAATCTGGTCAGACAAGTATGTTTCAGCACTGAAGTCATCAGACTTTGGGTAAAGCCCTACATGGTGTAAGTGGGCCTCACCCAATCAGTTGATGGTCTTCAAGGGGAAAGAGAAAGACTGCCCTCCAAGGAAGAGGGGACTCCACCTCAAGACTGTCCTCAGACTCCAGCTGCCACATCAACTCTGCCGGGGCTTCTAGCCTGACAATGTGCACTCCCAAGGCAGACAAACTGCCCAGGCCGAAACCCTCAGTCTTTACTACTATGAAAACTTGGAAGTATCATTTAACCACTCTGTGCCTCAGTTTCTTCATCTGTAAAATGGGAATGATAGGGTAGTTGTAAGACATAAGGGAGTGAGTAGCCATAAAGGACTTGTTCCACAGCACAGCTCACTAATGAGTACCCATTTGCAGAAAGCTCCACACTGTCAATCTTCTCTCATCTCCTGATGGCCAGCACACAGTCAGACTGAGGTTATTAACTAACCACGATTGCATTTATCTACAGAACCCAAGAAAAGCCCAGCTGTCAACACAGCCTGAGAGCCTGGCTGGCAGAAACCACAGTAATGCCAGGGTGCACCAGGCACAGCCCCTCCCTGCAGAGCAGGTCCCCCAAGACCAGGCAGGTCTGAGGCACAGAGAGATACTAAGACTGGACACAGCCATGCTCTGGACAGGATCCAGCCTCCTGGGTTTAAGACACCACCCCTACAAGGCTGGACGTTTCAGGAATGTCCAACTTCAATCTGCTTGTTCAAGAGGTATTTCTCTGTCTTGTAGCACCTGGACAAATGGCAGAGATCCTCCGCTGGGCCCCAGTCTTTCCTTCTGCTATGGTTTGGATGATTGTCCCTCCAAATCCCATCGTGCTATAGGTAGAAGCCTTAAGAGGTGGGACCTAGTGGGAGGAAGTGATGTCACTGGGGGTGTGGCCTGGAAGGTAAGGTTGGGATACAGCTTCCTCCTCTCTCCCTTTTTGCTTCCAGGCCCCTGTGGCATGTTATGTCTCTTCCACCACACATTCCCACCGTGATGTACCATACTGCCACAGGCCCAAAGCAAAAGGGCCAAGCAACCACTGACTGAACCTCTCAAACTGTGAACCAAAATAAATCTTTCCTCCTTTGAAACCAGTTCTCTCAGACATTTTGTCACAATGACAGAAAGGTGGCTAACATACCCTATGACCATCATGCTGGGAAATCCAGTATTTGTCTGTTGCCTGTAATGTGTCCAGTAATGCTCACACTGGCCTCGAAAAGCAGGAACGGAAGTACTAAGAGGGTTAGGGGAGCCAACCAGAGGGCTCAGCTGCCTCTGCTGAAATCAAAGACAGAAAAGACAGCACCCCTGTCCTTTCTGGGGTGAAAGGCCTAAAAATGGGATTGTCACAGATGGCAGTGTGGTATTCTGGGAAACACACGGTACAGACAACTAAGCCTTAAACCCTGAGTTAGAAATCTGAGTCTGCAGTGAAAAGAGAACCTTTGGAGGTTTTCAGGAATAAGACTAGATAACTAAAACCACACTCTGGGGAATATTCTGCATCTCAGAAGGGCTGAGCCAACAGTACAGGCAACACAGCAATGATCAAGAAACGAAGTATCTGGCAGAACCCTCACTCTATCAAGTACAAGCTAGGTAAGAACAGAGAACAGAGCACGCCTTACACTATTTTTTTTAACGCCTTACACTATTAAAGGAAGCAGTTTCCTTCTCTGTACAGCAGGGACACGAAGTGTTTATCTCCTGTCACTCTTGTCAGGATAAGATAATACGCAAAAGCTTGCAGGAGCACCTGGTCTATGCTGCCCACATATTAGCAAACAAAGTGAACAGCAGCCGCAGCAGATTTACAGCATACACATGTGAAGCCCCTGCCTGAGCAAGCTACAGTGCACACACAGAACAAAGCAATGGTCCACATATGTCGCTACGTGCTTAAAGATGCAAAAGCTACATAAGAGAAATTTTACTGAACTGAATGGGTACCTTTTGTCAGGAAGAATGATAAACTCAAAGAACCAGAACTGACTCTGGGTGACTGCTCTACCTTTGGGTAATATTTTTCTTATAAACTAGGAACCTCATCATAAAAAAAAACTCAGCTTTTAAGCAAGCCTCCCTTCCCCCACAAAAAAGTCACACTCAGGGTCATCTAACTTCACCAGGCATCCAATACTACTGAGAACCAAGAACAAAACAAAAAGTTTTTTTAAAGCATATGCAAGTTCATGCTCATTTTAGGCATATTCATTAAGACACAGATAGTTAACGACCTAGCAGGTGCCAGCCCTTATCTTGGTTATGTGAGTTATTTGCCTCTAACAATTTAGGAGTAGCTACTTAGGAAAGCCAGTGCAGGGACAGTGGACAAGGAACAAGCCTGCTACAGAAATGTTCTTCATGTGTAAGAAAAACAAAAAGAAGACAGGAAAAGATAAAACTGGGACCTAAAAGACAGACTCAGCTGGTTGTGGTGGCACATGTCTGTAATCCCAGCACTTGCGAGGCTGAGGCAGGAGGATCACCATGAATTTGAGGCCAGCCTGAGCTACAAAGTGAGAACCTGTCTCAAAAAAGGCAGACTCAGAAAGCAATTAGCAAAACATCCATGGAGAAAAGAACACGTATTTAAACAGAGGTAACTGAAAGAGGTCCAGGCCATTCCTCTTGCCTGAAGACCAACAACCTTCTAGCAATTTCTTTCCTTGCAGGGCAAAGAGGAAGCCCTCTCCACCCAGGGCTGGACACAGTTGCTGCCTACTCATTGCAATCAGCCTAGAAAATCTGTTTATTTTTCTTGTTCTTAGGTATTTTCCTCACTCTTAACATTATCTATCAGGAGTCTGTGTAGCTGCTATTTATATTGTGCCCATGTTACAGCTTGTACCTAGATATCCCCCCAAAGCCTCATGCACTCATAGGTGGGGCTCTTCAGAGCTGCCTGGATCTAGAGTGTGTGACACTAGGATTAAGAGTGCGTGGTACTTAGTCGACTGATTGGAATTAGCATAGTTCTGGATATGGCTCAATGGATTTACTGAAGACAGAAGCCCCACGCTGGATGTTGGTGGCACCATCTAAAAGACTGATACCCTGGATGGGATAAAAGAGAAAGGCAGGCTTGCTTCTGCTTCTGCTGCTGCTTGCTGCTTTCTCATGCATGAACTGTTTGTTTTCTGTGAATCCCCTCTGCCATGCCGCCCTGCTTTGAAGCCAGGTGACTATGGACTGAAACCTCTATAAACCTGAGCTAAAATAAACCTTCCTTTGACTGCGGCTGTCAGGTATTTTGTCTCAGCAACGAGTAAAGTAACTAAGCCCATAAATGATGAACAATGCTAGTGCTATTTTTGGTACAGTCTACCTGAGACAGGGACATGTGTGTGACAGTTTGGACTGACTGCCTGTTCTGGAGCTACAAGAGTTAACCTTCATCTAACTGGGACACAGCGACACCACGTAAGAGACAGAAACATTTTACTTAAAAACTACAGCATGAAACATTATTTGCCACCAAACCTTGATTCTGCGAATGCTGATGACTGCCTCTGACACTTTCTCAATGGCTGATGGGAAGAAGAGGGTGACAGTCAACCGCACTGCCCCATACAGTGACATCGCCACAAACACACGGCTGGCTGTGATCACGTGGCCAAGAAGCACATAGCTGGTGAAGGTCACAAACAGGATGATTTTATTGGCAACAAAAAACGAAGCCAAATTCATCCCTCTGAGGTAGGAACTTCTCAGAATCTTGGAAATTTCCTTCCTGGAAAAGGGAGTAGAACACAGATTTTCACGGAGCGTCAACATCAGAGTTACGAAATCACACCCTGTGCACGGTGCCTTTGCAAGGCGGGAGGCATCCGCTAGGCTAAGCTGCCTGTGACCTCAGGGAAGCATGGTTCGCACAAGCCCCGTGGCGGCCTCCACACAGAGACCACACAGAACTTCACTCCACCACCCGCAGGGGGCGGAAGGCACAGTGTAACATTGTGGGGCTTCAAACAGGCAGTCAAACGAATTCACCCAACAGACATCTGTAAGCCTGAGTCCTGGCACGGGCACCTCCCTGATGACAGAGGTGAGGCGGGTGGCTGGGAATGGGGGGCCCAGCGAGGGCTGCACGGCTGGTGGGAGCCAGAGAGGACTGAAGGGGAGAGGGCTTGGGAGCCCAGGGAGACACACCTACAATGGGACGCAAGTGGCAGGTGGCCAGGGCCGCCGGAGAATTACAAGGCTCATCTGCAGGAGGTGAAAAGAACCTCATCAAATATTTAAGTCAAAACCTAAAACAAAATTGTAACAATAGAAAGCAAAACAAAGGAATGATATTTCCATAGCTGCTTGGAATGAATAATACCCATTCATATCATTCGGCTCAGTCTGGCACAGCCGAGCTCCAGCCACTTGGATATAAATTAGTTTTATTTTAAATGCCATAGTCTCAGATATTTACATCTTGGATCACTGCTGATGGGAGACCTGGAATGTTCAGAAACACCGAACTTCCCCCAAAGGTTCCCACTCAGGAGCACATCTTTCTCGCTTTAAGAAAATGGCAAATGAAGTCCGGGTTAAAATGATATTCTGTGCATTCCACTTAATGCTAATACTGCAGGCAGGGGTGGTATGGACCCTAAGTTCATCCTGTTGTGAAAACACACTAAGACTTCTAAACACCGTCAGTGAAAATAGAAAAACACAGTACAGTAGGATGTCCACAAAAACTCACCTTCTCAAACTGGTAATAAGGTCTGCAAATGACTTTTCCCAGGCATACATTTTGATTATCCTTATTCCAGTTATAACTTCATTCATGATCCTGATCCTGGCGTCCGTGAAGGCCGCAGTTTTACTCCTAGGAGGAGAGATGAGGAAGATGAGCCACAGCGACAGTAGCCTACCTTTCCTTAGCAGCAGCAGCAAGGCAAAGTCCGAAGATCAAATGATTCCCTACAGCTCCTTTAGCTTTCGCTCTGACAGCATTGGGAGGATCCACTCATAATACCAGTGGAAAAGCACTGCAATTATGAAGTTAACAAGTCATTCCAACTCCAGAAGTACTTTGGAGCATCTGCAGTGTTCCCTGAGGGATCCATGAAAATGAGTCAGGGGCAATGGACCCATCCCCAAGGGGCGCTCAGGTAGGAGGGAGGGCTCCGGAATCTACAGTGATGCGTTGGCAGAAGCAGAAGGAAACAAGAATGAAGTTCTATGGAACAGCAAGGAAATGGCCATTCACTCTGATGAGAAAGCAGAGAGCAGAAAAGCATCAGAGTATCAGACGCCTCCCAGGATAAGGACCAATTCTCCTCTGCAAAGAGAACAGAGAGGAAATTCTGAACAGGGAAAACACCAGGAGCAAAGACACAGAAGTAAGAGCTCAAACATATACCAAACGCCACAGCGCCTCTACCACCTACCCATTTTTTCTTGGTAGTACTGGGGACTGAACCCAGGGGCTTCAGCCTGAGCTACACCCCAAGCCCTTATTTATTTTGAGATAGGTCTCACTAAGTTGCCCGGGCTAGGCTAGATAGAATCTGTGAGCCTTCTGCTTCAGCCTCCCAGGGTGGCAGGATAATGGACACTTGCTACCACACCCAGCTTCTCATCTGCCCATTCTGATAGTGACTCGCTTCCAATTCTTAATACAATAAGCTCCTCATTTACAGAATCTTGTGATGCGAACTCTCACAGATGCAAATGGACCTCGTGTTAGGAGCATTTGTGGGTGGGAACAAGTCACAGAAGTAGCTGACGTGTCTACCTCACCATTTTAAGGTAGCTGTAAAGGTAAAAATAGTTTATTTACAGTTGTACTGTACTGTACCACCACTTTAAGGTAACTATAAAAGTAAAAATAGTTCACTTACAGTATTTGTGTGTGTGTTTGGTTTTTTAATGCTTACACTGTACATCTGTGTCAACAGTTATAAAATCCCATTGATGGATTTATAAATGAATCTGACTTACGAAAGTTCTCCCAGAATGGAACTCATTCCTAAGTCAGGAAATTACTGTACCTGCTTCAGGTCAGTTATGGCTTGTATCTACATGTCCCCCAAAAGCTACATAGAGTCATGGGGGGGCTTTCTCAGAGGTGGTTGGATCTACAGTGTGTGACACTGGAATGATTTATGGCACAATGACAGGATCGAGAGCCCTAGGATTAAGGGTGTGAGTGTTACCTGCCCTTAGTAGTTTGCGTAAGATATAGGGGATGGAAGTTGATTATAGACTGAAACCTCTACAGACTGTAAGTAAATAAACCTTTATTTCTTTAACTTTGGGTGTCAGGTATGTTCTCTCAGGAATTATTTAAAAGGTGAATTTGCCCAGAAAGGAAGCTCTAGAATTTGGTACCAGAAATGGGGTCATTGTTGTAACTGTACCTGACTACATGGTTTAAAAGCCTTTGCAGCTGGCTTGTGGGAAAGGGAAGAATTAGGAAAGGTTTGGAGATGACGGCTGAACAAGCAGAGCTGGAATGCCTGAAGCTGTACTTATAGAGATTCTAGTCAGAGCGCAGAAGACCAGAATGCTGACAGAAATTCTACCAGTAAAGACCAGGCGCAGGAAGTTTCTGCTGTGAAGAAGGACTGCATTGGCTGTTGGACTCCAGACTGTGTGTTATGGCTTGGCAGAAAGTTTGTCTGCATTTTGCTCATGTCCAGAGTTTCTGCCTGAGGCTGAGATTAAGGGCAGTGGGCTAATTGATCTAGCAGAAAAAATTTCAAGGCAATCTAGTGAGGGGGCTATGGCATGCTTACTGTCGGGGGAAGTATGTTATGGTTGGTGTCTAGCTGTCCCCTCAAAGCCTCATGTACTCATACGTGGAGCTTTTTCCAGGGTGGCTAGATCTAGAGTAACACTGGGATTGATTCATGCTGCAATGCTAGGATCAAAGGCCCTAGGATTAAGGGTGTGCGTGCTATCTGCCCTAAGTAGCCTGGATAAGATAAAAGGGATAGAAAGAGCCATGGTCCCCCCGCCCCCGCTTGTTGCTTTGCTACCTTCTGCAGGCCATGAACTGTTTGTCTGCAGTGCTACCCTGCACTGGAGCCTATGACTATGGAACGAAAGCTCTACAAACTATAAGTTAAATAAGCCTTTCCTCCCTTAATTTTGGGTGTCAGGTATTTTGTCTCAGCAAGAAGAAAAGTAACTAAGATAAGGCCTAAGTCACTTTATCATTAAGCCCTTCATCAACAGCCATTTTCTAACATACATGCATCAAGGACCACAGGACTTTATAAAGATATTGCTAAAATTGACCCTGTCCTCGGGGAGTGTATACTTTAGTGGAAATACAAAATTAAAAACAATAGATATGTATACACGTAAGAAAATATCTGGAACACAAGTTTAATAAAAATCTATGGAGACAGGAAGTGGGTCTGGGGCAAGAGGCGAGGGGAGGGAAAGAGGGGTAAAAATGATCATGATGCAATATATGTATGTACCAATTCCCCAAGATGAATGTAATTATTATGTACTCTATATATTAATAAAAATTTTTAAATATATGCAGTTAGAATCAGGCCTAGAAAATGTTTGAGTTTATTATTACTTAATATGTGCTTAAGTAACGTCTATGGATGTAATTTCTGCTTAGGAATACTGTACTTATTGAGCCCAGGGTGCCTGGAAAGCTATGGAGCAGCCAGCAAGTATGTTCAGCCTCTCCTGTAAGACCAGCCTTCAGCTCACAGAGGGGCCCGCACTGGCTAAGCCTCACGGGCCTGTCACATATGCAAAGACAGGATAATAAAAGGTACTTATTTTGTTTCTGAACAAAAGCACGGAGCAGGATGGTAGGTGCCACCAAATACATATGACATAGCTTTCAAGCCAGTATTTCTCTTACCTCAGTGATGAAAACAACTTCCCAAAGCAGCTTTGCAAAGGCAGGAGAATTATCAGAACTGCCATCCCAGCAAGACACGATACCCCGATCTCCACCCAGAGAAGGGCTGTCACTGCGATGGCCTGGAGTGGTCCCGCCCACAGAAAGTGCAAAAAGATCGTCACCTTTGAAGAAAAAGACAAGTTCTTAGGGCTGCATAAAAATGAAACCTGAGAGAATGTGGCACAGAAACATTCTGCTCCAAAAGAACAGAAACAGAGAACCCAAGCCAAAGTGACCACAGTGGGTTTTAAAACCACGGAAGCAGAAATGGGAGTGTCCACCCTGGTGAGTCTGCCCAGGAGTTGATCCTCAGGAAAAGCAGAAAGACAATCCAGCCAGCCTCATGCTAAGTGCTAAGAAGGAGGAGTCCACGGGAGACAGACAGGTGGCTGAGAGGGAGGGCACGAATACTGCCCTCTGCCTATTTATTATGGAAGTATGTAATAGGCAATAACAGAAAAAAAAAAAACCTCTAATCTACAGGATAAACACACAGTACTATGTCTAAACTGCACGGAAGTGAGATGCAGACTAAAGCACCCCTATCTTACCTCCTGCTCTACACCCAAAACTTAACATTCCAACAAGTTAGGCTGAACAAAGGGGGCACATGTTGAAAACGTGCAGCTAACCTGATCAAACTTGTTAACATCGTTGGACAGCAGATTGACTATCTGGCCCGTGGTTGTCTTCCCCATCGCCACGTTGCTAAGGCGAAGTGCCTGAAACAGAAGAGAAAAATAGAGAAGTGCATTCCTTTTTTTTTTTTTTTTTTTTTTTTTGGGTACTGGGAATCAAACGCAGGACCTTGTACTTGCCAGACAGGTGTTTGTGCCCCTGAGCTATATCCCCGGCCTGAGAGGTGCACTGCTATGGTGACACTATGTCACGCATAGGAAACATTAAAACACACTTCTGTGGGAGCCTCACGTGACATAAAGGCCAAAGTGACTCACAGCAGTGCCTCTAAGAACAGGCCAAGGACAACTTCACTGAGAAAGTAAAGAGCAAGAACCTGATCCTAAGATAAAGGCACAGGCTGAGAGAATCCAAAGAGTGTTTAAATTATGTATTTTTTTTTTAAGGAAAGCAGGGGATGTGGCTCAGTGGTAGAGCACTTTCCTAAGATATGCAAGGCTCTGGGTTCAATCCCCAGTACTGCAAAAAGAAGGAAAAAAAAAAACAAAACACTGTTTTGCCAGGTGTGGCAGTGCAAGCCAGTAATCCCAGGACTCAGGAAGTTGAGGCAGAAGGATCGCCTTAAGTTTGAGGCCACCGTGGGCTACACAGTGAAGTCAAGGCCAGTGAGACCCTGTCTCAAAAAAAAGAAGAAAAGAAAAAGAAAAACAACTCACTGGGATAAACTGAGATGCATTCTAAAGAACCCACTGGAGAGTCCCAGCCATGCCTTCGGGCTAAGTCCAAAATGGAATTAGCCGGCCTGTGACTGAGGTGCCTTAGAGAAGCAGCAGATCCAGTTCTGACTGGATGGCCTGCCAGAAACAAAACTCAATTCCTTCATCCCACTCTAGTGACAGTCATGACACGCAACACAGTAGAACCTGTACCACACATGCAAAGACACACATTAAAAATGTGACCCATAACCAACAGAAACAGACACTGGGAAGACTCAGCAGTTAGTAGAAAGGAAACAAAGAACAACAGGAAACTTCTGACTTTAAATATTTTACATTAAAAAGAAAATAGGTACAAAATTGATAATCTAAGATTCTACCTAAATCCTGAGAAATAAAAACAAACCCACCTGTCCACACCTCCAGAGGAGTATTTAGTGTTAGCTTGCTGAGCTAACATCAGCATGAGGTTAATATGGCTCCCATTTAATGAGCACCTACTGCAACCCAGGTGACCAAACAGGAAAGCAGCCTTACAAAGTGACAGTACTCCCATACATGAGAAAATGCATGCCTAACGGAGACCAGGTATTCAACATCTTATTTTTTTTAAATGAAGCAACTGTTCTTCATCAATGTAGAAAATTAAAGTTGGTATATGTGTCCTAGTTTAAAACAGTTCATGTTCAATGTGGAGAAAAGCAATCTGCAAACTCTGCTAATATTTTAGTTCTACATTTTCAGAAAGGTATTTTAGAAAGGATTTCAGGAAGGTATTTTAGAAAGGATACTATTTGATTTTTCTCAAGCAACCAAAATAGTTTTATCATGAGAACAATAAAAAGCAAACAAAAAACAAACTGGACTCAATATTTGCACTTTATATGCCAGATCCAGCATTAATTTCTTTAATAAAGTGAGACTATCTAAATATCAATAAGGATTATCAAAATCTACCCATCCAAAACAGAAAGAGAGGAAGAAGGCAAAGAAAAGGCCAAGGGTGGTGGATACACCCAGAATCGCAGCTGCGTGGGAGACACCCGCAGGAGGAGCACAAATTCAAGGCAGCCTGCTGACTTAACTCAGTGTGAGTCCCTGGTTCAATACTCAGCACCACAGCAGGAGAAAGTGCCCACGAATTTCACAAACAAAAGCAGAAACAGCTAACAGATATATGCAGTACTCAAATTCACTATTACTCAATACCATATGAATCAAAATAACAAAGCAGTACGTTTTTTTACCATTGAAATCAACAGAGATTTTAAAAATACAGTATTCAGTCTGGGCAGGGGGGTGACTGACACATCATATCATTTCCGGGGAGATATAAACAGTGAACAGCCTTGTGGAAGGTGCACTGGCCTATCAAAAGCCTTAAATTGGTATACCCTGAGAAATTAGGGGTGTATCCAAAGGTTTCAGCTTTAATCATATCCACTGCAGTACTGTCTGCAATACATAAAAACTGGAAGGCAATCCAAATGTCCAATTACTGGTTATACCAGGACCTATGCGGCCGTGAGGAGCAATGCCATGAACTGTGGGATACAAACTTCACTTTAGGGCTAGTTATTACCTGGGGCTGGCAAGAAAGTACATCTGGGACATGAGATCTTAGTAATCTGGACCAAAGCACTAATTGTTCAATTTTCTTCACTGTTGTTGCTTTTGAGACAGAGTACAGTCCAGGCTGGCCTTAAACTCACTATGTAACCCAGGCTCGTCTTCAACTGGTGACGATCCTCTTGCCTCAGTCTCCCAGATACTAAGGTTACAGGCATGAGC
Source organism: Chinchilla lanigera (assembly GCF_000276665.1). NCBI lineage: Eukaryota > Metazoa > Chordata > Mammalia > Rodentia > Chinchillidae > Chinchilla > Chinchilla lanigera. The sequence goes on along the minus strand of NW_004955404.1, from coordinate 14,768,159 downwards.
CACCATGCCTGCCATCATTTTACTCAATTTTTAAAAATAAATCAAGTAGTCCTGGGCTATAGCTCAGTGGTAGGGGGAGAGTGCTTGCCTTGCACGTGAACAGCCCTAGGTTTGATCCCCATTGTTATGAAAATTAAGTGTTAAAAATAAAGTAGTACCTTTCATGTATTTCAAAAATAAATCGTTTCTTCTTTCTCAAGTATTTCTATCAGGGAATGTGAAACACATAACCCACTGTCCACATGAATACAACCATGAAAGGAATGAGGGGCATGTTGCGGGGAGGTGGTCTTTCCGTGCAAGTAAACTGCCCCACTGGTGAAATGTAATCTCCTTTTCAGAATCCAATCTTTCACTCTACGGAGGTCTTCTAAAACAACCGCAAACTGTAGCTTTCCTTCAGAATGTAGGTTCCTTAGCAGCAGGACACTCTTGTCCTGTGTCAGTGACCCTCGGCCTGAGAGCTCCTCCCAAAGGGCTCCCATGGCTTCTGCATACTTTACCATTCCATTTCATCCCTGCTATTGGACTACCCAGTGTCTCTTGAAATTCTCAGACTATTTCCCCATTTCCTGTGACTGTTCTTAAGACCAGAAGATGACCTGATATTATTTTAAATCAAGTCAGAGTCAACAGCCCCTGAGTAAACACCTAAAGGTCTCTGAGCATTTGGAACTTGCTTCCTGGTTCGTGGCCCTACTCAGAGGTAACTTTGCCAGATCCTGGACCTTCCAGGTAAACCAGGCATTACTGCAACAGGAAACTATGAGCATGTCTACCCACTGAAGCAAAAAACTGGCTGTATTTTTCCAATATTGTTGGCCTGAGTTGCTTAGCAATGTATGACACCTGCTTTCACAAGTGCATGAGCTAAAGACATTCACACTGTTTTTGAGGAGAGGACCCAGGCCCTGCTCAATGTCCTCGTTCCCCGTGAACATGGCCGGCGACTGCTCTGCCGAGGTACAGAAATTCAAGAAAACGAAAACCAAAGTCCACACAAAACAACCACCTGACATGCTTTGTAATCTGACAGTTCTGCAGCCTTCTGGGATATGTTTTGTTTTTGTTTTCTTTTGCTTTGTTTCTGCCTGGTTTTCCGTGAGGGGTACACAGGCTGGTAGAACATGTACAGGAAGTTCCTGTGAACTTTGCAGGATGTGGCATTCTTCTGGAGGTGTCCACAGCTCTGTGCTCGCTCTGCTGCATCCCTTGCCTTCCCATCACCCTGGCTGGAGTCGAGAGGCTAGAAAAGCATGCCTGGTGTTGGGTCCTCCCCTCCATTCGCAGAGGGCCCTGTGACACCTCTCTTTGATGAGGGTGAGAATCAGGAACTGGCCTCTTTTAGTAGCGCAGGAGAACTGAACCCAACAGGAACACTTCCTTCACAGACCTTCACCTCACCCTTAAAGGGCCAGGGAAAGAACTTGCCCAAGGCCACCAAGAGTCCCTAAAACCGGCCTCTCCGATGCCCTGGGCATTCCAGGGGCTCCACAGGCCCTGTAGGATGAAGGGCAGAGCAGTGCACAGCCAGGCCCCAGCAAGCCCATGCTGGCGAATGCTAGGCAGGGTGCCCCATGGTTTGCTGGAGAAGATGGAGCCAGAATGTCCCTGACCCTCAAGAACAACCTGATCACAGAACTAAAAATCAGTACCCTGATGAGTGAAGGGACGGTTAACACATACGGTTATAGGAGAAGCACAACGAAGAAGCTCTACGAACATCCAGGGAAAGACCGGGTGGCACAATTCAGCGGCAATCCGTTCAAGGTGGGGTCGCATCCTCACACAGTGCCTGGCAGACCCCTCGACCCCAAGCCCCTCCACCACCAGTGTCACTGAAAGAGAAGCCCCCTCTGACCAGTTTACCAACTTCTCAGAGAGGGGACACAGGTGAGAGCAAGATGTGACAATTGTAGTAAAGGTGAACTGATGGGGAATGGGGGGACAAAAGCCCGTGAGTGAGAGAAAAAGGAAAACCTCAGCAAGAGCAGAAGCCCCGCCCCCACCGCAGGGAAGAGGCAAAACGCCAAGCTTCTGTTAGACTTTTACATTTTTTCTTGGTTTTCTCCTTTCTGTTTCTAAAAGAAAAACCTAAAAATACAAACAAAAATGTGTTTATAATCTACCTTCTCAAAAATGGCATGTTTGACCTTAAAAATTTACACATGAAGCCATTGCCAACACTCTTACAACAATTATAATTATATTGCCTATAAAAAGCTCTTTAATAATATTTTTATTACGTGCCTACTTTCAGGTCAAACGAGTGAACAGGGAAAGCAATTTGCCCTGTATAGACTCACCACTGTGCATAATTGTGCTAAGAATTCATCCAAATGAGAATATTTTACCAATGTGATTTCCCCTTTTTCCTAATGTGGTGTATTTATCAACTGAACTTGAGGCAGTCACTATTCGGTAATCCTAAAGCAACAGTGCACATTTTTTAATATTGCAAAATTTAGTTCCATCACTCGTACCCTTTTCCCCATATCATTTTTTAAGCTTAAAGAAAATGAAGAACTTTAGGCATCCGAAGCAAACAACAATTACAGTAGTAAAGATATGTTATCTAAAGGATGGCTTATACCACATAACATTTTTAGAACCAAATTTATCGAAAGCACCAATGATACCTTAGCTTCTTTCAAAAAAAATACAGAGAAACTAGGAACAAGGTGCAGGACCTACAGTACTTATCATTCTATCGCTCTATGTCTTCTAACTCCCACATTGGCCTGCTCATTTAGATGGAAAGATCAGCATTCCAAAGAGCAGCTGTGGGCCAACAAATGTTACTCCAGGAGATTGAACAAAGAAAATGACCCTGCTAATTAAGCTAATTGGTCCCCAAGGCAGCAGAAAGGAGACAAGAACTTCAAAACAGCCAAGGCAGAGGGTTGCGCTTGGAGCAAAGTACAGACAGAGAAAGAATCTCAGAAATTCCTTCCTCTGGCCATTCACTGTCTCAGCTGAGTACCGGGTGAAATGTGAAATTTTCACCGGATTCTAACTAAAAACAGTATGACCTAATCCTATTCAAAAATTAAAATCCTATTCAAAAATTAAATTAACCATGAGGACATTAAGTGAAATGATCCAGTTTCAGCAAGATGAACACTGGGTGATTCCACTCCAAAGAACGGGGTCCAGAGTGGTCAGATTCATCTCGGGACAGGGGATGGAGTGGTGGTGCGAGGCTGGGGCGAGGGCGGCAGGGAGGTAAATGCTCAGTGGGCACAGAGCTTCAGCTCTGCAGGTGGGTGGCAGTGAAGGCTACACAGAAAAGCGAAGGTACTGAAGGCCAATGGACGGTACTTCAGAATGATTTAAAATGCTCAGTTTGGTGCTTTATGTATTTCACCACAACTAAATTCTTAATTAAGAAAAACCTGAAATGATCTTTTAAGTCCTGAAAGGAAATAACCACCAACCACAAATTCTAAACCTAGAGTAGTATCTTTAAAGAATGAGGGTAGGGGAAAAGATTTCTCAGACCTAAAGATGTTTTTAAGAATATATTTGTATTAATGCAAAGTAATTTTATGCAATATTGCTATTTTCATACACGCACATAGCATATTTTGACCAAATAGAAGTCTCCCTTCTATTTGCATGTCATTTCAAAAACGGCTTTTAAAATTAAAAATTTTTAAATAAATCATAAGCCTGATTCAGCATGAACCCCAAGAAAAGGTATGCAGAGACCCATGGTGCTTTTTCACCTTCTACAGGGCCCACATCCACCCCCAGCCTATGGTCACCTTCGCTGTCCTCTGCTACAGCAAGCCCCAAATCAAACAGAGACTCCTGGGACCTCTCCTTGGGTCCTCTGCAGGAGGTTTGGGATGGCCAGGACCTAGGTTTTTACTAAGTTCACAGGAAACTCAAGACAGAATCTGGGGACCTTCTCCTGGCACGCGCCCTCGCCCTTGATCTTCCTCAACAAGGAAGCTAAAAGGTAGATCCTCCAGCTCAGGCAGCCACACCCTGAGTGTACACACAGCTCCGGGCTCCACGGCTCATAAACATCCAGGCTGAGACGGCTACTCTAACCAGTCTCTGGGCAACAGGCACTGCACCAGCTGGAATCCTTCAGCTGACATAAGTCAGGACAAAATCATGAGGCAGATGTTTTCAGATACCAGATAACAGACAGTGTATACAACTGATGCCCGAGAGAAGGGATATTCATGAGGTGAACGCCACCACGGCCCTGACCTGGCCCTCAGTGGGAGACACCTTTCTGACAATGGCAGTGAGTTCAATCCAAACACAGGACAGAACCTCTGCTTAAGTGAGTAAGGGGTCAGTGGGCAGATCTAAGTCACGTCTGCTAGGTGAGGAACTGCCAGTAAGGAGGTATTGGAGAAGACAGGTCCCAGAAATTAAGGGCCGAGGCGGCATTACAGAAAGTCCTGGAGTGATGGTCAAAACTGCTGAGGTCTTTACAGATCAAAACCACTCACACCTGCACAGCGCAGGTGCTATGAACAGAGATGCTGAATGTCTGGCAGAAAAGAATCGAGGAAGGGAAATTCTCACTTCGCCAGCAGAGTGCAGAAACGTCACACATATATGGCTAATAAGCCTGGCAAACAGCTGAAATGCCAGGAAGACCATGCCTTCCAGTCAAAGACCACTCCCCAGAAAAATAATCCTGAGTAGGGCAGTTCTGCCACCCGGGGGGAAGGGGCAATTTCTGCAGCCATGCTGGCTGTTAGGAGGAGAGGTGCTGCTGAGACTTGGGAGAAGAATCGTCAGATACCCTTCAACATGCTCCGATGCACCGGGCAGCTCCTGCAGGAAAAAATTATCCAGAGAAACCTACCTAAAACAAACTTACTCTAAAATTGTCCCAGAAAAATTAAAACCAAGCCCTACAAGACCCATAAAGGACTTAGGGTTTAAGGGTTGAGTCCCACCAAGTTAGAGAGGTTTGGGAAACACACTGGACTTCCAACTTCTGCCCTACCAACATCTACACAAGCTCAAAGTGATCAGCCAACAAAGATGTCTATTCCTGCGAAAGTCACACTCTTTAGATAACCGGAATGCAGACCTGCAATGTATGTAGCCTTTATGATACCCAGTTTACAATTTCAAAATCTTAAACATACAAGGAACAGGGAAACATAACTCATAGCAAGCATGAAAGCAGTCTTTATAATAAAAAGCAATTCCCACTCCCAAAACCATAAACAATAATAATAAAAGCAAACATAAATTAGCACAGACAAGGGATTTTAAAATGCTTAAAGAAATTCTTATAAATCTCATCTAACGGGTTGAAGGAAACTATGCTCAAAGAATTGAGGGTAAGTATGAGTGAAGGCACAGAGTCTCTACAGGAAAGTACAAAGTGTTTTTAAGAAGAGCCCACTATCGAACTGAAAACAATAACACTGAAATGGGAAATATAATCACTGGCTGATCTTAGTAGCAGTTTAAAGATAACAGAATATGAGTGAATGTAAGTGAAAAAAAAAACTTAGGAGCCTGTTACAGCTTGTATCTGGATGTCCTCACAAAACCTCATGCATTCATAGATAGGGCTTTTCTGAGCTGGCTGGATATAGGGTGGCACCAATCAATAGGCTTAGAGCCTGGATATAATGCAAAGGAAGAGACTGGAGGCAGGCTTGAGGCTTGCTGCTTGCTGCCTTCTGGCTGCTGCACCAGAAATACCATGATGCCTTTCTGCCCTGCTGGCCTGCCTTAGAGCCAGCTGACTACAGACTGACATAAACCTTTCCTCCTTTAACTTGTGGGTTTAGTCTCAGTGACTAAATACCCTAAAACAGAGCCTGTGAGACAATTTCAAATGGTCTGATATACACATAGCATAATACGAATCCAGGAAGGAGAAGAGTATAAGAATAAGGCAGAAAAGAAAATTACAAAAGACATATTGGTCAAATATTTCCCAAATTTTATGATAACCAAACTAAAAATTCAAAAGTTCAGCAAATTGCAAGAACCATAAATGCAAATTAAATCATACCTGGAGTCATTATTATCAATCTCCTGAAAAATCAGTAAAAAAGAGAAAAAAAATTAAAATATAAGCCAGAGAAAGTAGGAATATTACATATAGGGAACAAAGGTATAGACAATCAGAAACAAGGAAGGCCACGTGACAGTTAGACATCCACAGACTTCAACCTGGGCTGGGGGCCCATACGGACCTGTAATTCAGTATGTGCCAAGCACATCCTTCAAAAAACAGAATTTACCGCCAGCATTTCTTTACTATAGGAAATACAGAAGGACCTTTTGGGCTGGAAAGAAATTACACTCAATGGAAATGTGGAGCTACACAAATGAAAAGCACTAAAAACAGGAACTCGGTGGGTAAATAAAAAATAATCTTTTTCCTTTGTGAAAAAGAAACATGAACAGGAGGGAAGCACAGAGATACAGCATCACCCATCAAGGAGCAAGTGAAAAGGAACACCGTAACGACACAGGACTTTAACCATTTCATGCCCTATAAATACTTAGAGAAGTCATACAGCAATTTCTTCTCAAGCTGAACATATTCATGCTATGACCCAGAAACTGTACTCCTAGGTTACTACTTAAAAGAAACAAAAACCTGTATCCACCAAAAGATGTGTCCTGACTGTTGACAGCAGTTTTGCGTCTAACCACCAAGACTTGGAAACGAGCCAAAACTCCAACACTGACTAAATAAACTCTGCTGTTGTCATAGGAAGAAATTCTACAATCAGCAATTAAACCGTAACTACTGACACATGTGACAGCATGGAATACTTTCCAAAGCATTACATGAGGGGAAAAAGCTAGGCCAAAGCTACATACTACCTGATTCCATTTATGAGTTTTTGGAAGTGGCAAAATTAATCTGTGATGACAGAAATCTTATCAGATGTGGTCCGGGGCGAGGGTGGGGAGTAAGACCGGAAGTAAGAAAGAACACTCTGAGCAATAGAGGGGATCGCTATCTCGATGCAGGGCAGTGCCCAAGAACTGCACCTGCATGTGTCAAAATTCAAATACTTAAGGTATGTGCATTTTATGTACATAAGCTACACTCCCCGATTAACTATAAAGTAGTAAAAAAAAAAAAATTAATTATATGAAATCAGATTTCTATTAAATGGTATTTTACATATCCAAAACTTATGAATGCTTTATTAGATATAATAATTTTTGGTATATGCAAGAATTTTTTTATTTTGTGGGGGAATTTTGCAAAACAAGAAATTATTACTGATTTGCTTTGTTTGAGGCTATTAGCAGTAAAAACCGATCATCTGGATGGTGCACAGCCTGCCTCCAAGGGGCGCCACTCCCACTGTCCTTGTCCATGGAGTGACAAAATGCACTGCCATCCTGGACAACCCAAGCAAAGAACAACATTGGAAAGACCTGTCGGAAGATAAGCAGCTCCAGACACTGGCCAAGGATGCATCTCATGTAAGTGAAAGACCGGGACGACAGTCATCTTTCACCCTGGGTCTACCGAACACAGACAACACACAGTCCAATCGAAGGACCGGTGAGATACCAAGAGTAAAGTCAATCTAGTAACAAAATTGCCTATAAACTATAAGCACCAAAAAAGAGTAACTGCATGAAATGTTTGCGGGTGGACAAAGAGTGGAAGAGAATCTGTCATTATCGTATTTGTCATTTTAGGGTGATGGGATTTGGGATATTTCCTCCCAAATTTTTGGAAGAATAACAGTAAGCAAAAAAGCAATGCTTAAGGAACTGCCCAAGTTCCAGCACTGACTGGCTTTGTGGTCCCTCTCAGAACTACGACCACGTCACTGCAACCACCTAACCCCTTGGAAGACCTCAGGAACAGGCTCCCTTCCACTCTCCTTTCTCCATCTGTCATGGTTGTTACCATAGATTAAGCAGCCTCCATGCTGCTTCATTTTGTTAAGTCATGGAACATTTATTCTGGCGTATCATCAGATCAAGTCACGTGCATTAAGTGAAATAAAACAATGTTTGCTTGAGAGCTTGTTTGGAGCTCTAGCAGGGGAGTGCAGCTAGTCGGATACCCTTGTCCTAGGAAACGGTCCTCCTCCATCAGGGGTGGTCATCCTCTCCAACTAAGCACGCAGCTTTGAGAGGGATGCACATGGAGCAGTGAGGGAGGAAGGGGACACTTCCCTCCCAAATCAACTCTGGCGATCAGTAGGGTGACAGATGTCGCATCCAGATTGCCCTCACATCCAAAACAGTGTTTTCTTAATGACTCACAATTCTCATTTGCTGTATGTCATGAGCCATTCATGAGAACTTAACACTTCACTAAATGGACAAAATGGAAAATATGAACAAATAACTGGCCCATAAGAGACTCAGACACCAACTCCCAGATCTGACCTCTCCCTTCCAATCCCAAGGTCCTTGTTACTACGGGAGCCGCTTACTCCTCATGAGTAACCACAGGCAGGAGGTCACCAGTAGATGTACTGCTCTGGCCAGCTTTTTCCTTACTCACAAACTTCCAGTGGTTGCTCTTCATCATTTAAAAAAAACTTCAAATGCTATCTTAGTTATTTTTCGTTGCTGGAACAAAATATCTGATACCCACACGTTAAAGGAGAAAAGGTTTCTTTCAGCTCACAGTTTGTAGAGGTTTCAGTCCATAGCTGGTTGGTTCCGAGGCAGGGCAGCATGGCAGAGGGACACAGTGAAGGAGAAACAGTCCATGGCAGAGCAGGCAGAAGACAGCTCTTCCTTTCCCTTTTATCCCATCCAGCCTATAAGCCACCTAGCCCCGGGTGCCCTTCTAGACCTCCCTACGCTTTCCTAAATTCTTACACCATACCACGCTGCAACCTTCCCTGAACACTTCTCTATTTTCCATCTCAACATTCTGCTCAAGGCACATTCTGCCTGACACACCCCCAACCCACCCTACACATCTCCACCATCGCTGGGGACCCTTCTCTAAACCATCATATCCACATACCCGGGCACCCCTCAGCACCCCTGCAGCCATTCCATGTAACTATGTGTACTCAATCCTCCTGCGACCTCAGTAACAAAGATAACAGGTGCTAGGATACTCACTACCTCGCAAGCGCTGTGCTACATGTTCTCCACAGCCTAACTCATTCAATCCTTGCCACAAACCTGTGAGCTGGGCACTATTATTTACCATCTTCATTTTACAAATGAGGACACTGAAGCTCAGAGCAGCCTGCCTGAGGCAAAGAGCCCGAAGAGGAAAAAGGGGCTTCAAACACAAGCATTCCAACTGCAGAGCCGCAGATCTATCCTCATGACAGCCTCACCTTCCTGGTGCTTCTACCTGTACCAAGTGCTTCGCAGAAGATATTTTATCCAGGATTCACTGCAACCCTATGAAGCATGCACTTTTTTATTCCCACTGTAAAGATCAGGAAGCTGAAACTCTGAGAGATGACTGCATTTCTCTAAGATGTTACACTTTAGTAAATGGCAAAATCAGGGTTAAAACTCAGGTCTGAGTGCTCTCAGAGTCCACCCAATGCGCCACGGTGTCTTTCACAAAGTACCCCAGGCCTCCTCTGCAGGTCTCAGCCTGGACCCTCAGACACCTGCGGCTGACGAACAGCTGCCACTGCTGAGGTCTACATCTGAGATTTCCCCACTGAGAAGGATTAAACATGAGGTCCATATGCAACCCTTGTATACAGAAAAGTTTTGATGATAAAACGTACAGCAAGATTAAGCTAAACATGTACATGAGGCTTGTTAGTATCACCAGGAACTTTTAAATCTCTCCCAATAGCAATTAAACTGGAATATCTAGAAACAGAAACCACACTTCAGTGTAGTTTGAAAGACTCCCCACATACTGGGATTGGTGGCGCATGCCTGTCATCCAGGATTCTGGGAGGCTGAAGCAGGAGGATCACAAGTTCAAGCCCAATCTGAGCAACTTCGTCACTTAGCGAAATCCGACCTCAAAACACAAAGTAAAAAAGGGCTGGGAATGCAGCTAAGTGTGAAGGTCCTAGTACCACAAATCCTCAACAACGCAAAAGATAAAAAAAAAGAAGATTCCCCACGTGAACCCAACATTCAGCCCAGTTTGGGAGCCACTGAGCAGGAGCTCTTCCTCCTGGTGTCTCACACCCCCCAGGGCGCAGACAACGCTACCAGATGGCAGGACGCAGCTCACACTCACCATGGCACCAGCAGTTTCCCTCTGAAAAAGGTAAGCTCAGAGTCCTAGTCACAGAAAATTAAAGAGCTCCTTTTAGCAATTCCCTAGCAAACTGAAAGACTGACAAAATGGCCCTGGGATGGGATTAACTTTTCACAAAACACCAGGTCTGATTCAAGTTTGGAACTACAGTAGAACAGAGAAAGGAAAATGAAACTTTTTAGAAGAAAAATATTAAAGTATCATAAACATGTAGGAAGCACTACTAGTCCAGTCTGATTTGATCACAGTGTTAGAAAAAAACATTAAAGAAAGTCCAACAAGGGGCTGGGGATTTAGCTCAGCGGCAAAAGCGCCTGCCTGGCAAGCGCAAGGTCGTGAGTTCGGTTCCCGGTACCGGAGAAAAAACCAAAAAAAAAAAAAAAAGAAAGTCCAACAAAAGTATCGCGTGCTTCTCAGGGAAAGGCACTGTTTCCATACGTAGGGCAGTTTCACCTTGACAGTACTCTCAGTATCTCCCCCCGCCCGCCCCCGGACATCCTCAGAAAGGAAACCTAAGCACAGACTGACAGATAAACTACCCGACTGAGCCATATGAACTTGAGGGTTTTGCAAACCCCAATCAGTTGCATATCTACAATTTCATATTGTCTATCCTAAATATAAAGCTATACAGAGTCTATACTGAACTAAGCTTCCCATAAAAACAAAAGTAAGTTCTGAAAACCATGAACAGGACATTAGCTAGCTCAGATACTGCCAGAACTTTCTATTCACTGCCCTTCCACAATCAGAGTCAATCTGGTATTTATTCCATAATCCACTGAGCCTAAACTTCATTACACACATTCTCCCAGAATGGATCTATAATAAATGATGAAGAGAAGCTAGTATGTTTGTAGGGAGTCTGCTCATCTTAAAAGTTGAAACACAGAACAGATACCTTCCCATGCTTTCCTTTGGGGTAACTTTAAAGACAGAGAAGACTGCAGTTTTATCCAGAATAAGAAATCTGGTCAAACTCACTTGATTCGGCAAGGAAGTTTGGTGACAAGCAACAGAGGTCAGCAACAGCAAGCTCAGTCACCAACGGCTTTGTCCTTACCTGGCCTTCAGAACAAGCCAACCCATCATCTAAACCCACTCCTCAGAATCAGTCCAGCAGAAACCACCAGGGTTCTTTAAACTGGACACAGAATCAGGAAACGTGTAGCTGATTAGATCCACAGCCACCATGGGGGTAATCTCTCTGCCTTGTTTTTATCATGCAAAGCAGCATGGGCAAGACCATACTGACTGTTGAGCTCATCATTCTGGCCATCCCCGGAATGCAGACCTTAGCATCCTGGTTCTGTTCTACCCAGGTCCTAAGCGAAGGTTAGAGCTGGTCAGAGGGATTCATCCCCACCAGGGCAAGGTTGGCTCACCCTGACCAATCCAGTAGCCTCACCTAGCCTGGCCCTCTCTGTGCTCATGCAGGGGAAGGAACCCCGTGAGACTGGGAGCCACACATGTCCCCTTTCTGCATCTCAGTCAAGAAATAAGGGCAAGAAGAAGGCCATGGTCCCTGTGTAGAGGTGACAGCAACCCCAAAGGGAATACTTACGACTGACAGCAACTTTCTACAATGAGACAATGTTCAAAGCACTGTTTTTATGAGGGGCCTGTGTCCTTACTCCCAATCTGTAGAGTTTCACCGAAAAACAGCTATATTGCAGTCCCTTTATTTGATAAAAATTCTAAGAAATAAACCGAGATCAGAGGAACCTGAACAGAAGACTGTGGGCCATCTTAAGACATGGCCACTGCACCACCGATTTAAACAAAAGACTGTCACAGTTCACCAACATTTCTCTTCATTTAGTCTTCAAATTAAACAGAAAAAACAGTGTTCAGGTGGGAATATAAAATGGTACCACCGCTGTGTAAAACAGTCAGCAGTTCCACACCAAAAAAAAGAAAAATTAAAGCTAGGCCTACCATGTGATCCAGCAATTCTTCTGGGTGTACACCGAAAGACATGAATGTAGGGACCCAAAGAGACACCTACGCATTCATCAAGTTCACAGCTGCATTGTTCACAATACTCCAAAGAAACAACCACCCGACTATCCATCAACAGATGAAAGGAAAAACAAAATGCAACACATCTACACACTCAATGTTATTTAGTTTTAAAAGAAATTAAATTGTGACATAGGCTATACCAGGGGTAAACCCTGAAGACTTTAGGCTACACAAAATAATCCAGACACAGAAGGACAAAGCCTGGATGACTCTACTCATCAGAGGAACCTACAGCAGTCGAAATCATTGGAGGAAGTAGAACGGTGAGGGCTGGTTGAAAAGGAGAACGTGAAATTACTGTTTAATGAGTACAGAGCTGCGGTTTGGGAGGATGAACAAATCCTGCAGATGGATGCTGCAGATGGCCACACAGCAAGAGGAAGGTAATTAATGTCACTGAATTCTACCATTAAAAACTTAAAACAGTAAATTTTATGTTGTGACTGTTATACCATAACACAAAAATCATGATCAAAAGTCAAAAGGAAGTTTTTATCAAAGCAGCAGAGAAGTAAATAAAGAACAGCCATTTTTAGAGATGATCCATCCCATGGGATCATTCGACCCCACAAACTCCCATGATGACTTTAGCGTCTGCCAAGGCCCTCGGCACTGCCGTACCACCAACCCTGCTCTAAGGAAGCAGTGCTGCTGTGTGCTAGCTCTTCACCTTGGCAGACTTCCAGGTACAAGGTAGGCAGGAGGAATGCATCTTTCCCACGTGTCTGAAATTTCAGGTTATATCTATGCTTTAACCCAAGCAACTGCGACTTTGTAAAGAGCCAATTCTTCTAGGATAATCAACACTGGCAAATTAACACCTTGGGGAGATGTGTACACTCAGATAAGCAAACCTGCCAAGCTAGATCGAGTTTCCCCAACGCCACTTTCCAAGTGTCAGTGGAAAGAGGAAGAAAAACAGGTGAACAACCACTCACCTGTACAAGGCTCTGTTTGACTGAACTTGAACCTCACACCTGACTCCAGGGACTGACTCCAGGGGAGGGCTCGGGAAATGTCCTATGCGCTCCCTGGAACTGCGCATGGTCTAGAACAGTGGTGGAGAATCTACAGCACGTATTACTGCGCTTTTCTTTTCAGACAAAAGATGTTAATGTGTGAGCTACCTTTTCTACACTAAAACCTCAGTATGCAGATTTCATGGCAGGGTTGGCACTTTTTGACAAATAAGTGGATTTGGGGTTGCAGTTTGGGCACTCAGCCTCTAAAACATTCTGAACTAGAAACAAAAACCTGCTCAATGTATAGGGAAACCTAGGTACCCGCCTATAAGGTAGAGAGAGCGCAACGGACTCACAGTGACAACACAAAGACCCTCTGATGAAAGCGTACAGACACTGCCCCATGTGACAGATGAGGAAAGTGGGTGTATTTGAAACAGCAACCACAGGTCACAAGATGCCACACAGACCCAGAAAGACTTGTAAAGACTACTCAAAGGAGGACATGAAGGAAACTGTCTGCATTTGCTACGAAAATGATCTACAATGAACAGAAGCCCTGGGTAAGTCAAGGGAGATAAAAGAAGTGATAGTATAAATTGTTTGGTCCTGATCTTTATTTTTAATAAGGACTTGAAAACAAACTTTTTAAATAGAAATACAGGGCTGGGGATATAGCTCAGGGGCATAAGTGCCTGCCTGGCAAGTGCAAGGTCCTGAGTTTGATTTCCGGTACCAAAATAAATAAATAAATAAATACAAACAGCTGGGGAAAACAGAGGCCCAGGACGGAGTTTACAAAGAGTCCATCTCCTGACACGCTCTATCTCTGTAGCAACTCCCTTTTAAGGATAGCCGAGGGGCTGGGGATTTAGCTCAGCGGCAAAGCGCCTGCCTGGCAAGCGCAAGGTCGTGAGTTCGGTTCCCGGTACCGGAGAAAAACCAAAAAACAAA
>NW_004955404.1:14700807-14753686 GCF_000276665.1 Chinchilla lanigera | reverse complement strand
CTAAGTGACTCAGCAGGAAGCCAGGGTGCTTACTTTGTATACATCCTGAGCCTGTGGAAGAGGAGGGCATGGAGATTATGTGAGAGCTACATGCCCCTTAGGTGGGGGTAGCCTGTTTACAAAGTAAAGCAGGAAAAAGAAGCTGCTTGCCGCCATTCCTCCCTTTTGCTCTGGCTGTTTGCTGTTCGGCTGCCATTCCCCTCTTTGCTCTTGTTGCTTTGCTACCTTCTGCCTCAGAGCCAGCCAAGTATGGACTGAAACCTCCACAAACTGTGAGCTCAATAAACCTTTCCTTCCTTCATTTTGGGCGTTGGGTATTTTGTCTCACAGAGAAAAGTAACCAAGACAAGCTCTTTAACAACAGGCTGTGTTTTTACATAGATTCTAATTATATTTTTCGTTAGTTGACAAAATTTTATCAGATATAATTAAAGTTTACTTAAAAATACAATTCCCTTCCTCAAATTACATTTTTTCTCCTAGATTTAATTTTATAAATCTGATTTCATTAAAGTTCACTTTTATATGTCAGTGAAGGCTCTATGATTGTTTTGGGATTTTTTTATCAATGAAGGTTTTAATAAACAAAATGGCTTTCCCATAAATATGAGATTTCGCTATGAAAACATTGTAAAACCAATCTGGCATTTATTTTTTAACTAAGTTCATTGTTCAGTCAATATTTCATCATCACCTGCTGTGGCAAGCAGCCTTGATGGGATAGAAATACAAAACTTTCATTGTATAGTAAAAAAGTCTACATAAAGGAAAAAAGCTTATGCAAAAACTTCTCCAGTATAGCTAAACTGATTTATTTACAGTGATAACTTGCATACCCGTGTTTACAGCAGCATAACTCACAGAAGCTGAATCTTGGAAGTGCCCTATCTGTCCATCAACAGATGAAAAGATAAAGAAAAGGGGATGTTGGCACACAAGGGAGTACTACTTTGCCATAAAGAAGGAAAAACTAGAGTCATCTTTTGGAAAATGGATGCACCTGGAGACTACAGTGTTAACTGAAATAAATCAGAGACACAAGCTTACATATTGGATAGTATCTCTTCCATGAGCAACCTGAGTTATAAATAAAGAGCAAAGTAAACGATAAATAGCAGGAAGTAGGGAGATAGATCCCTCTCTGTGGGAAAGGGGACCAAGAGACAGATGGAAGGGGAGGAGCGGGAGGGAGAGAAGATGAGAAAAGAAAGGAAGTAGGACGTGCTCTGCACATGGACCAAATGGACCAACTCCACACAAGGACACAAGCACTGTGTGCTGCAACAGAGACTGACAGAGAAAGGTTCTATTCACATAACTTACATAAAACTTCCCCAAAGTGCTTCCGATGCTTCAGGGGAAGCTCACCTTCTAAGGCTGAACGTCACTTACCTTCCGATAAATCATGTGGCACATGGCTACCCTTAACCTCATCCCGGTGCACTGAACGTGATAAAAGTACAAATGGTGCGATATGGCCAGAAAGAGCGTGCAGATGGCCAGCACCGTGGCGTAGCCGTAAGCTTCGTACGAACTCATGGAATCTGCGGAACCGTAATTTTCAAAGTAATTGATAACTTTCCCCAAAAATAAGGGCTGAATGACTTTGATGGTTTCCTAAAAGAAGAAGAAAGAAACACTCATTAGAAATACAAACCACACCACTGTTCTCAACACAAGCTGTCCTTTTCTTAGCACATTAAAAAGGCATTTTTGATGAAGTATGACCCTCACCACTAAATCTAAAAGAAACACAGAATTGTTTTCCACTTTAAAACAGATGGGAGTTTTAACCTAAAGTCAAAATTATAAGCTTGAGGACAATAAAGTTTTAGTATACTGTGCCTGGTACACTGTGGATGCTCAATAAATATTACAGCCAGGCCTTTAAAACCCATTTGGCAAACTACCAAATAAATCTTGGCCTAAGATGACTAAGGAAAAAAAAGCAACCTAAAAGGAAAACAGTAATATCTGCTTAATCTGGACCATCTCAGCCCACAGAACTTGGCCACCTTTTCCCAATTGCTGAGCCCCTATCAGCTGAGACACGGGACCCACGCAGATCAGAAAAGAGAAGCGTCCAATCTCTCCCAACCTGAACACATGGTAGAGCCAGGAGAAGAGGCTCCAGGTTTACAAAGTTCCCAAGCTCTGGGCCCTAGGGCTGCAGCGTCAGTAAGTCTCTGCTCCCTAGAAGCCAGGATGTGCCCACAGGACCCACCACCTTCATTCAGGCTCCCTGGAGTCAAAAAATCAAACACAGCACATGCTGAGCTGAGATACTGTCACAACAGTTTGCTACCAGCCTAACACCATAGGTGCTGGTTCTAAAGAAATATCAATAATCATCTATTCTCCACGGCAAAGCCGGGAGGCAGTGGACTTTCCTTCCGGACAAGACAGAGGGAAAACAAGTTCTCGTCCCCACGGTTAACAGCAGAGCAACAGCAAAACAGTGCTTGCGCCTGGTACCCAAGCGGCAAGACTCCTCCTACTTGTTCCTAGGCCTCTCCCTGCCAGACAGCCACTCCACCCCATCGCCGCCTTCCTCTCTCCAAACCCTCACAAGGGACCTAGCCATCAAAGAAAATCAAACACTCACCGCAAACTCCAGTCACCAAAAGTAAACACACAGGCCCTCCACATCACTTCCTCCTGACTTCACAGAAGACATAACGCCAAAAGCTTATAAATCTCTCAAGAATTGGACTTGGAAACAAGCAACTTGTCCTTATTAACATACACATGGCAAATAACCAACAGGCTTGCTATTGACAGCTGTTTTCTATCTATGTGAAGTAAAGGAGCCGCAGATAAGAGGGAGGGAGGGAAAAGGGGGAGGGGGAGGGGAGGGGGAAGAGGGAAGTAAGGAAAAAAACAAAAGGAAGCAAAGCTAACATGCAAATTCTTCCCAAGCAACTAGTGCTCAGGTGGATATTTACAGACGATGTTCCAGTCTCTGACATGGGCCATGACATTGGCTCTCACGCTGCTGATCTGCTGAATACTCACATGTACATATATGCAGACTTACCTATGTCACAGGCTTCCACGAGGACATGGAAGTTTTTATCTACTGTACAGTGGTAAGAAAACACTGCTCAGTAGAAGAGTAACAGGTAAGAGGATCAGATACCAGAATGCGGAGGCTGCTGTCCATTTCCTGCATGTTCAGTCATTCATCGCAAGAGACACCAGGAGATTAGGAAGAGCCCCTAACACAGAGGGTCGCTTGGACAGTTTCAGGGCATGCTGATGAGAAACTCTAGGGTCCCCAAAGAGGCAAGAGGCTGAGAGTACACACAGCCAGTGCCAGCTCACTGGCCCTGGAAGCCTAGTCAGCCACGTGCAACCTGGGAATGGAGATGGACACCCACCCGAAGCCCTGCCGCTCCAACCTTCCCAAAACAGTCCCCGGAAGGTGAGGGTCATCACTGCCAGTGGCACAGTTCTCCTGACATGGGTTTAATTCAGACAGAGAAACTGAGGACATAATGACAAACATTACAAAGTAACAGAGAAAGCAGGTACCAAAGGAAGGCAGATCACTATTCCCTAACTGTCTGCATTTTCCTGCTGAGAGGTAGCATTGAACAAGAAATGCAATCAAGAAAGCAAGTTGTTAATGAGTAATGAGTCTGTGGCCATACTTACCCTCCCTCACACACACCTGTGCATGTCTGATGCTAACCCTCAACTAATAAATACAACTGGTACAATATTCATTATCAAACTTGTAACTGACCGAAGTCAAACTCCCTGGATTGTCAGAGAAAAGATTAAAAGTCTCACAAATCTTAGACACCAATCTGTATCCTATGGAAAAATCTTTCTACAAACCAAGAATATAGTTATCTTTCTACAAATCAACCAAGAATAGAGTTAATCCTTCCACAAGACTTCTTAATCGTGAAGCCACCTGGAAATTTATACTTCTCAATAGTGCATTTGGTGCTCAGCCCCTTAAAACCCGGCAGTTTGGTAGCTGGCCATGGTGCTGCACACCTGTAACCTTGGTATCCTGGGAGGCTGAGGCAAGAGAATTTCAAGTTCAAGCCTAGCCTGGGCAATTTAGCGACTTAGCAAGACCTAGTCTCAAACTGAAAAAATAAAAATAAAAAAAGCTGGAGATGTGGCTCAGTGTAAAAGCCCTGAGTTCAACCGGCAGTACAGGAAAAAATTAAACATCTGGGCCTGCATTCGGGCCCTGTCCTTTGAGTAACTAATTTAATATACGACTTGGAGGGACAAGGTTCCCAGTGGGCAGAGCGCCCTCCTGTTCCCCGGACTTGAGACCTTCCTTGCCCAATGTCACTGTGCCTGATCTGTGAGTGCAAAGAAAACAGAGACAAGCTAGCAAAGAAAAGCATGCCCGAGTGCAAAACACAAACAGAAGTGAATGAGCTCGTAGGGGAAATGAACAGGCAGTTAACTTTAGAAATGAAGGAACAGGGGACAAAAGGAGAGTGGAGAAAGATCTAGACAGAAGGATTACAAGGACTCTAGGGAATTCGGAAGATCCCAAAGACACCCTAAGTCCTCTGTGAATCAGGGTTTTCAGGTCTGACTGCATCTGAGAATCACCGGGGAGGTTTAAGAACTCACTGGTAAACGTAGATTTAGATTCCACTGATGGGCTGGGGACTGACAACCCCCACTCCTGCCCCAGCCAAAGATTCTGGTGTGTAAAAACCAACCCCAAAGAAGTATCAATGGTCTGTCCTGCCCCAGCCCTGTGTCTGCAACTGGAGAGGTTGGAGAACTGCTCTGCGGAACTTATGTGACCACAGCAGGTTTTAGCTGGGGCTGCTACCATAGCTCATGCACCCAAAAAACAAAAAACAAAACAAAGCAAAAAAACTACAGGAACCCAGAATCTTGAGCCTTCAACCACAAAACAGACCTACCATTCTACACGAAAGAGAAAATTCAACACTCAGGAAAGTCTGTATATAGAAAATGAAAGAATGAATAGTAATTTTTCTAGTAGTACTAGAGACTGAAGTGAGGGCCTCATGCATTCTATTCAAGGGCTCCACCACTGAGCTCTACTCCCAACTCTTTTATTTTATTTTGAGACAGGATCTCACGAAATCATCCAGGGTGGCCTAGAACTGGCAATCCCCCAGTTTCCGCCTCCAGAGTAGCTGGGATTACAGGCACACATCACTACACACAGTATGTTTGCTTTTAAAGTTAACTCTAAAAGGAGGGGTCAGGCTAAAGGGACAAGGTCAAGAGTCTCTAAAAATAACTCCTTTGGTCTACTTTAATTTGGAACCATGAAAATATTATACAGAATTATAAAGCTTAAATTTCTAAAAAGCAAATCTTAAAACTTGAGAGTGAAATAAAACAAATGTATACCCAGATATATACATATATACATGTATAAATATATACTCTAGTTGTTGATATAACCATACCCCAAAAAAGCTATTAAAAGTGGTTTTGAACACGTAATTTGAAGATATATACCCTGTGGGATATACCTCCCCTTTATGAACTACAAAAAAATCTTAAATTGCCTTCAAAAATTGTATTATGACTTACAGGATTGATACTATAAAACAAGTACAGTATCACTGAGAACTGGCATGAGGTATGCCAGACAACAGAATACATGATACGAGAGTAAAGAAAAATAGAATGATAAAAGGGTAAAGAAATTACATAAAAACACTAGTACTGTGAATATGACCTGGAAATACCCATAAAAACTCAGGGGTTCAAATGAGTTTATCTCTCAACTATATGCTTTTTAGTTTTGTCCCTTACTAATGCCAAGACACAACTCAGACTACGGTACTATAGTACCTAAGGACTATGTCCCACGGAAAGGGGTCGGCGTGGCTCGGAGAAATGGCTGTTTTCACAGTCGGGGTGAAACCCGCACAAGCTGAGCTGAAAGCATTGTGTCTCCGCAGAGAACGAGAAGCCAGCAAGGATGACGAGCACATGTGCAAAAGACCCTCGGCCCAGCCTGTGTGAGCTCGCACGGCCGCAGCAGGCCCGGCACAGCGTGCAAGCAACTGCAATGGATGAAGTAAAACATTTAACTCTATGAGCTCATAAAGATACTCATCAAAACAAACAATAACAAAAAACTCAGCCCCAGGGGAGAATGCTAGAGAGCCACTCATCTTGAAAACTATTTTTTTTTTTTTAAGAATGACAAAATTAAAAATTTCTTCTGACTTTCCTATACATACTGCACCTCAGGGTAACCAAAAAGTTAAGACTATCAAAGTTTCTTGGGCCGGGCGTATAGATCAGCGGCATAGCGCCTGCCTGGCAAGTGTGAGGTAATGAGCTCGAAGTACCAAAAAAAAGTTTCTCTTCATGAAAATATTTTAGCAAATAAATGCGAGGGAAGATAACCAGAGTATCACCACTGTGCTACCCTCTAGTGAATTAACAGATCATAAGCAGTGGGCACGAATGGCTCCTAACCTCACACCCACAAAGAGGACAACCACAGGTAGGTCCCTTGCAGTGGTGCTGCGCAGTGCAACCTATGAAGTGAATTTGCCAAAGGGCAGAGAAGCAAAATCAACCCCGAGTCTGATCAAGCATCCAGATCTAACTACCAGCTCCCGGTGCCAAATAAACATGCTAAATGACACAGCAGGGAAGATACGATCGGCCCAACCGAGACTGTGGGAATCTCTGCAGGACACACAAACCAGCTTCTTCCCTCAGAAGCAAGCAGAAAGAGAGGGCAGAAAGAGAGGAAAGCAGACCTAGAATCCGCACAGCCTGCGTCAACCCCCTCCCACCTGGCCGGAACGGCGAGTCCAAGTGCATGAAAAGCAAGATGGTCAGAGGCATGAAGATAAACAAATAAATAAATAAATAAATAAAAGGTGGGCACACTGCTGGATGCCCACAGTCCCAGCTGTTCTGGAGGCCAAAGCAGGAGAATGGTTTGAGCCTTGGGAGTTCAAGGCCAGCCTGGGCAACACAGCAAGTCTAACTTAGAGTCCATCTCTCTCTGTCTCTATCTGTCTCTAAGTTTTAGACAAAAGAAAGGTGGGCATTGGACAGACATTAATGATATTTAAGAATTGGTTAATGTGTATGTATATAACTGCATTGCGATTTTTTTTAGGGGAAGATCATCTTTTAAAGTTACATACTATAACATTCATAGATGGTATGATGGGATTCTGGGAACAGTTTCAAATTGGCATGAGCAGGGCTTCAGATGACTCAAGTCTGGTCATGAGCTGGTAATTACTGAAGCTGGCTTAGGGGCAGAGAAGGGCTTATGATCCTCATCTGTTCTTGTGCTTTGGAAATGTTCTTTAAAACCTAACAAAGAAAACACCACACAAAGTGGGGCCCTCGTGACAAGTAGCTGCCCTAGGAGCTCCATGGGGTGGAAATACATACCCTGCTGCTCACTCCGAGCCTCCTAGGGTGCTGCAAAGGGGTGTACAAGGCAGCAGGCAGGAGTGTAGATCTGGAAATCTGTGCATGTTGCTTCAGAAGTCAAAGGTCTGCTGCTTGCACGCCTGGCCTGCCCCCTCCTGTGCCTGGATGTTCACAACTGTGGGAATCTGTCTACAGCAGAGGAGCCCCGGGACCACCAAATGAGTGGCGGACAGCTGAACAACATGCTCACCACCACAGCCCAGAAATGAGTGGGTGCTGTGGTTATTTTTATTATCTGAGACTCCTGAGAGGCTGGAGGTGGAGCTCAGTGCCAGAACGACTGCCTAGCAAGTGAGGCCCTGGGTTCAATCTCTAACACTGCAAAAAAGCCCAAAAAGGGAGAAGGATGATCCATTCCATTTTTAATGGCCAAGATACCTGTTTTCACAAGGGTCCGCAAAATCCCCTTGCTGCTTACACTCACAGCAGAACAAGAATCTTGAGAAAAGTCATTTCCAGTAGTCGTTAGAAGTGTCAGTTTTTTAGCGGTTTTTCCATTTGACCATGATGAACACAATCTTTCTCAAATGAGTCATCTGCTTCCCTGACTTAATGAAGACAATGGACTTTAAAGCCCCTGCCCTTGTTTAGGACTGAGGTGAACACTCCTAAGCTAGTGCAATGCGATCATGAACTACGTCCACCTTTCCTGCTGTTTCCTCCACTTCTCCTTCACTGTGTCTTCCTCAAAGCCCATGATGTCTTCATATCAGCAGCTACTTCGTGGCCTCCCGAGCTGAACAGAAGGTGAGGGGCACTCGGAGTCGGAAGATGCAAAAGCCTGGAAAAGTGCTCAGGAAATCATCCCTGCAATGCGCCAATTTCCAAAATGACATTCACTCAGATCCCAGCTTCCTACAGCCCTCACCTGGACCATACACAAGTGTAGCAAGAACCCAACAGTCAAGGGAATAAGACCTAACCCTGCCCTCCTCATCAGAAAGAGGAGCAGCAGCTGAGTCACGCTGGCTCCTCTGAGGTCTCCAACCCTGCACTCAGCAGGCACGACACCCCACATCTCCAAGCACAGACCCGCCATGACCTGCGCAGGCAGCCTGTGCAGTCTCCCCAAGTTCTACGTTTACACTGAGGGCTCTGGGCAGGTGGAGACCTGCTTCATCCCCACGACACTCCCCAGGAGGAGCCCCCAGGACACAGTCCTCTGCAAATTCAAGGCTTGCTGGGCTCTAGTAGCACGCCTGCAAGAGTGTGCATTCACCACCTTCCCTGTACTCGTCTCAGCACTGCAGTCATTCAGTTCGCACAGGAAGAGGTGTGTACGGCTTTGAAATCCCAGCCTCCCCGAGAACTGGCATCGCCTGCCTCTTCCTGTTGGTGTCCTGGATGACACCCAGAGAAACCCCTGCTTCTGCTGTGGCTACACGGCTTGGGATCATGGAGATACTGTGTGGGTGTTGTGTCTACTGGGAGAATTACAAAGGCACTGGAGATCACGAAGGAAATGTGCCTGCTTTCTGCTTAATGCCAGGCTGCATTTAACTCTTTCACCATCTAAAACACAAAGATCAACAAGCAGCAGACACAAGATGATAAAATGAGAAGCCACTTCATAAAACCAATTATTAAACTAACATTCATTCTGTTTGACTTGGTAAGTAGATATAATAGCACCCCAAACCCAAAATAGCACCTGGGAATGATTTCTAACTATAACGGGATCCTTACTAGCTTCACCACAAGACATTACTTCTCTCTGATATCTCAGAAACAGCAGAAGCAAGTCTCTAAAAACAGGGGTAATGGTATTAGAACTCAGGCTTTTTTCACTGGCAGCAAAAGTAAGTAAACAGAAGGTTTACTAGCTGAGCTTGGATGACCCTTAACTCCCCGAACTTCACTGCACTGGAACAAAAAGTTCTGCCATTAATTATGTGAAAGACACAAGGATAAACTGCTGGTCACCATCCTCACCTAGGAAATAACCAGCCACTGTCTAATTTTACAAGTCTGAATCCAGCGTGAATACAGTAAATGCTCTCCTGGGTCCACCAAACCTGCCACTCTAACGTGAAGGCCCGCCCTGCAAGCAGAGTGTCAGACACCAGAACAGAGGAGCCGCTCACACCAGTGCTAACCTCAGATCCCTGCCAAGCAAATGCACACCCACTCCACAACTCAGATCACAGGCTCAGGAAAGACAGCACTGGGCTCTGCCTGGACCATCGCAGTCCCAATGCCATCCGAGACCATGGCCTCCCCAGGCACCAAGTTGTTCAGCTGGAACAGGGTCTTGGCAGCCTGACGTTTGGGAACTAGGATTAGCAAGGCAGCCACGCCTTGGCCACTTGCCCACATTACCTGTGACTTTCTGGCCCCAGGGGCTGTGGGGGCCTGGCTCTTCTCTCAGTGGCAATCTCTCATATCTCACATCCCACAGCCATGTTCCACCACTCCAGGGAGCTCTCAGCATCTGCTTTACCACCCTTAGTCCAGACTGGACAAATGGGCACTGCACAGCCTGAGGACAAAGTTCGCCAGCCGTGCTTCCTGACCCTGAGCAAGCTGTCAGACCAGATGGTCTAGACTCCTAAGTCACAGCACCTGCCACTGAAACTCAGCAGTCAGTGATATTCTGGGGAGCCCAGGGTCCACTACATAACACCCTGGCACTCACTCGAGGGGCCTCTGGAAAGTAGGGGTAATAATACCTCCCACCTTGCCAAATCAGCCCAAGCAATGAAAGGAATAAAGTGCTCAGCATGTAGGATTATTCAAGCACTTACTATTATTACTAAAATTAGTACTATGTAGCTACCACTACTGACTATGGATCCCTACAAATACTGCTGCTATTGCTAACAGTACTAATGATAAAGATGAACACTAGTACTGAAGAATACTAGGACTCCTGGGTATAAACCCTACTAATACTGGCCATTGCAGCTACTTCTAGTGCTGCTACTACTGCTCATGAAGTCTACCACAGCTGCTGCTGAGTACTACCACTGTGTAGCGCTACGACTACCTCTGACGGTACTGCTACTCCTAAGTAAAACCCCTCATTGCTCCTGCTCCTGCCACTGCTGCTGCTGCTGCTCCTGCTACTACCACTGGTACAAACCCCTTCTTTGCCAGCTACTTTTCTTCCATGACTGCCCAGTGACCAACCTCCCAAAAGAGAGGCACCAAGTTAAGCTCTCCCCAGTCCTGGCAATCCCAGAAATCTCCACATCCACCACCCAACAGTAACGAGTGTGACAGCAGAGCTCCCGGCACCAAAGAGAGCTGTCCTCTCACTCAGCCTCTGTCTGTGCCTGCATCTCACAACAGCTTTCCCAGGAAGACCGCACTCCATCTAAAACTGGCCTGGCCACCATCTGGGCTTAGGGTTCTCACCCAAGGAGTGGGCAGCCTGTGACAACGGGACAGCCAGAAATTCAGTTCACATGCAATCTCCTGGGCCACTTTCAAGATCCAACTGTCTTTCATTTTTTAAGTACCTTGTAAGGAAGGGTAACTACAAATCAGGGGAGGCAGGGGAGGCAGGGGAGGCCTGCTACAGCAGATGAGCCAACACCTATGTGAAGCCACCCTGAAGCCGTTAGTCCTGCAGACACCTTGCCAGACACCTGCCATGGGCATCAGGCACATTCTGAGGCTCTGGGGCTCTGATCCAGAGTCTTGGAGAGCTCTGCTCACCAGGCTGCTTAGCTATATTTGGCCAGAAAACCATACCCATACAGGTATAGCGACACCAGTTCAATGCTCTACTTTTTCAAACTGAGACTTCTTATGGCATGCAGAAATCTGGTACAGGTGAAGGATGGGCAGGGGAGCCTCAGGGACGCAGCCAGGACCACTGTCTACACCTCCATGCTGCCCAGCACAAGGCCAAGGCAGTCGCCAGGTGGAGGCAGGTGGCCTCTCAAAGATGGCATTCACCTTCTGGCACACTGGCTGGCATACCTTTGTCACCAGTGAAAATGTCCATCTCCAAGGACATCCTGGTGCCTAGTCTCTGTCAGTGCCCCCTGGTTTTCTCCAGCTCATAGAGCAGAGCTGGCCACCACCTCCTGCTGTTGCAATGCCCTTTGACACACACAAAATGTGTTAAATAGAAGATATACCCTCCATCTCACTTCAGATCAGCTCGGCCACCTGCCTCACTCCTCCAAATGCACCTGGGACACCTCTGCAGAGTCCTGCTTCAAAAGCCACCCTGGTGTAGAACTGCATCTTCTACTCCTACTACTCTCACAGGACCCCAAAGTCCCCGTGGCAGCTGTAAGATCCCACTGACGGCACAAGCCACCTGGCTAAATGCTCAGTGTCCTCTCCCACAGACCAGGACAGGCAGCCCAGGCAAACACCATCTCACTGGAGGACCCAAGGAAGCCCTTCAAGGTAACAGAGGACGTTGCCCTCTTGGCTTTCTGTTTTCCACTAAAGTTCACTTCTGTACTCTCTGCAATGCTGTGCTACCAAAACTCCACTTCTAACCAGCAATCCACCCAAAAAAGGAGGACGAGAAGCCAGGACAGGATGGGCAGTGCCCAAGTTTACTGAAATTCACAGTAAAGCTGGACCTTCTGTGTACACAGGACCTAGGGTCTCAGTGCTAGCCCACAGGGAAAGAGCAGCTCTCCAAAGCTCCAGCCAACTCTGGCTCCTGGGGCACAACAGCCAGCCGAGGGACAGGACTTAAAGTCCTCCTTTACTAGGAGGGAAGAGGTGACATGATACCTTCCAGGGAAATTTGTATCAGATTTGGCAGGACTAGGTTAGCAATAATTTGTTGAGCACAGGTAAGATGTCTTCAATAATTCCTAACCCTGATCCAAATTTACTTTTTCCAAACCACAGGGTACAACTCATCAGGGCTGTTGGGTCCTCTGTGATCCAGGCTCACTCTCAACACTGACACAGTTTACTAAGCATCAACACTGTCCCAGCACTGTACAAAACAGCACCATCCTTCCATGACATGAGGCTTTAATATGTTAGAGGAAAAAGTAATAA
Organism: Chinchilla lanigera; assembly: GCF_000276665.1. Classification (NCBI taxonomy): domain Eukaryota; kingdom Metazoa; phylum Chordata; class Mammalia; order Rodentia; family Chinchillidae; genus Chinchilla; species Chinchilla lanigera. The sequence goes on along the minus strand of NW_004955404.1, from coordinate 14,741,266 downwards.
TGCCCTCGAGCTTCAGTCCCTTACATATTAGCCCCTTCCAAAGACAAATACAACTGCTAAACTACCTCCATCTGTGTATAAAACCATTTACCTCGATGAATGTAAAAATTCCCAAAATTAGGTATGATTTCCAGTAACACTTGATGATTGCTTTTGTTAAAGAAGGCTTGTGTGCATTCTTCTCGGCTCTGAAAACTTCTCTGTCCCAATACCTGTAATGAGACAAAAGCTTGGTCAAGAAGAGCGTACCGTGCCATCCAGTAACACGGGAGAGGTAGAAGAGGGACAGATCAGTATTTATTACAAGGCATTTTGAGGCTCTCTCTCAAAGGCAGGCTGATTGTCTGCACGGCTCCTGAAAGATGTGTGATAATCTGTGGCACCCCAAAAACAGGCCTCAAGGGGAAAAAAGATTGAGAAAAAAGTCACTGCTTAGCTTTACTGGACTTATAGCACCCTTAGCAGCCTGAGAAGGCAGACCTGAGACAAACAAGCCAGACACCCGCCCTGCTGATCTCAGCCTGGGACAAACCTCAGGCATCTGAGCTCTTTGGCACCAGACCCTCCACGGATACAGAGGCACAGGGAACAGGCGTCCCCCAGGTCGCGGAGATAAACCGGCCCAGGGACAGCCCAAGGGGAGGTACAGAGCAAGCAGAATTAGGTTTCAGTGGAAGGTAGGGGTTGGGAGGTAAGGGACGGAAGGCAAGGGTTCAGGAGTCACGTCTGGAGCCTCATGCAGGAAGTGCTGGTTCTTCCTCAGCCTCATCTACTGCCTGGCACTTACCCTTGCAGCTCTTCTCCAAGGTACTTTGAGCGATCTTGCGGGAGCACTGAATACATATCATCTTCTTCCAACCTCCGCTTATGGCCGGTTTTAAACAAGGGGTTTAGCCACCTGTTAAAAATGAAAAGATTTGGAAGTAAACACTCACACTAAAAAAGAACAGACTTGGGAGGGAGCTGCTCTGCAGCACCCCATGACACACATGGCAGGGGTGTCCACGTTAACCGCAAACCCGACTGCTGGACTCACCCTAGAAATTCCAATTCGCCCAACCCTAAGAGGAACCAGTCAGCTCACCTCTTCCTCCCACCCTTCCCCAAGAAGATTCTAGAGGACTGCTGCCTCACCAGCCCAGGCTCAGTGTAGGTGGGTTTCCCAGACACGTCTGAGACATGTCCTGAATACTGGAGGCCCTTCCTCCCAGCAGACCCTCATCCAGTACAGTCTTTCCCAGCAAGTCCTTCTAGATGGAATCAACCAGCATCTTTGCAGGCTGGAGTTCATTCAAATCAAGGAGTAAAAGCGGCTCGGGGAAGTCACCTGGCAATGGAACTCGAATTAATCCCTGTGGAGGGATTAGTCAATGGTTCCAGACCTCTGCCAAAACAGCATTTCCTCAATCCATCCTGCTCAGCTGTCTTTCTTTCCAGGGTTGGTCTCTTCCTCCCACCTCCTTCAACAACCCTGACTGCGGCAACATCACTTCTCATCACAGTTCTGCCCCAAAGACCTACAACCCACTCAGCGCAGTGACTACTCACATACTACATGGAAACCCCACTATCTAACACAGGATCTGACACGGGACAGACACACAACACGCAACCACTACATCAATGAACCTGAATAAGTCAGATGTTAGATCATATTGAGCAGTGATCCCGAATGCAATTCAACAGAAATGCGATGCTCCTCCATCACATGCAGTTCCAAACACAGGAAGCCATCAGCTCAAGGGATGTAGTAAAAACGGTCAGAGAAGACAGTCTCTACCAGTGTCACGGCTCACAGCACCATTCTAGACGGCAACACTCTCTTACGTAAGGCTTTACTGGAGAGCTCTCATGTTCTGTTTATTGTTATTGATGTAGGGGGTTTTTTTCCAAGAATTTGAGAAGTTCTCTCACTAGTGTCCTCAGCCAGATCAGGAGTCGAGAGCCCTGGAGTACAATCCTGCCTCTCCTCTGTGAGCTGGACCCAGATACTCAATTTTCACAAACTTCTCAGTCACCATATGTACACGCAGGGCAGGAAATAAAAGTTAACATGCCTGTAGGCTGATAAATCCTCTTCCTTTCTCCCTCTCCTTTTCTCCCTTCAACCATCCCTCTGTCGGGCTCTCTACCGCTCTGAAGGTCCTTTCCATTTCCCATTTCTCCCTCTTTCCTGACCTTTTTTTAAAATAACTGGCCAAGATCAAACTAAAATATTATTGCACGACTTGATACTTATTAAATTACTCAATATTTATTAAAGAGATACTTTAATACAACTCCCAGAAGCCAAGCCTAATAAACACACTTCTGTATCCACTTACATGACCCTAAAAGTATATTTTATAAAAGAAAGTGCCTTGTACCATTAGTGGGATTAAACACATGAAAAACAATTTGGAAAGGGAAGACTTTTTTCTTCAATTACCAAACTTAGTCCTAAACAGTATCCCGAGGTAAGAGGGAAAGCTGTTCTGTGCTCAGACACACAACGGTCACGGTGCACACCACGCGCTTGACTGAGAGTTTAGAGAGCAGTGCTGAGGCACACCGGATGTCCACGCCGCACTGCTGCCCGCGAAAGGAGTTTGTTGCTGGTTCCTGAGTTACATATCCAAAAAAAGATAAAGAGAAATTCCTGATGTACAGAAAAATGAAAACTGGGTGGTCTTAATGCTTCCTCCTATGTGCAATGCTTCCTCTCTTTTGTGCAAGCCACAAAAGAGAAAGGGACTGAAGTTCTGGTGCCGAAATTCAAAGCTACCGTCATCCCCACTTCCTCCGAACAGTCTGCGGGGCTGCTGACCACTCTTGCTGTGGTGTGGATCTTCAGTGTCCCCTAAAGGCCTATGTGTTAAAGGACAGGTCACCAGCTTGGTGCATCGGGAGGTGTAGAAATTTAAGAGACAGGCCCTAAGGGGTGGAGTTAGGCCAGGAAGGCGTGCCCTCAAGGGGACTGTGGGCCATGTCCTCTTCCTGTCTCTCGCACCTCGCCATGACACAAACACACCGCATGCTCCTGCCATGTTGCTCTGCACCACCACAGGCCAAGCGACGGGGACCATCCAGTGATGGGCGGGAACCTCCAAACTAGATCTGAGCCAAAACAAATCTTTCCTCTACAAGCTGACTGGATCACTTACCTGTTATGGTAACAGAAAGCTGACTAGTGACCCTACACCTCATTCAGTCCCCTTGTTCTCCTGGACCCTCCTGTGATCCCAAGGACTGGATGAGGGTGGCTTCCCTGCTGTACACAGCTCCTCAGCAGAAAGGCCAGCACACAGCCCACAGTGTTCTTTCCTCCCCTTCCTTTGAAATGACTGCACTGGCGATTCGGTGCTCTTACAAGTTCCCATTCTGCATCTTCAGAGACCAGTCTGTATACAAATACAGTAAGTGATAGAGGTGGGGAGAATCCTGATGTGAATTTTGCTAGAAGTGGGATTTTACAAACAGAACTGGACAATACCTTCGACATGGCACTGCAAATGGAATTTTCAAACAACGCTGTATGTTCTCCTCTGAATCAGTTTCATGAAGGTTTGAACACCTTTCTACATACGTAATTTTCCTAAAAACCAATATTTAGTGCCTATGGCCACATAAAAGGCCCCTGACATACAACCAACTGCTTGCTCAGCACCCCCTTATCTTCAGTGTCCGATAGGCATCTCACACTAAAAATGTCCAAAACAGATCTTATCTTTCTCAAAAAACCCTACTGCTCTCACAGTCTCTTCTCCCTCCCAAGGAACATCTTTCCTGTTGCTCAGATTTTAAAAATCACTGAAAGTCATCCCTGTTTTTCCTAATAGGGACCAAGCCATCAGTAAACCCTGTTATTTTGACCTTCAAAATAGTTCCAGAAAGAGCACACTAAGCCTGCCTTTATCCATGTTTCTTTTTCCACTAAGCACCTGTCCCCATCTGAATTCAAGGTCACCTTTCTTTAGATGATGTTTACCCCCAGAGCACGCGAGCTCCACAAAGACAGGGCTCTTTTGAGTTGCCCGCTACTGAACTGCCCACACCTGCACCATGCTGGGCACACACAAGGCACTCAGATTTGTCTCATAAATGAGCACATCCTCTGCAAATCCCTAATTTTGATATCCTTAAACTCCAAATTCTATTATTAGTCCATGGCAGTGGTGGCAAACCTATGGCACGCACGCTGTAGTGGGCTGTTTGTATCACTGTAAAGCTCTCAAAGGTTCCCCATCGCTGGGCCATGGCATCAAACAGAACAACAGTGAGCTCAGAAATAAATATCAAATGAGCCTGTAAGAGTCAAGCTTTCCCAAAAGCACCGGTTCTTAGCCTGGAACTTTCAAACAGCTGTCATGAAAATGGTGCAAGGAGGCAAACGGCACAGACGCGAACACTCTGGGCAGCGAGTGGGCACTGAGTAGGGCGGGGCAGCCTCCAGGGTTGTAACAGACCACGAGTTAGAAGGCAGGAGGCAGCCAGAGAGGCACTGGGTCCGAGATCGAGTCAGGATGACCAAGCCTTGACCAGAGAAGCAGGAGCTGAGGTCAAGAGTTACCACGAAGCAGGTGGACAGTGCAGCCAGTCTTCATAAGAAGACTAAGATGGTAGATGCCCACTAGGACAACGGCTGCTCCTTCCCATCTGGAGAACATCTGTTCCTTCTCGCTTTGTTCTTTCAATAAACCACTTGAATAGGACTGCAACCAAGAGGCACCTGCAGACACATGCTGCTATGTGCCTCCACCCCTCACAGGCCCATTTCGAGTTCAAATCAGCTGGTTTTAGTCCTATAGTTTGACTTTAATTTGACTCCGAGTGGTCTGAGTCCTACTCATCTTTTGGCATGAAAACTTCCACACAAAGAGATCCTTGGCAACCCACTTCCAGGGCCCATCCTGACTACTGAGAATTATTTCTCTCTTCTTAATCAGCATTCTTCCCGTTTTTGACTTCAGTCTTCAACTTCATGAGACACGGATCCAGATTACACCATTACAGTGTCAGCATCACACAGCAACACGGCTCCAACCCCAGCCTGCACACCTGCTGAGCCAAGGACATCCTTCCCTTTATAGCCTCCCTCCTAACAAAGTTCCCAATGGCCTGCCTCCCAGGAAGCCCTGATGCACTTGATTCCCTCAATCTCCCCATCCTCCATGCCCTGATGCCCAAGGCTTCCTCAGTCACAGATGTCACTGGAATCTGGTGTGTGGCAGGGATACCCAAACATGGGTGTGTGATCTCAGGGTGGGTCACCACTCGGTTTAACTGGAATGGGCCACAGCCAACCAAATTAACTGGTGTGGTATCAGGCTGAAATCTCTCCTCAGTCCCTGGTGACGTCCCTCCAGTTCTAATTCCCACTCAGAATCCCTCTGCTTCTGCCTGTCCCTCTAGCTACTTCCATTCTCTCCCTCTGAACGCAAGTGACACAGCTGTGCTGACCCGGTTCACCTCTCTCCCAAGGCACCACCCCTCCATCCCTCTCCCCTGGGCCACATGTGCCTCTCGAGCTGTGCACAGGTTTCGGTCGTTTGGATCTGTGGCTTCTGGGCCTGCGATGAGGTAGCTTACCATGGCAGAAGCACATGGTGGGGGGAACCGCTCATTCATGGCAGCCGAGAGGCAGAGGGGAAAGAGGCCAGGACAGGAGTCCTAGCCCAGACCTTCCAGGCCTTCCCTGGGTCCTCCCAGGCCTCTCGTCTCCCTTTTCCCCCAAGGTCGATCCATGCTGTTTACTTCATCACAGCCTCCCTCGTCCATTGCATCTTCCCAGCCCTTCTCCCCACGCTATGTACACCCAGCCCAAAGAGTCCACAGCTATTGTGAATGGATAAACGTCCTGTGCCTCATGAGCAGAAGGAGGGGAATGGAGAAGGGGCAGAGGGGAAGGGGAAGAGAGGGAGGGAGGGAGGGGAGGGGGAGGGGGTGAGGAGGGGGAGGCAGCACAGGAGGGGGGAAAAAAGAGGAGAGGAAAAGGAAGAGGAGGATGAGGGAGAGGCAGAGGGGAGGAGGAGAAGAGGACACATTTGACAGAATAAAATGAGGAATCACATTTAAGATCCCATTTTTGCTGCCCAAGACATGGTTGTTAAAGATTGAAGTGCCGTTCCTTGTAACTATCGAGGAGAGAATCTACAGCCAGCCGCTAGTGCCCTCCTCCAAATGATCAAACCTCACCCCCATAAGATGCCACAGCTCTTGCTCCCAAGCTCAGAGAGCCCCTCAGGACAAGGAGTAAGTCTGCTTAGGAAAGCGAGCATTCTGTGTCCCGTATATGGGTTTGTGCACCAAAAGCACTGAGAAGAACACCCTTTAATTGGGTTAAACAATTGCTCCAGGGGCTGAGTCACGCATGTGAACATGTAATTCATATGTTGTGTTGAAAAGACCCCTCCTGTAGGCTCAGAGTGTATCCGTCCATGGGAAATGAAGTTTGCGCATTTAAATCAACTGTCTCCTGCAGCTTGCAAGGCAGAGCGGTGTCGTGCAATCTGCGCAGGCACCCACATATCTGCCATAGGCCGACCTGCCTGTCCAGTCTCAGAACCGTTCTGCACAGCCAGCCTGCCTTGTCCCCGCACACGCCTAGACACATCTAGACGCACCCGCCTCCATCTCCACCCACTGGGCCTCCAACCTCTCTTTTGTTTTTTGGCTGAAATGAAAGGCAGTTTTGGGTTCATGGCAGAATTGTGCTGAAAGTACAGAGTTCCTCCATCCTCCATCCTATGTTCCCTATCCTTCCTTAGCCACAGCTTTCTCCACCATCAATGTCCCCAGGGCGGTCCACACGCTGCAAGTGCTGAACTCACACTAACATGTTGGTGTCAGAGCCCAGAACTGAGCTGGCTGCAGTGGCGTATCCTTGTAATCTCAGCTACCGGGGGCAGTGGGGGTGCCAAGGCCAGAGGATCCCAAGCCTGAGGCCAGCCTAGGCAAATAGGCGAGGCCCTATCTCAAAATTGAGGAGAAACAAGAGGTGAAGGGTGAGAGCACTGCTCAGCAGTAGAGCGTTTGCCTCTCACGTTCCAGGTCCTGGGTTCAATCACCAGCACTGGGGAAAAAAAAAAAGACAACCGATTCCACGCATCTGAGGGACTTAGAGGCCACAACATCTGAGAGAGACGGTGAAACAGTGATTGCCAGGGGTTGAGGGAGAGGAAATGGGGACCTGTTGCTTTTAGGGGACACACAGCTCCAGTTCCACAAAGTGAAAAGGGTTCTGGAGATAAACGGTGGTGACGGTCACGCAACAGCGCGAAAGCGGTTAACGCCACTGAACTGTACCTACTGAATGGTCAGGACGGGGAATTTTACACCGTGCACGTTTACCAGAGTATTCTTAATTTTTAAAAAGAAAAGGAAGAAGTAGCAGTGCAATCTACTAAACAGACTTCCTCACACACGGAGGGGTGGAGACCTTACTCTGGAAACACCAAAGGGGTCGGCATGTACACCGCCCTTAGCACCTTTGCTTCCCCAACAGACGCCAGGTCGCCCAAGGGCGCAGGTGGCCGCTGTCATCTTCACGTTCTCCATGCCCGGCGCAGATCCCAGGACACAGCACAACTAAAGGGGCATCCGTACCACACAGAAATGGACCACAAGAAGCCAACACTGAGGGCTGGGTTGAGGGTTCTTCCACACAGGGCTTCCTCCTCCTCACACTGGCAGCCTCTGCTGTGTGGCTTTTTGTTTTCTAAAAGCAAGAAGGAAGTGAAATGTAAAATGACTAATGGTACAAGTCGTTCTCTCAGCTGAAAAGGCCGTGTGCCCCTCAGAGCAGTGCGCCCCCCTGAGGTCTAAAGCCACCACGCAGCTCCAGGGGTGCACACCCCATGGACTGATCTGGAACATCCCAAAGCCACTGTGGCACTAAAAAAAAAAAAAAATACTGTTGAAAATGGGATAATTTGGCAGAGAACCACCACTCCTGTGAACATGTGTACACTTCTCAGGGAACCTTCATACGCAGCCCTAGCCCCAGGACAAGTGTCTTCCACCTACTCTGGAAGCACCAGGTGGGTACAGCTTCCTGAGGGTGGTTATTAGGACCCCACTTCCCAGCCTCAGTCACACATACGCCACGGGCAGCAGCCCAAGGAAGATGGCCGCCAGAGGTGACCTAAGGAAGAGGCCACTGGACCAGCCCACCTCTGAGGACCACCACGTCCCCCACAGCTCTGTAGGATGAATCTCTCCCACCTCACATCCTTTTCTCCCCCACTTCAGCTCATGACCAGCCCCTCCACTCCTACCACACGCACTCTGACCCCCCACCCCCAATCCTCCCACGAAACACCCTGAACTCCCTCCGCGGTCGGCATACTCCCTGACGTCTTGCTCCTTGTTTACCCCTGGGGATGAGGCTGCCCTTGCACACTGCCGTCCAGCCTCAGAGGCGCCCTCCAGTCTCCTCGGTTCTACCCGGAGTCTCCAAAAGACATGGTGCCAGCTATTCTCTGCTGCACTGGACAAAGAGAACTCTGCACTCCCCACCAACCGCCACTTTGGCAGCTGGACCAGTGTCCCTTTCTCCACAGCCACCAGCCTCACAAGCACCCGGCACAGCCAGGACAAAGGGCAGCCAAAAGCCAGGCTGCTCATTCTCTTGTCCTCATCTCTCTCAGGACCTTCCTCCCTCTCCACCTTCGGCTGGACGGGAATACAGTGTTAGAAAGATGGCTTCTCAGAGCCCGGATGCCCCGCCAATGACGAGGGTCCACCCCTGCCATTCTCTTCAGGCTGAGCCTATCTGGTCCCTGCAGGCCACTGAGTTGAGCCTCCTGCCTCCCAGTCAACTTCTTGGTCAAGTGCTGGCCTTCCAACAGAACCCCGTCTCAACCACAGAGCCCGCCCGGCCTCTCCGCTGAGCCTCAGACCCCTGCAGTCAAGGGTCTCCACATCATCTCCTCGTAAATGCCTGATAGGTGCCTCTGCTTCAACATCCCACATGGGGCTCTTGACTTTCCTGCCAAACTCGGCCTTTCTGTTCACACTGCAAGCTGGTGGTTGTCCTATTGCCTCCCTTTCTGCACTCCACAGCTGGCCCAACCCCCTCCCTCCAGTTCTCTGCATCTCCATAGCCATCGCAGTCACCCCGGCCACCATGGATGCGGCGTGACCCACCTACGCGCACTCGTGACTTCCCTCCAGTCTCTCTGCAGAAAAGAGGTTCACTGGGTCAAGGACACAGCACACTGCTCACAGGCATGCTGGCTGAACGCCTGAAGGACTCCTCAGCTGAGCTGAGAACACCCACGCCCCCGAGCCACAGCAGCCTTCTGAGTGCCTTCTTGGAAGACAGGGGACTCAGGTGAGCTGAGGTCAGAGAATCAATCAACACATGCCCCAGCCCACTCCAGCCACTTACTGCTGAAAGCAGAAAGCGTTTTAGGTGTGGTAAGGTGTTAATCTCAGTTTTCTTTAAAGAGTCACCCACGCGTGTCTCCACCTGCCTTGTGGCCAGGCCTGGGAGACCCATGGGGGACGGAGGGATCCTCCAAGTGAGAAGTCTAGGCATGGGGAACTGGGGTGAGGTCCACAGAGAGATCCCACAGGGAGGCTCAACCTTGCTCATTGGATCCCCCTTCCCTAAGGCAGGATTTCTCAGCCCTGATTGGATCCCCCTTCCCCAAGGCAGGATTTCTCAACCCTGATTGGATCCCCCTTCCCCAAGGCAGAATTTCTCAGCTGTGACACCTTGTTGTGGAGGGCTGTCCTAGGCACTGTGGGAAGGCCAACAGCATCTCCGACCTCTACCCTCAAGAAGCCAGTAGCTTCTCCCCACCCCAAGTTGCGACAACCAAAAACATCTCCAGACAGTATTTGGGTGACAAAATCACAGCCCCTCTACCAACAGAACAAAGATATAAAGCCATTTCTATATTCACTGTTTAATTCCCCCACAGTAGTTCACTGTCAGGTAGAAAGGGTTCAGTTAACAAAGAACTATAGTAAGATGCGGCAGGTGTGCTCATGGTGCAAAGAATCTCCTTCTCGGCTCCCTGTAAATCTCGGGATGAAGTGATCACTAGCCCAGCTCACCAAAAACCCATCTGCTCCAAAGCAGCGATTCTCAAAGTGTAGTTCCCAGACCAGCAGCAGCAACATTCCCTAATTCTTAGATACACCAATAACCCAAAGTATAAATGAAGAGCAAAATAAAAGATACTAGGAAACAGGAAGGTAGATCTTCTGCAAAGGGGAAGTGACAAAGAGGTACAAGGAGGAGAAAGGGAAGGGACAGCATGGTAGGGGAAGGGGAGTGAAAAAAGGGTGTTATGTCTAAGTACAACTCCCTATGATGAATGTGAGCAGTATGTACTCCAAACATGTACTAATAAAAATTAAAATTAAAAGAAAGAAATGCAAATTCCCATGAGCCAGGGAAAGTAGCTCAGTGATAAAGCACTTGCCTAGCATGCGTGGGGCCCCAGGTTGGATTCTTTACATACAAATGTATATGCTCTATTGTAGAAACCCAAGTTCTCAGACTCTCTCCCAGACCTATGAGTCAGACACTTGGGAACAGGGCCCAGCGATCTATGTCTTACCAAGCCTTCCAGGTGAGGCAGACGCAGGCTCAAGTCTGAGGACCTGCTGTGCATCCACTCTGGGAAGCACCTGCCTGCTACCTACACCATGGGTTTGGTGAACGGGTAACCAGAGGTTTTGCATTCCAAACTCAGGAAAGTGGACTTTATCCTGAAGGTAGCATGGAAACAGCACCAGCTTTCAGGCTGCTTTGTAAGTGATAGAGGAAGCAGAAAAGCCAGTTAGGAACTGTATTTGAAAGAACCATTAAGAAAATATACACCGGGCATGGTGATACATGCCTGTAATCCCAGCACTCAGGAGGCTGAGTCAGGAGGATCACTGCAAGTCAAGACCAGCCTGGGCTACAAAGTGAGTTTAAGGCCAGCCTGAACCACATAGTGAGACCCTGTCTCAAAAAGACAAGAAAAAAAGAAAATATAATCTGTACAACCAGCCACACTCTTTCCTTCTAACAGACCAGATCTACTGTGCCCTCCCAACCTTATTCCCTTAAACAAAACTACTATCTGCTCCCTTTGCTTGGTCCTCCACCTCTGAAATGCTACCACTGTGCAACAAAGACAAACCCAGTGAATCAGAAACTCCTTTAAATTCAACATCCTGTTACTGATTTACTCTAGGAACTGTAAACAAGCCATTGAAATTACAGGAATAAACTCAAAGGAAAATATCAAACAGTAACAAGGCAAAATACCAAAGTGAAGGTAGGAAATGAATAACCACTGACATCACGCAGTGCTGCGTGGTGAAGCGCAGCCCTTCCGTGTGCGTTTCCAGGGAAGAGCAGCAGGCAGCTGGACACAACCTCGGGGAGCAGCAAGTCCAGAGTTCAACACACATGCAGAAGACCGAGACACCTGTGAGTGTGTGCTCACCTGGAAAGGGATAAAATCCCAGCTTGAAAGACGAGGCAGCCGCATACCTACTGGACAAATGAGGGAGAAGTGGCTTTCCATGAAAACTATAAATACATACCCAAAGCATCACTAGATAACCATAAAGGAGAAAAGACCAAGAGAGGGGAGGAAAGTGGACAGGACTCCACAGAAGAACAAGCTCTATCTTTCCCCATCAAAATCTAACCCTCAGGGGCACCTACTATGTGCCAGCACCATTTCACACATCTCACCAATGTCCTAACAACCCTCCAAAGTAGCTTCCTTTAAGGACTGAATGGTAACCCCCAAGAAAATACACGTCCTGGTCTCAGAACACACAAACGTTAACATGCTAAAAGGCTGAATATTATTTTGAAAAGGGAATAGGCTCCCCATTTGATCCATGGCTTCACTTTCTGGTGCTTAAGTTATCCACAGTCAACCATGATTGAAAAATATTAATACAGGTATTTGTCTTGACTCTTTTAAGAAAAAGAAACAACATTCCCATAACTTTTAATGCAGTACATTGTTATAACTGCTTTATTTTATTATTAGTTATTACTGTTAATCTCTTACTAAGTCTAACTCATAAGTTAAACTATCATATGCATGTACAGGAAAAAAATATAGTATTTCTAGAGTTCTGCATTGTCTTAGTCACTTTCTTACCACTAGGACAAAATACCTGACACTCAGAACTGAAAGGAGGACAGGTTTATTTTAGCTCACGGTTTTTAGGATTCAGTCCATCATCAGCTGGCTCCAAGGCAGGACGGGCACAGTAGAAGAGCCCCACTCATGCCATGGCTGCCAGGAGAGAAGGAGGAGCCAGAGAGGGATCTACAGCTTCCAGGTCACCGCCCCCAGCGATTGGCCTTTGCTGACCAGGTCCCACGTCCTAGCATTCAGCCATGGGTTCATCAGTGGAGGAATCTCCTGATGGGTACAGCACCCCCATGACTCAATCACTTTCCAAAAGCCCAACTTCTGAACGTAGGAGCCTTCTGGAGAACATTCTAGATCTAAGCTGTCATAGCATCCACTGAGGATCTTGAAACACATTCCCTGCAGATAATGGAGGACTACTGTATCTGCAGATATCATCAAAGATCTTGAGGTCATGTGGATTACTCAAGTAAACTCTAAATCCAATGCAAGTGACCTTACAAAAAGTCAGGAATATTCTCCCCAAGGGTCAAGAGGCAGCAAGGCCTGGCCTACTCCTGGGCTTTGAACTAATGGCTTCCAGAACTATAAGAAAATAAATTTCTGGGTTTTTTAAATTTATTAGTACATTTTATCGTATTATTTTATTAGTTAGTAGTACATAGTGATTACATTTTTCATGAGGAGTTGGTGCACGTGCATAACACATCTTAATGCTCTTTACATTCCCTACTTCTCTGTCTCTTGATCCTCTTCCCATTTGCAAAGATTTATCTCCCTGTTTCCCATTACCTATCTTTAATTTTGCTCTTTAGTGTATTCACATTTTGGGATTCTCACATAAGAGGAACCACGTGATATTCAGGCTTGTGTGCTTCATTTACCTCACTTCATACTACAGTCTCAAGGTACAACCATTTTCCTGCAAATGACTCAAATTTCTGTCGTTTTAAGCCACAAAGTGCATGGTAACTTGTTACAGCCACCTTAGAAAACTGGTAAGGCACAGTTATTGTTATTCCCTGTGGAGGAGCAAACTCTGGAAAAGAGCAGATGATGTGGATTTTCCAAGGACACACAGTTCCCATGTCACATAACTGAGATTCAAATCCGTAAGTGGGGCGTGAGGGTCCAGCCCAAGTGCCTTCCCCCACTAGTAGGTGCGGCATTATCCCTTTGTCCAAGGTCCCCGGGCTCTCGCCTTTCTCCCTGCTATGTTACTGGCTTCTCCACCTTGCCATCTGCAAAGCTCCCCAAGCTGGGGAAAGGGGAATAGGAGACCAAAGGAAAGGGCCATGAAAATGGAGGGTGAAGGAGCTTGTGTAATAAACAGTCCAGCTGGACTTCATCCCTACCTCCTCCAGTCTTGGCAATTTCCCAGGTCACGAAAGTGGGGCCTGATAGTTTATGCTGATATGGTGACTCACAGTGGACCCGTAGATAGTTTATACTCACAGTGACTCAGGATGGGACCCATCCCAGAAAGATTATGTGATGAGACGCACGGTCTCTGACCCAAGTGCTATCATTCCAATCTCTGAGGACCAGGCCACAGCAGACTTAGACCAAGGCCATGGCCAATATGCCCATCAACCACACCTACAGAATGAGACTCCAGTAAACACCTTAGGAGCCAAAGTTTACCTGAGTTTTCTTCCTTAGAAATACCCTGAGTGTACACTGATGACAAAAATGTGACACTACCTGACCCCATGGGATAGCACAAGGAGGCTTTGCATCTGGAACCCTCCCAGACCTCACCACATAGGTTCCAGCTAGTATCCACTTGCTACGGTAAAACTGTAATTCTAAATAGCATTTTCCTGAGATCTCTGAGTCTTTCTCATTGAATCTGAGAGGTCATAGGAAGCCCCAAATTTATAGCTAGTTGATCTAACATCAGGTGGCCGAGGAGACCCTGATCTTACAGCTGGTGTCTGAAGGGTGGGCAGGCTTGAGGCAGACTAAGCCCCTAACTGTGAAAGTCAGGTCAACTCGGGTAGTTGGTATTAGAAGCCCCGGGGGGGACCAACATCTCGGGACAACCACTTCTTCAGCTTCCAGTCACCAGGAGGTCAGCTCACCTTCAGCCTCCCCTGCTCTGACCACCTCTTTTCCCTACAACTTCCCTGTCCCCACCTTAGGCTACAAAACTGCAGCCCTCCACCTGGTGCCCACCCGTGCACCACTGTCCCTGAGAGACTTCTACTGCCAGTACTGAGGGGGAAAGCCCGGGAATGTTTGGGAACATCCCTCCTCTGCCATTTTGGCCTTGCTCCAACTCTAGAATGGCGTTCCCGAATTCCACACTGCAAGGAAACCACCAGAGAAGCTCATGAAATTTAAATCTAGAGCCCGCCTCTTGGGATCTGGCTGACTCTGACTCTGAACGTGAACAATCATATTTCTAAGGAGGTCACTCCAGTGAGGGTCCCAGCTAGAGCACACTCTGGAAAATACAGCAAGCATGGTAGCCCTGGTAGAAAACCTGACCTAATAACCCTTACTTGGTTACCTGGTTAAATGATGACCCAAACCAAGGCTTCAGGGTGCCTGGGCCAAGGAACCTCAGGGAGAACAGATCAAACAATCACTGCCTCGCCCACTGTGGTAAGTGCCTGAGAGAAGCAGGGATTGAGGACAGTAATTCATAGACCAGCAAATGAATGAGGACACAAGGGCCCCAGTGCCCAGTGTCGTCTCATGCCCACCAGTCCTGTCACCACTGAGCACTGACACGTAAGTAGCTAAGGCTCCAGACACCTGTGGAAAATGACAGCAGCAAGGCGGACAAGGTCAAAGAAAGGCTCTTGGGGCAGGGACGCCGAGGAAAGAGAACTGAAGACCTCCCTGCTTAAGGGGCTGATGGAGACAGTCACTGTGCTGAGAAAATGAAAATCATGATGAGAAACATCAGCCTCACTGGAAAACAAAATTACAATAACTTTAAGGTATCAGGCCAGGGTGACAATTTTACATATATGTGCACTTAATAATTTTCATCCTCTGTACTTTCTTCATTCCAGGTACTTTCTTCCATTCACTTCCTTCATTCCAACAAAGATATACTTACAAGAATGCTCACTCCAAAATGATTCCATTGTTCTCTAAAACAATCAGGGCTAATTAAACTTGTAAAGCTGGTGCACTCTTTGCCTTCAGCATTTAACTTTTAAGAAATTTACTCACAGAAGAAGCCTTCAACCCCATAAAAAAAAAACCATTGCTTTCCTTTCCCACTGCCTAGGCCAGCACCTGAGGCCCAAAAGGAGCCCTGGGTCACCAAAAGGTACCATTTATATTAAGCAATACTATGTTTGAAAAAGTAGCAGAACGTGAACCCCTCTCAGTGTTAAGATGAGACTAAGACGGCGAAAAAGAAATATACTACAGCTGCGTAAATGAAGAGGTAGCAGAGATACAGGCCAGAAGAGTTTCGAGTTGACTTATAGTTCTTCTCGACGGCAGGCAAGAGCCTGTGCTGAGAGCTGAACCCTCAGAAAGGAGACTGGCAAAAATCTGATTTCTCAGCCTGACTAGTGATAACCATGATGTAAACCTAACAGCTCTTTTAAATTACGCATTTGTTTGCATGCGCATAACATTCAGTATCTCTTTATAATACGAGGGTTTAAAGGAAGTAAAGTGACCAGACGCACAATATGATTGTAATGGACAGTTTAACAGTGTATATATAATCGTATTTTGACTCTTTCCGAGAAAATGATATCTAAATCATTTATGTATATATTAATCATTAATAAAATGAAAATTGTACATAGTAAATGTCTGATTTAATAACAAAGTGAGGATCCGGCACCCTCCCGTCAAAAAAAAAGAGTGAAATACCATTCTAGACTAATCAGACTTAAATCCAGCACCTTTGTCAGCCAGGGCAGAAAAGGAACAGGGATAGTTTGGGCCAAGACTGGCTGACACAGATACGGTGCTTAGGGGCTCGTTATACTGTCCCTGCCCCTCCTGTACGCTGCCCTTTTCCATCAATAAAGGGGCATAAGGGAGAAGAAAGGAAGGCAGAGAAAAATCCACACTTGTGTAAGTCTTCCGCATTGAGCGAGCCCTGGGTTTTCTCTCTGAGCAAAGAGACAGTCACCAAACAATACTGGTGGTCTCTGTGGTTAGAATTAAAATGAATGCATTTTTCTCCACTCAACAATGTCTGCACACTCTTCATCTTTTTATTAATACAGTGACTTAAAATAAATAAGAAAGGAAAGGCTGGCACGCTATACCCTCAGCTAAGCTCACTTAATCCCTTCCTTGGCCCATTTGGGAGCCAGATCTTTAATTCCCCTCTGGTCCTGCCTCACAGTTTGACTTCTTTCTAAGCTCTCCCTGCAGCTAAGTGGGACCCTGCCTCTTGGAAGAGGAAAAAATACATGTGTGCCGTGACCACACCTCTACCCTTCCCTCTTCCAGCCTCAGAAGCTAGAGGAGGCAGCGACCAAGCATCAAACAGGCAACCGCTGAGACTGACCTAGATCCAGGTACATGTTCCCCAGGGATCCGATTAAAATACAGTCTGATTTGTTGAGTCTGGGGCACAGCCTGTGACCCTGCACGTGTCCAGGGACTCCGGAAATAGCAATACTACTACTACTGGCCCAGTAACCACACTTTGAGTAGCAGCCTCAAAGGGCTGGGGATATAGCTCAGCTCGGTGGTAGAAGAACTGTTCTGCTGTGCACAAGGACCTGAATTTAATCCCCAGTACAACAGCAGAGGGGAAAGGAGGCGAGGGGAACATAAAGAGGCTCTTATGAGGCAGAGCCCCCACTGAAAAGTTTCTGTCTCTGCTGCCTTAAAGACAGTAGGTAAATGATACACGGTGGAAATACACCAAAAAAAAAAAGTCCCAACCGGAAAGAGCCAGCTGACCCAAAACAAAGTTAACTTGGGTCCAAGATTAACTCCAGTCTTGAAGTGCAGCAAGCAAAGGAACCTGGAGACAGCTGCAGAGATCACGCTAGCGTGCAATGTGATCCGAGTTGGCTGAGTGCTATCAAAAACAGTGTCTGCCACCCTGAGTCAGACCAAGGGCTGTAAACAGTAGAGGTCTCAAAGCAGGCGCAGCCACAGTGCCATGAACACTGGCTGAGGACGCAGAGGACGAGGACAAGAAGGTACACACTGCACTGGCCTTTGGTTCGGATCGGCCCCCACCAGCGGGGCAACAGCCTGCGTGGAGGATGTTTATTCTCTGAGGCCACAGCTGTGATTAACAGATTATTAGGCTATAAAACCTCCGCAAACATTTGCATCACCTCAGCCCTTGCACCCTCATAGTCTGGGGTACATGAATGTCACCCTGTTTGTCCAAAATGATCAGGAAGCAGATGAGGCCTGCAAGTGGCTCTCAAGGATAATTTGAGAAGCTCTGACTTGCGATAGAAACTTCTTGGTTACTTAATTTTATATGCCTCTTCTATTTACGTCACAGACATGGGTCCTAATAGGCAGCGTATGCAGTTTGATGTGACATCTCATGAAACCAGAAGAAGGAGCAGGATTCCCAGGGCCTCCAATCATCCCTCACCAGCAGACTGGAAAATAAGCTCAACTCAATCCAAGAAGTGCCTACCCACCCGAGAAGGCCAATCACCACCTCTCTCTCCCCACTAACTTCAGCGGAAGGTGAGGTGAATCCATGAAAACCACATTCCAGCCCAGTCTGTTTAACTGACCGCAAATTTCATAATCAAACATGAAATCTAAAGTAATCCTCTTATTTTCTGTGAGGTATAAGCTCCACCAGGCTACAGGTTGTTTTCACCATTTTTCATTTCTCTGGAGTATCTGGCATAATAGAAAGCTTGTGGCCCAACCAATCTAAATATACCTGCCACTTGACAAATCTCACACACACACACACACACCCATACACACACACACACACACACACACACACACACACACACACACACACACACACACACACACACAGGAACCTCATTCATTTTATGCCCTCAAAAAGACAAGAAAGAAAATATATTTAGGCATAAAAGTTCTAGAAGTTGTAACCATGGCAACTGATTTTTTTCTCCAAATTCAAAAAGTGCTTTATGTAAA
Source organism: Chinchilla lanigera (assembly GCF_000276665.1). Classification (NCBI taxonomy): domain Eukaryota; kingdom Metazoa; phylum Chordata; class Mammalia; order Rodentia; family Chinchillidae; genus Chinchilla; species Chinchilla lanigera. The sequence continues at coordinate 14,723,072 of NW_004955404.1, read as the reverse complement.
ACAAGGTCCCCACTTATTTGGAATGTCCCCAAAACTTCCAAGTCTTTTTCCAAGTCTCCAAAGCAATACCACTTGTGTTACAGTATTTTTTTTTTCCTGTTTTGGTTTGGTTTTTTGTTTGGTTTGGTTCGTTTTCATTTTGGTTTTTTTGAGACAGGGTCTCATGATATAGTGCAGGACGGCCTTGAACTCAAACTCACTTATGTAGCCCAGGCTAGCCTCGAGCAATTCCCCTGCCTCAGCCTCCCGAATGCTGGGATTACAGGTGTGTGCCACCATGCCTGGCTTATGTTACAATTAATATGGCAGTTCTCTTTTCCTGACATCACTTTCAGCTTTGACCTTACAGGGCCTCCTGCAATGCAGGAGTGAACCTTCAAGTGCAAGTTCATCCTGCCCAGGCTTAGCTCTGTTAGCTTGGGACACGGGGAAGCCCTAAGTAACACCCTTCATCTTTGCTTCCTTCTGTTATGGCCCCTTTCTGTTCAGTTACGACTTCAGGCGTACCTAGCAGTCAGGCTGTGTGACCCAGACCCTGGAGCAACAGGCCACTGCACACACAGAGAAGCTCAAATGAAAGGTGGCGTGACCCCAGGAGCAGCATTTGGAGCCTTTCCTTCTGCGGCCTGGACAGAGTTTGTGCTAAGACTTGATTGAGCACCGTGGACCCTCCCGCCTCTCACTCCTGACAATCATCCCACAAGCTTGGTCTAGCTCTCTCCATTTCTGCCTCAGCAACTTCATCCCCAGGTGGCCATCAGATGGCCCTCGAGATCACCAAACAGCAAGGTGACTTTTACAGTACACACTGTCTATATTTTAATCTTCTGTATGCAGGTGTTATGGTGTTCTGACTCCTTAAATCTTCCTGGCTGGGGAGAGACTGGCCCTGATGGAGCCAGCCCATTTTAGAGACAGCAATGGCCATGCTGGAACATACTTGTGACGTGCACACACAGCGTAGCAGGGCCAGACCTCCCCCCACCAACCTGTTCACCTCGGGATGCCAAGAGGCCTCTGCCTGAACCTTCAGAGCCAGGTGCAGGCACCTAGGGACCACCGTGACACCTAAGAGCCTGCTGGAATTATTCAGACTAGCCAGTCCTAAACTGTCCCCAGCCCTGCCAGCCTTTCCCTGCAAATCCCAGGACAGACGGCCTCGGCGCTCCCATGGTTCATACGGCTTCTGCCTCCTGACTGCCCTGCTGCTTCCGAGGTAGGTCTGCGTCCTCTCCCACGCCTCCTGTCCTCAGACCTGTGAGGATGATGCTTCTGCCTTCCTAAGCTTCTCATTCTCCTGTGGCCGCACCTAAGAGACCATTATACAAAAGAACACAGAATAGCACCAGCGCCCTTTTTTTCCGTGCTGCTAGGGATTGAGCTCAGGGCTTTGTGCACGTGGGGTTGGTGCTCCACCCCTGAGCTACCCCAGTCCCTAGCCCCCTCTTAATGTAATTCCCCTCAACCCCCCAACACACCCAGTGGAGATCTAACCAAGGGCACTGTGCCACTGTGCTACCTCCCCAGCACATGTTATTTCGAGAGAGGATCTCATGAAATTGCCCAGGCAAGATGCAAATTCGCAATCTTCAGCCTCCTGAATGCTGGAATGACAAGGATGTACCACATTCAGCTTATGTTTAAGGCCCCACAGAAACACTTCCACAGACTTCAGCCACAGCCTTAAACTCCTACAACAGTCCAAAATTATTTTCTGGCGAATGGTATAAAGTTTAAAGAAGGGGATTTGGTTACCATGCTATGATTTCACTACAAGCAAATACAGTATCTATTCAAAGAACTGGAGCCTCGGTGTCCACTTAATTTCTATAACATCACCATTCTGAAGGCTTAGGAGAAAAGGCAAAGGGTTAAATAAGTACCAAGTGGAGTTCGCATTTCTGGTACTTCTCCATGAGCTAATAACAGGCATTGCTTACACTCCATAAATAAAACACACGATGGCTTCAGGGCTCTACGGCAGAACCACAGGTGTGATCCAGAAGTCTGCAATCCCCCCACTGGCTTAGGACAGGAAACCAGTTCTGCATGCAGATGGGTCCCACTTCTCTATGGCCTTCGCACCTAGGCAGTGCCCTGAGCCTTCGGCAATGACTCGAGGCCTGGAACGGGCTTTCTCTGCAGCACTCTGAGCAAAAACAGTTTGTACCAAAAAATATCGGATTGGGGTACCACAGTTCATGCACGATAGGGAGAACAGTTTTCCAAAACAGTAACACTGGTTGAAACACTGATTTAAACTGTAGTAACATCACTGCCTATTATTTATGTTAAGATAATTACATATCAGAGTCTTTTCTAATTGGACCGCACTATGTCAATGAGACAGACTTTAGGAAAATTCCAGCTGAACCAGTTCATTCTTTAAAGCATTAGGTCAATTACGAACATACCAACCCTCAGCTTGAATAGCTGCATATTCAACAAGAACAAAAAACCCTTTGAAAAGCCTCCATACATGATCAATTGAAGGGTCTATTTAGTAAGAAACAGAGAGAAAACTCCACGATGAATCGCTGGGTGGTTTCTAAAACAGCTTCCAATGCTCACTGAAAACTGTTTCATGTAACCACAGGCGCCGACAGACGTGGAAAAACAAAGGCAGCTGAAAACAACACCAGTGAGTTCTGTAAGGCTTGGAGGCCACCCTGTGAAGGAGAGCCTTCCCTCAAGAGCGGCCTGTCGCTCACACCGGGTTGGCCTGGCTCGTCCCTCCATCCTATAACCACGTCCAGCTTTCCGAATGTCACTGCCAAGCTAATCTAGTTCGTCTGGCAGCCCCTTCTGTCCCATCACCAAGGCCACCTATGCCTCAACGGAAGGAGGGGACAAAGGGCAGACAGCGCCTCACACAGGCAAATCCTCCCAATGAACACGCATCCCCTCACAGTGCGCCCCAAGAGCAGAGACAGGGCCACCGGCTCTGGGTCTCTCTCTCCAAAGAAGCCAAACTCCTCCTCCCTCGTCCTCACGCAAAGAGCCTTTCATCACAACCACTGCTCACGGGTAACACTTTCTACCACACACTGGAACACAGTGAAATTCTTTACTGGGAGTCCCAACAGAAGAATAGCAGGAAACTAGAATCATTACACCCATAAACTCCATTCGACTCCATGCCCACCATGCAACACCACTTTCCTGGGTTCTAGATCCCAGATCCCAGTTTTCTCAGTGTTCTCATTCACTCAGGCAGGGAGGGGACCATGCTAAAGGGGCAGGCTCAGGACAGCAGTGAGAGTCACACAGAAGTCAGCAAGGAGCCACAAGAGGATGGAAGCGATAGCAGCCAGGCCCCTGAAGTGACAGGCAGGGGGCTAGGACGTTCTCAGCAAAGAGAACAGCTGTGCAGAAGCCCTGAGGCCTATGGCTCACAGAGAGGCCATAACCACCGAGCACGCTGCCTCCGCCTCTCAGTGGGCAGAGACGGTAAGAGAGCCCTGAAGACGGGGGAACGTGGCAGGCCCAGCAGGAGAGCATCATGCATGCTACTGTTCCCTTCTGTCCACACTGCAGGGTTCATAAAACGCCTTCAGTTGACAGCTAAGGAAACTGGTTCAGATGGAGCTGGACCTAGATCTCAGACATGAGGATGATCCTCCCACATCAGGGCTGAGAAACCCGCCTCCGCAGCCTCGGCTGCCCCGGCAGGATGTAGGTGCCTCCCAGGCCTACTGCTACTCCCCACCCACCCCAACAGGGGTAGACCAGCAGAGGGGCGAGGCCAGCCAGGAGATGGAGGTCGATGTGGCCACGGGTGTCTGCCAGCCCTGCCTCGCTCAGGATGCCCTTGGGTCTTGGACAGCAGATGAGGTCCCCTTGCTCTAGCTTTTTGCCTCACACCTTGGAAGCCAGCTGCTTATCCACAACCACCTTCACTGGCAGGGCTCACCCAAATCTTCTGGGGATCCCTATGGCCTCCACATACTAGACCCATGCATGATGTCCCAGGTGCCCATCAGCATTTCCCCAGCTCCCACAGAGCCTTGGGGCTGACCGAGCACTCAGGCAGGGGCTACAGCAGGTGAGTCCGACCCCCACCAAGGCCACACCCTTCCCCTGGAGCTGCCACAGCCACCACTCTCAAGTACAAAGCAAAGGAGGCCAGTCATTTCTGCAGCTACCCACTCAAGAGTGGAGTGAGGTTTCCACTGTTCCCTGGGTAAAGGTGAGCAACTGTTTACATCATCCTGTGCACAGTTCAGGGCCTCTGGTCAGGTGGAGGGGAGGGAGCATCTCTTAAGGAATGGGAACTCCAGCAGGGTTACTTACTGATCAAACTCTCATCGGCCCTGGATACTCAGAACTGAAAGGAGGAGCTATCAATAAATACAATATGGTAAGGGCACACCTACGTCACCTGGTACAGGGGAAAAGGACAATCTAAAAAGAGACTGCCAGGCGTGGTGGTGTACACCTGTAATCCCAGCCCTCGGGAGGCTGAGGCAGGAGGATTGCTGCAAGTTTGAGGCCAGCCTGGGCTACACAGTAAAATCAAGGCCAGCCTGAACTACATAGAGAAACCCTGTTTCGAAAATCAAACAACAAAAATGCAAACAAAACAAAAAGGTCATTAAAATTTGTACTGTTACTCTAATTTCATGGTCAACCAGGTTATTATTATCTTTTCTCCTTTTGCGAAAAGAAGGCAGGGGGAGAGAAGCTGTCACACTGATAAACTTCGGAAAGGAGAGGATGAAGAAACAGCACACAGCACACAGCCTGATAGGAGACACAGATAGTATGGACACAAACACTCAAGTGCCAAAATCCACTGGGCACCAGGCCACACTTCTGAAATGAAGATTTGGCCTGAAAAATATCAACAGCAGATTGCCAAACCTAGAAAAGGAAAACTACTTCTGTAGTATAGTACGCTTCGCTTCGAGAGGCTCAGAGGATTCAAGGACAGGAAAGAAACATAAAGTCACTTGAAGCACCATGTGTTCCAGAGGCCTTTCCCGAATCGCCCTGGCTCTTCACGCACACGCCCCGGGACGTCACTCGTCCTGCTCTATCTGCTTTGCGTGCAACTGTGAAGATCTGACAAAGGGAATCAGACAACCCAGCCCCTCCTGTACTTGCTGTGTTGTTTTTGGCATGAAATGTAACCTCTCTGCACCTTTCTTCTGTGGGAGACTTCGCCTATGGCAGTGCGCTCCTACCTGTCCAAGAAAGCTGCCTAGAAAGGTAGGAAACTGTCATGAAAGTCTTGCAGGTCCTGGAGTGCTCAGAATGGGTGGGCCGGGGTGTGAGGGACCCGGCCTCTGTTTCTAGGTCACAAAGGTGACCCTAATCTGCAAACAGCCCCAAACCCTCTCTGCACATGGACTCGTAGAAGTTGGAAAAAGGGGCTCATTTGTGGAGCCCAGTAGAAGAAAACAGAGGGGAGGCGGGGCAGGAGGCAGAGGAGGCCTGGGGAAGGGCGTGTGTGGGAGGACATGTGGGCTGAGACCTCCCAGTCCTGCTCACCTGCTCCTGGGACCCGCAGAGCCCCAGGTCCTGGGTGGCCTGCTCCCTGCCCAGTCCCCCAGGGCAGGATGAGCCCCACAGAGGGACACTCCAGCCTCCACGCTTGGTATAGCGCACCTTCAACATTCAAGTTCAAGTTCACCTCTCCCTTCCTGGAAATCCTTGCCAGGAATAAGATCTGCAACCAGGAGCGGGAGGAAACGGCACCCTGGCTTTCTCCGTGAGACCCTGGGTGTGTCACTTCCACCTGCCTTAGCCCCCAGTTTTTTATCTGTCACTAATTTCTCAAAGTAAAATGCTCCAAGAGAATTTAAGACACACCATCAAAATGGCTTTGGGTTCACCCAAACTTGGCCCGTCAGAATTCAGTCTAACCTATAAAAGCCTCATTCTCCTGCAGCCTGATGCTTTCCATAGCACCCGTCCCTCGCTGTTGTTCTGCTCTTTGTAAAAATGGCAATTCCCAGAAATCAAAGGCCATTAATTCCCGCTCATCTGTTCCCGAGCTCTGTGGGATCCTTTCTGACCGGCCCTCATCCCTCCAGGAAGGGGTGCTCAGAAAATGCACCTCCTCCTTACAGGAAAGGAATCCCTCCCAAGCAGAGCTGTGGAGATGAGGTGGCTTTGTGGAATTTCCCTTCAATTGACTTTCTGGGCAGCTCCCTGCAGAAGTGACCAAAATCCACTCAAACGAGGGAGAGGAAGAGAGAGCGTGTTCTGGCTTTCTCCAAGAGTCTAAATTTCTCTTTCAAAAGTGGTTTAAGGAAAAACAAGTACTGCATTATCTTCTAAAGGGCGCGAGGAAAGAGGACTTTCAGTTTGTTTGGAAGAACAATGAAGCCATTCCTTTTCTCAACCATTAATAGAGGAGATTCTAAGGACTTGCGTGAGGTTTTCCCAAAAGTAAAATACTTGGGGCAATTCACACGTAGATGGAAAAGAGAAAGTTCAGAGAGCCTGAGAACACAGCAGCTTACACGAAACGGCTTCACGCCAGCCGCACCCCACCTGGCACCGGGGAATGACACCAACAGTAATAATGATCTAATTTCAAGAGCAATAATTATACTCGGAACACCCAGCCTGCTTGTCCAGGGACAGAATGTGCCCTCCTGCTCCGTATTAATCCACAAGCTCACTCAGGAGGGTTTATGGGAACTGGCTCTACCTCTGAAGAGTTTTAGGAATCATTCCTCAACTCAACCCCAAACTTATGAGGGGAAGGGAGGATCTATAAAGAGCTGGTTACATAGGGAGGCAGAATCCTGGGAGTTCAGTCTAACAGAGGACAAACTACTCAACTACGACAATGCAGGAAGCTCTGATAAATGGCAACTGGCAGCCCTGAGTCCAGCCAAGGCCTCTGTGAGGTATGTGAGTTGCATTAACCTGCTCAGGCTGCCATAAGAAAAAAATACCACAGCCTGAGTGGCTTAAATAACAGAAATTGTGCTCACAGTTCGGAAGGTTAGAAACGCAGGATCAAGGAGACCACAGGAGTGGTTTCTTGTGAGGCCCAGGCCCAGGACCTACAGAGCACAGCCTTCTGTCTTCACATCGTCGCCCCCTGACACTGAGGGTGTGTCCCGAAGTCCTCCTGGACTAGGATCCACTCTAAGGACCTACTTGACCCTTAACGACCTCCATCTCTACACGCCATCACCCTCTAAAGCACTGCAGGTGAGGAGTCCAATAGGTGACGCCAGGGAGGGACAGTTGCCCCCAGTATAAATGGGTGCGAAGAGCTCAGGTCCAGAGCTACTGGAGAAAACAGAATTCCCACTGGCCAAACTCTGAGGCTGAGGCAGAAAAGACCCCACACGGGGCCGGGGGGCCTTCGCGATGCACCCTCAAAGCCACCTAGGTTTGAGGTGGGAAGGCAGGGACTTCAACTGTGGCTCAGGATGGATTCCAAAATCAGTTAAGCAGACCTTGACCGTGACCAGACCTATTTTATTAACACATTTCTGCCAGTTTGAGCCACCAGTCATAGAAGTGGTACAGTCATGCATGTACCATTGATGATGGTTCAAGACCCCGGCTGCCAGACATACAAACTATGCTCCTGTCATGAACGTGTTAATAAATCAGAACAGAAAATTATCAGTACACTGTAGCTCTATGTCCCAAGAGCATTGTTTCTTGAAATGAATTTCTGTTAAAATACATGCATATTAAGTGAGTGTATGTCAGGCATGATGCATATTAAATGAGTGTGTGTCAGGCATGCCGGTTATCCCAGCACTCAGGAGGCTGAGACAGGAGGATTGCAAGGAGTTTTAGGCCAGTCTGGGCTACATAGTGAGTTCAAGGTCAACATGAACTACAAAGCAAGACCTTGTCTCAGAGAAAGAAAGAGAGAGAGAGGGAGAGATTAAATTTGTGTATAGGACAGGCAAAGTGAAAACACAAGTGTCTTAGGTCATTACATGTAATACACAGAATGGAATCAAACATTTAAAGACTGGTTCGAGCCAGGTGTGGTGGCACACACCTGTAATTCCAGCACTTGGGAGGCTGAGGCAGGAGGATCACTGCAAGTTTGAGGCCTGGGCTACGTAGTGAGTTTAAGGCCAGCCTGCACTACAAAGTGAGACCCTGCCTCAAAAAAACAAACAAACAAAAAAGTTCTATGGTAGTGGTTCTCAAACTTCAGCTGGTATCAGAATCATCGGGAGGCTTGACTGTAGGACAACAGGGCCCCTGCCCAGAGATCCTAGTGGGGCTTGAGCAACTGCTTTTCTACCAAGTCCTCAGCTGCTGGTCCCAGGACCTCTTTGGGAACCGCTGCTCCAGACCTAATGAGAGTCAGACTCACAGCCACTGACAAGTGGCTTCAGCGTAGACTGGCTGGGGATCTGGGCTCCACAGGAGTTCCTCAGGCCCTCTCCCTCCCTTCCTTTCAAAATGGTACCGTCTTCTCCAGGGGCTTCCTTCTTATCAGTTTGAACCATGACTAAACCCTCACAGGCCCGGAGAAGAGCCCCTCCTCCCCAGGGAACCAGAGATCTGTCCATGGTCAGCCTCCCAAGAAGCCGCCCACAGTTCCGGCACCCCGCTGGGACCTCTCCCCTGGATCTGCAACCAGCCCCAGCCTGGCTCCCTCCGCCTCTGCCCTGGGTCCCAGTCCTGTCGGGATCTCCTGCCCAGAGGAAGCGGACTGCAGGCTTCAGTGTGGCAGCTCTGGAGCTGCACAGTCTGGAGTCAAATCTTTGCTTTGCCACCAGGGCAAGGTCTTCACCTCTCAGTGGCTCAGTTTCTCCTCCTTTAAACTAGGGGTGATGAAGTACGCCTTAGAGGAACGTCAGAGGAGAAAACTGGGTTTTAATTCACAGGCAGGGCTGCCCGGGTGTTTACTGTGACCGCGGCAGCACCACCGGGGCTGGCCCAGGTCTCTCTGCCCTGGGGCCCCCACTCGCTCTCCCTGCTGATGCGGAGGAAAGATTTAACCATCTCTGCATGTGGCTTGGACCAGGTTTTTAGAAAGCTTTCCACTGGGTAAGGCTCTGACCTTCTAGAGCCGTGCTGTCCATAGAACTTTCTGTCATGATGGGGGCACTCTACCTACACGCAGGGAGGGAGCACAGGTTGAGAGTCCTTTTATGGCTGTCCTTTGGCATCTCCTTCCTTGGAGGGGAAAGTGGAACGAAGGTGAATCCCAAGTAGGTGAAATGGCAACAAAGTTGACCCGTGTGTTCCCTCAAGTACAGAGACCGAGCCGCTGTGCGCCAGGCCTGGCTCGGGCACGGGGCACACACTCGGATGAGCACTCGGGCAGGCGCTAACCCAGCCTTCACAGCAGACACCACAGACAGAAGAGTTTCCAGTGTGTCTCCCACGGGAATGCAAGCCCCTCAGGGCAGGGACTGAGCTGGCTCCTCACTCTGTCCCCCGCACTTATATCCCAGAAAGGCAGCCTCACGTTGCAGCCAAGAGCAAGGACTCCTTCCAGGCAGGGTTTGAAGCCAGGCTTTGCCATACGTGCGTGTCCATGGGCAGGAACAGCGCTTAGCACACGGGTTTGTGACTGGGATTAAAATCATAGGGTATTTACAAGCTCCTTAGGCAGCTCCCACCAACATGCAGCGCGGCACGCTGACAAAGTTCGAAGGGAAACAAGACCAAACCCAACACCTGCCATGTAGCAGGGTCTGCATCCCTTGCATACAGGGCCACAAGTAGGTGAATGCACAGGTTTTCAGGAAAGACTTCGGTTGAGAGACAGGTACATGGGGCAGGAGGAGCACGAGCTAAGGGAGCGAGCCAGCCGTCAACAGGAGTAGACAGGGAAAACCACTGAGTGGCTGTCCAGGAACTATCTGTTGGAGCAAGGAGGGACAGTAAGTGGGCACTGTGCACGGAGGACATCAACTGCCATCAAGGCCTGGGCACAGCGACAGCCCGCGGAGCCGGGCTGTGTGAAGACAAAGCTCAGTGTGGGTGGCTCCCGTCAAGGCCTGGCCAGGGACCAACTTCCCTGTCACAGACCACAGGCTCCGTGCATTCACACAGCCCAGGTCCCTGGGCACAGCGCTGTGGGGCGGGGAGGAAGTCAGCCAGCAGACGCGGACAGACAGGCAGTGTCTGGCACGCCACTCCACTGGGAAACCGCTTTCTGCAGGAGTTCTGGGCGATGTGGTAATACCAACTTCTAATTTTCAAAGTACTTCCGAGATAATGGCCCACTTCTGCATATGAATTCGATTTCCTTTGCTGTCTTTAAAATACATTTTCCTTGCTAGGGGGCAGTTACAAACAGGATAGGTACCTATTCATGGGAGACAGGTATTATACACTGCACTACTTCCATATTATTTCCCTGCTCAACTAGAGGTAGGGAAAAAAGTTAGTGTAGAACTTTTTTACTTTATTATCTTTAAAATATAATCTTGGACCGGGTGTGATGATATACACTGGAATCCCAGCATTCCAGAGGCAGAGGCAGGAGGATTGCTGTCAGTTCAAGGCCAGCCTGGATTACATAGTGAGTTCAAGGTCAGCCTGAAATGCACAGCGAGAGCCTGTCTCAAAAATAAATAAATAAATACATAAATACATAAATAAATATAATATAATATAATCTTGGAATATGCCATGAGAAAGTCTCATTTTACCAACCTGTGGGAGATGCCAAATCCCAGAGCAGTCACCTATCATGTCCAAGGTCACACAGCTGCTAAGTGCAAGGTCATGAACTAGCCCCCCAGGTCTTCTGCCTCACGTCTGAGACTCTTATCATATCTTGCGTCTCACTTGTTCCTATGTAAAGTACAGCGATTCCAAATTCAAACAGACCAGAGTAAGACTAAAGTCATAATCTAGACACTGACCTAGGAACTGAGATTAGAATGTAGATAGAAGACACTGGTTTCTGATCCCAAAGAGCGAGACACTGAGTTTAAAGCAAAACTCACAAGTGAATAATGCCTTGTGAGCAAAACTCATAAGTGAATAATAATAAGAGTCACTTAAGGCAAATAAAAAAAGACATGATCAGAACAACTTTGCAACAATCCCAGCAAATATACTAGGCACCTACATACACTACTGCAAAGTGGTATCTATTAAGAATGCATCAGCTTCACCTATGAACAAAGTAGGTTGCTGAACGCCCCGAACTGACACAAATGCCTCATTTGGGTTCTGCAATACTGAGGACCCTCTAGACCCAGCCTACCATGATGAACAACTGATAACCCCTCCTTCACTATTTAAAGTAGGACGCCTTGTGTACCATCTTGAGAGCAAAGGCACACAGTCTGGCTGGCAGAAGGATCTCATTAAGAGGTGACCTTAACAGAAGGGGCCAACCGGGCTTATCACATACATCATCTCAATCACATCCTGACCATTACAGTCCACCAACGAAGATCAGCAAGCAAAAGCAACTTATTAGGTGAGCACTTTCACACTCACAAGTGTGGAATTTCCACTCTATTACCCTCACAAGCTCAATCAATCTCTGACCCAGGGTGAAGAAACAAATACTACAGCAACACAGAGGCTGAACTCATACTCAAGATTCCACTGTACCTGACCAAGTTGCCAGCTCTACTGTGTCTCCCTAGATGACCTCAATGTGGCTTTTCCAGCCTCAGTTTCCTTCGCCTATAACACGAGGACACAGCTGCCCTCCCTAGGGGTGGCTATAATGACCAAAGGACTCTATCTCCAGGATCCCTGGAACCCAGTAAGGCCACTCCCCCACTGCCACCACTGAGCGCCCATGGGACGAGTGCGTCCCACCCCAGCCTCGGTTCTCATGCAAGTTATCGAGAATACCCGTTGGCCAGGAAAATGGAATACACCCAGAAATGCTTGTGATCTCTGCTTGTGATTCTTCAAAAGCTGGTAGCTGCCTGGCCTTCAGCTTTAATGTCCATCAGAAACTCCAAGGGAACCACTTAAAAATACTGATGCCAGGTATCACCCCCAGAAATTATGATTCGAAAGAACCAGGCACTGGTATTCATGTGGCTGCACTGGTGATTCAATCATAACAAAGGCTGAGAAAGAGTTGTGTATTAACTGGAAAGAACTTAAGGACTGGCTGTGCTTAGCATGTACAAGGAGGGGTGCAATATATAAGTAGGTAATGATATCACAACTGCACGTATTGCTGATGATGTCCGGATTTTCTCTCCAGCTCTCTCCCGCCAGAGCCCCTCATGACTGATTTCCTACTCAGCAGAATGTCCAGCAAACACGCCAAATTTAACATGGTAAAAATAAATTCCTTGCCCCTCCAACCTGTTCCTCCGCAGGCTTCACCATCTTGCCCATAGCTCAGACCAAATCCTCGGAGAAACCCCTGACCCTCTTCCTTTCACACACTACTGTGTCTTGAGCATGAAAGACCCCTCCGTCAGCTCTACGCTCAAGTAAGGTCACAGGCTCTGACAACACATTTGACACTGCACGGCCAGCAAGCCTAAAACATTAACCCTCATCCACCGATGGCGAACCTTTTAGAGCTTTCAGCGATACAAACAGCCTGCTGTGGCACATGTGGCCTAGGTTCACCACCACTGACTACGCCCTGTCTGGAAAATGTCTGCGGGCACCTGCGCTAGCCATGTGGGGCAGAGCAGTGAATAGAGAAGATAAGAGTTCCTGTAAATGAATGAGCATGGATGTGTTCCAGTGAAACACAATTTGCAAAAAGAGGGCGCTGGTTGCATTTGACTGCAGGTGTAGTTTGCCAACCTTTGGTTAGAACATTAGCTCAAACACAATGAGCACTTGAAAAGGTCTGTATGGCTGGGGATGTGCTTGGTGGAAGACCATTTGTCTAGCACATGAGACCCTGGGTTTGATCCTTGGCACCCAAAACACACACAGACACACATACACACACACACAAAGATCACTGTAGAAATTAATTAAAACACTATCCTCTGCTCAGATCACAAGTAGAATACTACATCTCATTTTAGCATAAAATAAGCAATCCAGTGTAAAAAAAAAAAAAAAGTAAAACAAAGACAGTGATCTGGGCATAGTGGCACATGCCTGTAATCCCCAGCATTCCAGGGGGTGAGGCAGGAGGATTGCTGCAAGTTGGAGGGCAGCCTGGGATACTTAGTGAGGTCAAGGCTGGCCTGCACTACAAAGTAAGACCCTGTCTCAAATCAACAATCAATAAATTAAATTCAATTAAATTAAGACAGTGATACATTAAAGAGTATTCAGTTCACCCAGATGGGTGAGAATGTAAAACCCTACCATTAGGGTTTTCATGGAACTGGAGACATTTTTGTACGAAACAAGATTTAATGGCACCGTGACAGCTCCCCAAACACCAGCAGCATATGATGGAAGGTGGTCAACTTGCTGTATGTGCAGACCAGAAAAAAGAGGTAAAAATGGGCAGGAACTACCAGAAAGAAAATACATCATAATTTTGCATTTTACTCTGAGGTCATAAAAGTCAAGCAAGAGATTTTCCTATTGTCCAATTCCTGGAAGGGGTTCCTATTCTTAGTATGGGCTAAAAGATCTCTTTAAACTAGTACAAGTTGAGTAGCCCTTGTCCAAAATGCTTGGGACTAGAAGTTTTCAGGTATCAGAGTGTTTTGGATTTGGTAATATTTGCATAGACTTTACCAAATGAGCAACCCTAACCTAAAAATCCGTCCGGATGCAAAGTAAACACTGAAAAATCAATAGCATTCCTGTACACAAACTCATTGAGAGAGAAATCAAGGAAACAACACCTTTCACAACAGTATCAAGAAAAAAATGCCAATGAATCAATCTAACAAAGGAAGTGGAAAGATCTCTACACTGAGAACTACAGCACTCTCAAAAAGGAGATGGAAGCAGATTCCTGAAAATGGAAAGACAGCCCGTGCTTGGACAGGCAAAAACTAACAGAGTGAAAAAGGCTGCTATCGTGACCTTCTTCACGGTAGCCCACACTGCCTTCTCCAGGTGTCCGTTTATTGCTTCTGCTTTTTCTTCCCTTACTCAACCCAAGCTTGTTTCTCCCTCACTCTTCACTTTCACTTTCTTGAATAAACTTGGCCAATGCGTTTTGCTCATTTTGCTCATTTTGCTCATTTTGCTCATTCTTTGTTTGAGATGAGAAGAACCTGGACTAACCGCAGAGGGAGAGGCAGGCAGCCCAGAACCTGGTAATAACATCTGTTGGCAAGTCACTTGTAGAAGGAGTTACATAATACCTTTATAATACCTACTACAAAAATAAATAAATAAAGGCCATACTCCCAAAACTATTGTACAGATTTATGGAATCCCAATCAAAATACTAGCAACATATTTCACAGAACTAGAGAAAGCAATCCTAACACTAATATGGAACCAGAAGAGACCTAGAATAGCAAAAGCAACAAGGATAAGGCAGAGCACATCACAATCCCTGATCTGAAGTTACACTATAAAGCTACTCTAATAAAAAACAACATGGTACAGGGAGGTTTGGGACAGACCCAAGGATCAATGGAATAGAAAAAAAGATGCAGAAACAACAGCAAACACACTCAGGTACCTTACCTTTGACAAAGGCATCAAACACCTGCACTGGAAGACAACCTCTTTCATAAATGGTGCTGGGAAAACTGGCTTCCCATGTGCTGAAACTGAACCTAGACCCGTATCTCTCACCGTGCACTAAACTAAAATTGCAATGAACTGAAGATCTAAATATTAAAACCGAAACAATCTGCTAGAAGACAGACTGGGTAAAACTTTTGAAGACATAGGTATAGGCAAAGACTTTATGAACAAAACCCTGATCTAACAGGAAATATTACAAAGAATCAACAACTGGAATCTCATCAAATTAAAATGTTTTTTGCACAACAAAAGAAACTACCTATGAATGGGAAAAAAAATTTATCAGTTACTCCTCAGACACACTTCTAACATCTAGATTGTATAAAGAAATCAAAAAAATCAGACCATTCAAATTTCAAGACCCAATCCAAAAATGGGCATCTAAGATGAATACACACTTTTCACATAAAGTACAAGTCGCAAATAACTGTACAAAAAAAAAATGCTTAACATCATTGTTCATTTGAGAAATGCAAATTAAAACAACACTGAGATTGTATCTCACTCCAGAAACAATGGTTATCATCAATAAATTAACCAATAACAAATGCTGGCAAGGCTATGGGGAAAAAGGAACCCTTCTCCACTGCTGGTGGGAGCGCAGATTGGTACAACCACCATCAGTATGGAGAATCCTCAAAAAACTAAAACTAGAGGTTCCATTTGACCTAGTTATGCCCCTACTAGGTATCTTTCAGAAAGCTAAAAGCATCACAGCACAGTGATATGGGTACACCATGTTTATAGAAGCACAATTTACAACAGCTGCCTCTTGGAAACAGTCCCTACACCCATCAGGTGGTGAATGGATTGAAAAAAAGTGGTATTTGTATACCATGGAGTACCAGTGTGCTATAAAGAAGAACAAACTTGCGAGTCATTTGTGGGAAAATAGATGCACCTCCAGATCAAGTTAAGTGAAATAAATCAGACACATAAACTTGAATATCACAGTAAGAGAGGTTTTCAAGTAGGAGGACCACCCACGTGTGTTTTAAGGAAATCTTCCTTCCACTGAGAGAAGAGAGTGAGTTGAGGTCAGAGACAAGCAGGGAGAACACAAGCTCCAAGAAGGCAGGTATCTTTTCCGCACTCCCTGAGGATCCAAACACCAGCATTTGGGAAGCATTCACTGAATGAATGAATGAATGAATGAATGATGATTGATTGATTGATTCCCAGGGAGCACTGTGTGCATGCATCACTGGAAATCAAATCCAGTGATTCACGAATACTAGCCTAGCACTCTACCCCTGAGCTACACCCTACCTCCCTCCCAAAGGCATTTCTAAAGTGCTATCTATAGGATTTGATGTCAGATGAGAGTGAACAGGTAAGGATGACTCACAGGCTTGTCCCTTAAGAAGTTCACGGATAACAGTGCCAACAACCCAAAAGGCAATGCAATGTCATGAAGGGAGAAAAGAAACCTAGCTTCCAGCGCATGCACATGTAAACAGCATAGTCACTCAGGAACGTAACCCTGAAAGGCCTGCTGGACAGTCAGCATATAAATTCACTTATTCAGTGAACCAACATCACTCTGATGATCCAGGTAGCATCCTAGCTGTGACACTGCCACCACCTCCTGCTTCTTGACAAGTTGCCCAGCCCCCTTTGAACCTTTCAAATCCTCATCTGGAAAGTACGATGCCTGCTTCATAGATTGTCCAAGGATTACACGCAAAACTGAACAAAGTTCCAAGTCTACAGGACCCATTCGACAGGTATTAGTGATGATCAATATGACTAGCTCAATGGATCCATCTAATCACGAGTCTCAGTGTGAGGATGTTAGTAGAAGCAATAGCTAAAATGCAGGGTGGCTCAGGGATACAGCACTTGCCTAGCATGTGTGAGGCCCTGGCTTCCCTCTCCAGCACCAGGCCCCCCAAAACATTTAACGCAGATTCCCAAGACCCACCCAGACTTAACAAGGATCAGAACACCTGGGAGATGAGGTAGAAGGGTCCTCCATGTGCATTTTAATAACATATCAAATGCTAATACACATAAGTAAATAGGACTTTCAACATTACAAAAGCAGTTGGGCGTGATGGTGCAGGCCTGTAATCCCAGCACTTGGGAGGCTGAGGCAGGAGGATTGTTGCGAGTTCGAGACCAGCTTGGGCTACAAAGTGAGCTCACAGCTGGCCTGAACTGCACAGCAAGACCCTGTCTCAAAAAGACAAAAAAAAAAAAAATTTACAAAAAATACCATGCTAACCCTCACTCCTATGCTAAGTTCCGTTTCTAGTTATCCATCTATTCTCATACACCACCCCACCCCACCCCCACCCCCGTCTGCCCGCACATGTGTATTTAAAGCTATCTTAAATGATTAACCTTAGGTGGATCTAAAATGCATCTTCCTACCTCTGGGGGCAGAAGTTTACCTTTTCTCCTACAAACCTCCTGGTATTCTCTCCCATAAATAAGTAAACAAATGCTAATGACGAAAGTCTCTGATATTGGAATCCTGTCCTGAGGCACCCCCTTGCCATCATTTCCACAGCCTCTCCCAGTCCTCATCTCTGAAAGGACTGAAGCACAAGAAACATCGTCCCGGAGGGACTCGACCACACGCAGTTTGCAGGGACGGCACCCGCTGTGTCCAATGCCAAAGCCCGGCTCTGCCCACTGCGCTCCTGGCAGCCACCTTCGTACCATCCTTGCACACAGAAACTGTCACGGAACCGCCTGCAGGAGGAAATGTGGCAGCACCTCGCAGAGGGCAACCGGGCTCCTTGAGCCGTGGAAAAGTTCCATGCGAGACTTGTGGGGAAAGTTCACAATGTCCGTGGTGCCCAAGCTCCACACCCTGCATCAGCGGACCAGTCTCGGCCCAGGACAAAGCGGGGTGAGCAGACCCAGGGCTGCAGGGGGTGCAGCAAATTGTCCACCTAACACATCAGAATGGACACTAGGCTACCTCTCATGTGGACCAGATGCAGGACTACAGGGATGAAGGAAAAAAATAAGTACAGGAGATAAACTTATAAGAGGTGTTATAAACCGGGCATGGTGGCCCACCCGTGTAATCCCAGCACTCGGGAGGCTGAGGCAGGAGGATCATTGAGAGTTTGAGACCAGCCTGGGCTACAAAGTAAGCTCCAGGCCAGCCTGAACTGCAGAGGAAGACCCTGTCTCAAAAAAGGACAAAGAAAAAACAAAAAGAGGTGTTATAATGTTTATTTCACTGTAGAAAATCAGCAGTGAATTTTAATACACTTTTGGGGTGTTCAACACCTTGCTTGGGGCAGCAGTTATTGAATAAAATTGCCAAAAGTCACCACACCAAATGTGTAAGGGAAAGGAACTAAGGTGGATGTTGTGGCACACACCACTAATCCTAGCACTCTGGGAAGCTGAGGCAGGAAGACTTCAAACTCAATTCCTGCCTGGGCAATTTAGCAACTTAGCAAGGCCCTGTCTCAAAATACAAAATAAAAAAGGCTGAGGATGTTCAAAGCTCAGTGCAAAGGCCCCGAGTTCTATCCTCAGTCCTACAAAAAGGAGGAGGAGCAAGGAGCCACCTCAAAGCAGACAGAGCCCTGGTGAATTGGTCAATGCTTAGTAGAGTCAGTACGGAAGAGTGTAAGACCCAGAGAATCCAGCTGAAGGCCCAGATCCCACTGCAATGTCGCGTGCAAGTCCACACCAGGAGGCCGAGGAACCTGCGATGGAAGACTGAGGATCTGCGCCAGAAAGTCCGAGGGCCGGCACCGAAGCCTGAGAGTCCGTGCCACAGGCTGAAAGGTCCACGCTGGAATCAGAAGAATCCATGCAGAGAACCAGGAAACGCTGCCCAAGGCAAAGGCGAAGACCAAAGCTCCCCGCCAAAGTGTCTGTGCCCCAGGGCCAGTAGATGACACTGCTAAGCCAAGGACCAGAGCTCCTCCCAAGAAAACGGGAGCATCCTTGGGGAAGGCCGAGCCCAGCCGGAGGAGAGCTGCGGCGCCTTTCCATGGTTCCCCGGAACGCTGCCGACTCAGCCAGCGGGGCTGTCCCACGCCAGCTGACCCTTAATGAACCAACACACCTGGAAAGTCAGCCCAGCTTTCATCTACAACATTTGGATCTCCGTTAACGAAGAGTAACAGCAGATTCTTAAGAGATGTCCCCAAAATGGTACCAAAGCCACACAATTTCAAGATTTCTATGCACTGAGTAAAGGCCTCCCACAGCCAATTGCTCTAAGCCGTCTGCGTTTCTACCCTTATGTCATCAGCTTTCTCTGAAACAAGTCCCCAGGCAGTCTCCCGTCACCAGGGGCAGTTTCGACAACAGCACAGGCTTTGCAAGATGGCATTTCACCAACGCAGCCACAGCCAGCCACAAGGCAGCAGGGTTCAGCCACTCTCTGTGGCCCACTTCCGGCCCCAGGACCTTCGACCCACTTCCGGCCCCAAGATCCCCAACCCACATCTGGCAGGGCTCCTTCACTGCTAGCCTTCTGCTGTTCTCCGCAGACCCCCTCGGACCCAGGCCTTTGCAGGGCAGCAGGCAGCCGGACATTACCAAGGTACAGCAAGGGAGAGGGACAGTCCCTGAGAGTCTCCAGGACTTGGACAATCTTGTTCCTGGCTGGACACAGTTCACAAGCTACACCCCTTGTTTCCAGTAACGGGAGAATTACTGAATAAACAGTAATGGGGAAAATGTGCTACTTTGGAAAAAATGGGGGCTCTTTTAGAACAAATATGAAAAGAAATTCTCCACTGTACTGCTAGAAATGAAACAAGAAAATAGCTAAGAGAAAATGCATATGGAGATTTAGATGATCCTGGGGTTTAAGAAAGACCTGAATGGGCTTGGGGTGGATCTCACCCTCAGAGAACTTGTTTATCATGTCCCTGGTTCAGTCCCCAGCACCAAATGCAAACAAACAAAAGCTGCACGAAAAGAAACAGGCATGAATATGCATGATGTAACCGTCAGAAATAAACGGTGTTCAACAACAGTCGAAGATGTAATGCCATGAGAGTTACCCATCAAAAATTAAAGAACCGAGATTCGAAACCGTTTACAGTTGTGTAAAAAGCATGTGTGTATGGGGTACATGCAAATATGTGCATAAAGAAGTTTGGGAGGCTGGGCGTGGTGCCGCACAGCTGTAGTCCCAGCACTCAAGAGGCTGAGGCAGGAGAATCACTGACAGTTCCAGCCTGGGCTGCATAGTGAGTTCAAGACCAGTCTGAACCACAAAGCAAGACCCTGTCTCAAAAAAAAAAGTTCAAGGGAAGATGAAGAAACAACTAAAGCACCAGCAGGAGGTAGACCTGGCTAAGGAAATAAACTGTCCTCTCCTCTGTTCCTATGGTTTAAAACTTCTCGCAGAAATACAAAACAAAATACTGTTCTTTAAAAATCCACAAACATCAGCAGCCATAGTATATGGCCCAAATCCAATGAAATCTGAGATGAAAAGTAATCAACCAAAAAGAAGGTGAAAATTCAGCTTTTCTTTACAAGGTGGACCTCCTATCCAGGGGCTACTTCCTGGCTGGGCTTATTGTAGCATTCTCACTTAAAGGAAGAGAGATGCACAAGGAAATCACTAAGGGGCCTCCAGCTTTAAAATTCTATGAACTGAGTCAGGCACCGTGGCGCAGGCCTATAATTCCAGCTGCTCCACACAGGCTGAGGCAGGATGGCCACAAGTTCAAGGCCAGCCTGGGCAATTTATCCACAGTGAGACCCTGTCTCAAAATAAAACTCTAAAAACATCTGAGGGTGCAGCTCCCTATAAGGCCCTGAGGTTCAAGCCCTAGTAAGACAAGAAAGTAAGTAAATACAGGATGGCCATCACTGCAGACATCTGACTTCACATAGTCACGCCCCTCTTTTAAAAGTACAGCACTGGATCAGCAACACCAACAGGAAAAGTGGCTTAAAGCCATGAGACAGCCTAACCCGCACATCAGCCTTATCTGGAGCACTGTGGAGACACACCAGGTCCGGCACGCACGCCCCGGAGTCTCCACTGCACTGAACAGGTGTGGAGCAGGTGCCCAAGATTCTGCATCTCTATCAAGTTCCCCGGCGATGCTAAGGCTGATGCAGCCCTGTGGGGAGAAGACTTTCCCGGAGCACAGCAAAAGATGTTTCCCCAGCACCATCCCCAGCAGCAGGGTTTTCAGACTGTCCCTTGGGAAATGCCAGCCTGCTCCCTGCTTTCAGAACAATCTCCCCAGTGGGAAGCAGCTCAACAGAGCAGCTCAGAACACAAGCTCACTCCGGAGCCAGGCAAGCCAGGGGCAGAACCTGTTCTGACACTTACTGGCTCTATGTCCCTAGGCAACACAAAACACAGTATCTCAGCCTGAGTGTCCTCAAGTGTAAAATAAGTGACAATAGTTCCTTCCCCTCCAGCTATCAAATAGACCCAAGTCATCAATGAGAAGTTAGCACACTTTCCCATTTCCCTGAATTTACTTTTTTTGTTTTGTTCTGGAGGCAGGGTCTTGCTTTGTACCTCAAGCTGATCTCTAACTCCTCTGATCTTCCTGCCTCAGCCTCCCCAATACTGAAACTACAGGCATGGGTCACCCTACACCTACACTTCCCCTGCCCCTTCACTTTGAAAACCCACAAACACAAAGTGCATCAAGAGTTCTGTGCCTTACCTAAAGCTACGGAGACGGTTTACTTACTGTTAGTTATTTTGCACGTTAACCACCCCTCACTCTCTAGGAGAGGGACCAAGGAATCGCCAAGAACAGGTCCTGAATACACCACAGTTAAAACAGGCTGGCCTTGAACTCACTTTGTAGCCTGGGCTGGCCTCGAACTCAAGGCGATCCTCTCTCCTCGGCCTCACCAGCGCTGGTCAACAGGCGCGCGCCGCCAGGCCAGGCCAGGCCATCAGGAGTCACTTAGATAAGGCTTTTTCACCTGTTTCCTCCGACAAGCTTAGAGATCTCCGTAAGACCCCCTCCCCTGTAATCACTCAAGGTGGAAAGGAAAATTCCACCCAACGCGGCTAAGGCTGGGCAAAGACGCACTCCTAGTGGCTATCCGAGTCTCAATCAAACGCACAACGTGGAAGCAGATCTCTCTCAATAAGTGTCCTCACTCATACATTAAAAATAATAAAGGGATATTTGACACGCGCGAGCGCACGCACAGCGGAAGCCCGTAGAGCTGGCAGGAGATGTTGGGTGAAGAACATCAAGAGGGGTGGGGACACTACGGGCGGGGGCACTGGCTCAGGACGCCCGCGTTACGCTTTGGTTGCGATCAGATGAAGGCAGCGGCTCCGAGCTGCTTTCTTAAAATGAAACAAAAACCCCTGCGCGGTGGGCGCCCGCGTGGGATGCAGGCGGTTCTCAGCCCGGCAGGGTTCCTCCTCCCGGCAGCTCGTCCTCCCCCTCGGCCTGGGCGCCCGCCCCCCGCCGCCCGGTGCCCTGTCCCTTCCCGGGGCTCGCGGGCCGTAGGAAGCCGGCGGCGCCTAGAACGCGCCCTCGCCCCTGGCACGCGGCGCCGGCACACGGGCGTGCGCTCACCAGAAGAACACGCGCGAGCAGAGGTTGGCGTCCTGCAGCGGGTTGGGCTTCGCCTGCTGGTGCACAGGGAGCATCTTGCCGAGCGGCCGGGGCGCGCAGTCCGGGAGGGAGGCGCGCCGGGGATGCTGGAGCTCGGGCCGCCGCGCCGGTCCGCTCGGCTGGAGCCCGGGGACAGCCGCTTCCGGG
>NW_004955404.1:14692948-14700610 GCF_000276665.1 Chinchilla lanigera | reverse complement strand
GGACCACGCGGCGCGCAATGCCGGGCTCCGAGTCGCCCACGTGCTGTGAGCCGGCCGCGAACTTTGCCGAAGTTCAAGATCAGCGCCCAGGCACCGACCCAAAAAGCTGGAGGGGGTGGTGCCAACTCTGCCCGCCCAGCTGCTCGGAACCGCCTCCTGGACGCCCGCTTCTTGGAGACTCGCGGGGAGCTGCCTGCCGCCTTTGGCAGCCAGACCCCCAGGCGCGTGGGTCTCATCCGGACCAAACAGGATGCTGGGGGAGGTTCTCCCACCTGTGGCCAAGCGTTTAATCGCGGACTAGGCGGGGAGTGGCACAGACTCTCTCTGTGGAGCTGCAAGCCCACAAGACAGGCGGGAACGTGAGATTGGGGTTTAGATATTTGAGGAGACACGGGTTGGGCTTTTGGCTTCTGGCAGGTTGCGTTGCGAAGTGGGCCACTGTGAATATTTGGCTGCGCTCTTAGACTGGGGAGGACTGGTCGGAGGAAGAGAGGCTGCCTGCCGGATCCTAGCAGAATAACAGGGGCAAAGAGAGCAAATGTTACAGACAGCTTGTCCAAGATCTGAGGGTCAGTAGTGATGAAACCTGATTTACACTCACGTCAGCCTAGGATTGAGGTCTGTAGCGAGGGAGAACGTCATCGTCCATGAAAAGTACCCGAGGTGCGCTGGCTTAATGAATGAATGATTTTAAGAAAGAATCGACCAAATCTTGTTCCTAGTTTTTGGACTCCCACTCATAAACCCTGTTACAGGTGCGGGCTAATTTACTAGCTCAGCGCTAAATAAATAAAGGTCGGAGATTACAAATTCATAGTACTCATAGTACCAAGATCATTTTATATTGCTGTACTTTGATCATTTCCCTTGTACCTTTGTTAAACTTGCCTGATTAATAGTGACTTATTTTTTTTTAAAAGCCTCAGTGTGGCTGGGCGTGATGGTGCACGCCCACAATCCCAGTACTCAGAAGGCTGAGGCAGGAGGATTGTCCCAAGTTTGAGGCTAGCCTGGGCTACACAGTGAGTTTAAGTCCAACCTGGATTACAAAGCAAAATCCTGTCTCAAAAAACCAAAATAAATAAATAACTGTTACAAACAATTATGTAAAACATAGTTGCACGGGGCCAGTAGTCCAAGCTACTACTGTAGGGTTGGTGGTGAGGCCAGAGGATCAGCTGAGCCTGTCAGTTAAGGCCAACCTAGGCAATATAACTAGGCCCTATCTCTTAAATGTGAATAAAGCCATGGGCCAGGGATATAGCTCAGCGGTACAAGCACTTGCCTGGCAAGCACAAGGTCCTGAGTTTGATTCCTGGTACCAAAACAAAAAAATCCAAATAATAAAGCCAGGCATGGTGGTGCATGTCCATAATTTCAGCACTCAGAAGGCTAAGGCAGGAGGGTCAAGTGAAGTGTGAGGCCAGTCTAGACTACATAGTGAGTTCAAGGCCAGGCTGAACTACATGGCAATATTTTGTCTCAAAAAAACAAAAACAAAATTATAATAAATAAAAATCAAAGGCAAAAGAACTGCAATATGTTGATAACTTTTGAGCCAAACAATGGAAGGTTTATTACACTATTTTCTTTGATATTTTACATATGTTTGCATCTTCTGTCACAAAAAGGAAGATATTTCTTATTTGAATATTGTAAGAAAATTATGATCTCTATAGCCCATCGTGATGGCACACACCTGTAATCCCAGCACTCTGGGAGGCTGAGTCAGGAGATTCAAAAGTTCCAGTCCAATCTGGGCTACTTTGCAACTTAGTAAGACCCTGTCTCAAAAGAAAGGCTGAGGATATTGCTGAGTGTGAAAGCTTTGAGTTCTATCTCCAGTATCTCAAAAACTGAAAGAAAGAATTATTGGATTACCTCCCTTTCTTTGTGAGCTGTTTCTCAGACAATGCAATCTGTAAACCAAAATAGGCAGCCCTCCCTTGATTTACAGTGCTCCTTGAAACGCCCTAAATTTTCTAGCCCAATGAATGTTTAGCTACCGGTTCTGCTTCAAAGCTGAAGAATTTGCCAGCTAAAGTTAGAAGTCTAGGGAACTCTGTGCGCTGCATGCGCACGATTATGTCAGAACCATAATTAGCAGTCTCCTCACTGCCAGAGCACTTGGTCCTTAGTCCCTTTAGCTTTCACTGAGGTTTGCTTTTTTTTTTTTTAACTAAGCTGTTTTGATAGTACTTAACATTCTTTTCTGATCATTAACTAATGCGGGAGTGAGAAGATACTAAGACCCAGTCTGGGATTGTAAAGATAAGATTAGATAGAGTCAGGGCACCAGAACTCCAGTCTTTTCTTTGTTACCTAAACATTCTTATTTTTTCAGGTCTGTAATGGCAATCATAATCTGACCTTTCTACCTCATAGGATTACTGTGAATCTTGAAACTTATGAATGCGTTCTGAAAGCAATGTACAAGTGAAAGTCTCCCCCACTTATTTAACACATATGGGGGCAGGGGTGCAGCTCAGTGGTAGAGCACTTGCTTAGAATATCCAGGGCCCTGAGTTCAATCCTCAACACCACACACAAAAAAATTGTATAAAATATATGTTTAGTGAATGCCTTTTGGGTACTTGATAACTAGGCCAAGAACTAGCTTACAAAGGTAGAAAAGATGTCTGAAGAAAGCCCTCTATCTGCCCTTGTTTACTGACCTTAAATAATTCAGTATTATAACTAAATAGAGAGTGTCTTGTTTACTTTCTCATTGCTGGGACGAACACCCAATACCCACAAGTTAGAGAAGGTGAGGTTTATTCTGGTTCACAGTTTGTAAAGATTTCAGTCCATTGTAGGCTGGTTCCAAGGCAACACAGCATGGCAGAGGGGCATAGCTGAGGGAAAACAATCCATGGCATGGCAGGGAGGAAGCAGCAAGCACTCTAGGCAGGAAGAATAAATATATATCCAGGCCACTCCCACAGTGATATACCTCCTCCCACCAGACTTCACCTCTCAACATCACATCGAGCGACAGACCTGTCAGTGGACTAATTCAGTATCACAAGCCGATGATCCATCACCTCCCAAAAGCCCCACCTATGAGCACCTGACACTTTGAGGGGACATCTAGATGTAAGCATAACAGACATAGTAACAAGTGTCAGAGACAGAAAAATTGGAGTGCCTATGTGTCACTCTTAGTAATGGCAGTAGTGCTGTTGTGGGAAAAAGTCTAGCAATTCTTTTGTTTTGTTTTGGGGTTTTTTGTTTCTGGTTTTTTTTTGGAGATAGAATCTTGCTATGTGGTTTAGTCTGGCTTGAACTCACAGGGTAGCCCAGACTGGCCTCAAACTTGTGGCAATCCTCCTGCTTCAGCCTTCTGAGTGCAAGTCCGGCAATTCTTTCAAAAGTTCAAAGAATTATCCCATGACTCAGCAATTCCACTCCTAGGAATATACCCAATAGAAATGAAAATAGAGGGTTCACGTGAGAATTTCCACACAAATATCATAGCATTATTCATGAAATCAAAAAGAAGTAAAAACAACTGCCCATCAACTAATGAAGGAATAATAAAATATGGTATGTCCATACAATAGAATATTATTGGCATTTCATAAAAAGAAATGAAATGATGTTATGACATAGATAAATGTTGAAATTATTATACCCAGTGCATTACTCGGATTTCCACCACTGTGACAAAATGCAGTAGCTTAATACAAAACAACTTACAAGAAAGAATGGTTTATTTTGGCTCAGTTTCAGAAGTTTCAGTCCCTGATCACTGTGGCTTTGGGCCTAGTATGGTAAAGTACAGTATGGTAGTGGGCACATGTAATAGGGGAAGACTCTTCAACTCACAGCTTCCTGGAAGTAGGGGCGGTCCAATATCTCCTCAAGGCCATACCCGCAATGACCTAACTTCCTCCCACGAAGCCCCACCTCCTAAAAGTTTCACCAACTCTCAGTAGCACCACAGGCTGGCAACAAAGCTTTTAGGGCATGGGCCTTTGGGCAGACATTTAAGATCCAAAACCTAACACTAGGTAAAGGAAGCCAGCCACAAAATACCATGTGAGATATAATTCCATTTATATGAAAGGTCCACAACTGGCAAATCTGTAGAGATAGAAAGGTGATTCACATTTGCCTGGGGGAGGAGTTGGGGAGAATGAAGAGTGACTGCCAGCAGGTGCAAGGGAGGTGACAGGATATGGGTGTGTGGCACTGGGTTGGTCCACTGATGGGTTTATAGTGAGGTGTGCTGTTGGGAGGTAAAGCTTGGTGGGAATAAGTGGGTCCCTGTGGGTCCCCATGGGTCACTGTGGGCATGCCCTGGAACAGTATATATCCCTCCTCTTCCCTTCATCCCACTCTGCTTCCTGTCGGCCATGGTATGAGCCAGCCTCCTCCGCCATGCCACCCTGCCTTGGAACCAGCCAATGAAGGACTGAAGCCTCTTCAGACTGTGAACCAAAATAAATCTTTCCTTCTTTAAATTATGGCATCAGGTATTGTGTCCCAGCAACAAGAATATAACTAAGACAGAGACATAAAGAAGATGTCAGCTTTTTTACTCATGAAAGGTAGGACAGAGGTTGGCTCTATCATGAGGGTTAATATTTGAGCCCCTAAAAAACTTCAACCAGCCATTCACTGGCAGAAGCTGATTGCCTTAGGTCTCCCAGAAGGGATGGGCATGGTACAGCCAGCAAGTCAGATGTAGCATCTTTGCAAACAGGCAGATTTAGAAAAGAGGACTAGGAGGGGTACATTATTCATAGTTCCCTGTTGTAGACCCCCTGCAGGAATGGGGAGGGTCAGTAACAAAGGAAAGAAAAGTCAAGAATGTTCCCCTCCCAAAGTGCCCCCCTCATAAACCTGGAAAGTAAAGAACAAGTGTTCCATCAACAAATTATTAAGCCTTCACAATATAGAGAAGACTTGGAGAAAATACCAAGGGAGGGTGGACCTTGTGCTGATAATTCATTCCCAAGCAAAACTTGAAGGGGCCTTTCTTGATGCAAATGTGTGCCTTTGCAAATGGTGAGTGGCTAATGTCAAAAGACAAAACTCACAATTCAAGGGGCTGGGGATTTAGCTCAGCAACAACAGTGCCTGCCTGGCAAGCACAAGGTCGTGGGTTCAATTCCCAGTACCAGATAAACAAAAACAAAAACAAGGGGCTGGGGATTTAGCTCAGCAACAACAGTGCCTGCCTGGCAAGCACAAGGTCGTGGGTTCAATTCCCAGTACCAGATAAACAAAAACAAAAACAAAAACTCACAATTCAGTGCAAAGATCTAAGTAAAACAGAAATGTGTTCCCATGGTCCGAATAGAACAAGATGAAAAAGCAGGGGGAAAAAAAGGGCTGGTCATTTCACTCATGTGGCTGGTCATGTCCTTGTAAGGTGAAGATGGGGAGCAAAACAGTGGAAAATACTCTCTGGTTAATGGCAGTTTGCCTCAGTTTACCTTTTTTGTGTAAGGATTAAGGAAGAGGAAATTTGATTATCATGCTAACTAAATCCAGGCGATCTGGGGAACTTGGCTATTAACTCTCTAATCTTGATAACAATTTAGTTTCCGTTCTGTGACATAGAACTCTAGCATGGGTGACTTCATTTTTATTTTTGTCTGGTCTGTTGCACTCCAGTGCAGGAGCTTAGACTGAAACAAAGGCCTCCTATGGTGTTTATTTAACACTAGATGGTCTTCAAGGTGATTCTTAAACAGGGGATCAAGTGTCAAATATACTTGTCTAACAAAGCAGCACTAAAATGGTTCATCGGAGTGCACGTTCTCAAGACTGTATCTATAGGACACGTGACAAATGGCATTCACAATTGAAACACACTCGTGTGGGTGTCCTCAGTTCCCAATACAGTGACAAGTGTCCAATCATTCCACTTTTTGGTAATAGATTCTACCCCCGTAACCTCCAGGTTGGCACCTGACTTGAATCTAGCTGATCATAATGTGTCATAACATAATTTCCCTCATAACCCATACAGGGCCAACTGGCTTTCTTCCTTGGGAATTGTTTGCTAGGACTAAAAAGCAGACTGCCTCAGTTTGCTTCTGATCGTGTCCCTAGGATATGACCCGTAAGAGCTAGTAGTAACCATGTTTTCCTTTTACATAGAAAAAGGATAAAGCAGTTACCCAAAGGAAAGCCACATGCTCAGCAACAGTTTACTGTATTACACCACTCTTGACAGCTAAGAATTGTCCCAAGAGCTAGAAATACACAAGTGAGTAAGATGAGTCATACAAAGGACAGTTGTAGTGGCATTATACCTTCGGGGTTCTGAGAGCTACTAGGATTTCTACTTAGACTATATGTTCTGTCACTGTCTAACCCATACCTTCTGGGCTTCTCTCTATGACTAAAGCAGTACATTGCTTATCAGAAGCTCTTTACTTAAAGGCCTTTTCTGGCTAAGGAAGCACAGTGGGCCTATAGACAAGCACCCTGGAATTAACCTGCAACCAATGATAGACAGGAAGCGGGTGGGTAAATACCCCAGCTCTCTTGCCTCTCGGAGTACGTGCTGGGTCTCATAGTGCTTCCCAGGCAGATGGCACCTAGCTGCCTGAGTGGCACACACATCCTTTATAGACTTTCTTCCCTTCTCTGCCGCATTTCTGCACCCCCTCCAAGTGTTTTCTGGGATCCCCTCCAAAGTAAACTACTTGCACCCTGATCCTTATCTCGGGTCTGCTACTAAGGAGCCCAGATTAAGACACTTACCAAAAACATCCTTCCAGTTTCTGAAAAATACATCCTCTTGCACTCATTGAAGTAGAAGCTGGTAGCACAGACCCTGGGCTGTGCAGTGTGGTAGCACTGTCCGCACAAAGATCTGGAGGATTTGACATGCAGCTGGCCCCAACTGAGATGTGCCGTACACATAAAACACAAAAAGATTTTAAAGACCCTACCTCCAAAGAAACTCATTAATGGCTTTTTACACTGATTACCTGTGACAGTGATAAGACTTTGGACACATTGGTTTAAAAATACCTTACTAATAATCTAAAACTACTAATAAATCTAAGTGAGGTATAGCTCATTTTATATGAGGTAAATAATCTAAATGAGGTATAGCTCATTTTATATTTCTACAGTAGTGCTGCCCTAGTCAATGGATGGCTCCGAGACCACCAATTGCTTTCTCCCTGGAGAAAACAAGGAATGGAGTCATGTTATTACAGCAATCCCTTTAGTGTGCAATGGAACAAAGTCATCCTCAGGTTTCTGAACTTTGTTATTAGTAATAAATTGCTGTGTCATGCTTCTCTTTGGCGTCAATTTTATCTCTGATATGACGTCATCATATGGAGCCACTGGAGGAACAAAATAACAAAGTCTAGTTTAGCGCAATGCATTTTATTTGGTTACCATTAAAATATGATAAGAATATTGAATAACAATATTGTGCTTTTGTCCTTCCGGAAAGCTCATCCATTATCGAGATGAGTTGTTCAGAAACGTCTAAAACTTAGTGAAGATGTCTTCAGAGCCTTCAGAAAAGAATACATCTAAAAAGATGAAGTCACTGCTTTCAGTAGGATCACAGTCTAGAAAAAGTATAGGTAAAAACGGGGTGTGGTAGCACATTCCTGCAATTCCAGCTATTCAGAAGGCCGAGGCACAAGTGCCTGCCTGGCAAGCTCAAGATCCTGAGTT
>NW_004955404.1:14636458-14692848 GCF_000276665.1 Chinchilla lanigera | reverse complement strand
AAAAAAAAAAAAAAAAAAAGGAATTATCAAAAAAAAAAAAGAAAGAAAGAAAGAAAGAAAAAAAGAAAGAAAGAAAACTGAAGCAAGAAGATCTCAAATTCAAGTCTAGCCTGGGCAGTTTACAGAGGACAGGGATGGAGCTTGTGCTTATCCAGCATGCACAAGGTTCCAGGTTCAATCCCCAGTGCCATCACCAAAAAAAAAAAAAAAAAAAACGATAATGACTGCAAAATAATAAGGATAAATATGCAAATATACCTATTCTCAGCAAGTCAACAAAAAATTTTAAAACATAATATTTCAATTGTAATGGGGATAAACTG
Source organism: Chinchilla lanigera (assembly GCF_000276665.1). Lineage (NCBI taxonomy): Eukaryota > Metazoa > Chordata > Mammalia > Rodentia > Chinchillidae > Chinchilla > Chinchilla lanigera. The sequence continues at coordinate 14,692,525 of NW_004955404.1, read as the reverse complement.
TAGTAGGTATTGTAATAAACCATCAGTAAAATGTAAATTAAAATATCTTATACAGAAAACAATTTGTCAATATTTATTAAGAGACTTAAAAGTGATAATCCCTCTTAATTCAATAACTTTACTTGTATAAAACCTACCTGTAGAATCATCCAGGGGAAAAAAATCATAATGTAGACAATAATTAATGTACAAATTCATGCACAAATAAATTTACCAGAGCATTGCCTATGTTATGACTTGTAGCTACATGTCCCCCTAAAGCCTCCTGCACTCAGAGGTGAGGCTATTCAGAGGTGGCTGGATCTAGAGTGTGTCATGCTGGAATTGATTCATGGTGCAATACTGAGCTCAAGGGCTCTAGGACTAAGGGTGTGAGTGCTATCTGCCCTAAGTAGCCTGGATAAGATAAAAGGGGCAGAAAGAGCTGTGGTCATCCCTGGCTTGTTGCTTTTCCTGGAAGAGGAACTATGGAATTTAATGTCTGCCCTTTTGGATTTTTGGACTTGCTTTGGTCCCTTGTTTTCTGTCCTCCTCTTTGTACCTTTTGGAATGGAACTGCTTATCTTATGCCATTGAATATTTAACTTTCTTCTCATATGTGCAGGGGCTTGCAGCTAAGAATTTGCCTTACATCTCAAGCTTTGGGCTTGGACTTTTCAGCAATGCTGAAACTATTAGGACTTTGGTAACACTTGGAGATGAACTAAATGCCTTTTGCATAAAGAGATGTGAATGAGTTTTGGGGAGGTAAGGAGCAGTATGTTATGGCTTGTGTCTCTTCATCCCCTTAAAACCTCATGTGCTGATAGGTGGGGATTTTTCAGAAGTGGCTGAATCGAGAGTGTGTGACCCTGGGATTGACTCACGGTGCAGTGCTAGGCTCCAAGGTACCTGGATTACGGGTGTGAGTGCCACCTGCCCTGAATAGACTAGGTAAGATAAAAGGGGCAGAAAGAGCTGTGGTCATCCCTTGCTAGTTGTTTTTGCTGTCTTCTGCCCCCATGAACTGATTCTACTGCTTTGGAGCCAGCCAATTACGGACAGAAACCTCTACACACTGTGAGCTAAATAAACCATTTCCCCTTTAACATTGAGTGTCAGGTATTTCGTCTCAGCAACAAGAGAAAAATAACTAAGACAACCTATTACATTACAATTTGGAAAACAGCTTCAAATTCAGCAACAGCAGACTGATTAAGCCATGAGTCACTTCTGAACAAATTTTCTCACCCCTGGGCTCCTAAAGGGCCAGGAGACCTTTGCTGAGTTACCAAAAGCAGCATTTTTAACAGAGGGAGCCAGAAACCCTGTTCAAATGCATTGAGGAGATGTGTGTGTGTCGAGATGGGGATTACAAACAACTCCTCTGAATTAGCTGTGGGAAGAACAAACATACTACAGTGGGAGGAGCTCTTGAGAAGGCATTCTTCACACTGTAGACTCTTCTGTAGCCAGACTTGGGATAATATTTATAATCTCACAGTGCATCTTCTGTGAGGAGGGTTTATGGGACATTGTTGTTCTGTTGCAGTACCAGGACTTGAACCTAGGGCCTCACACATGCCAGGAAACCCCTCTGCCCTGAGCTGCATCCCCTGCCCTACTGCTGGTTCTGGTTAACATGAGAGTTGATGGCCTCAGTGTCTGCACCTCGCCCCTTCCCCTTATCTCCCGGCAGCCTTGAGGCAGGATAGAAGAAATAAAAACTAGATAGGAATAAGACAAGGAAATCATGGTATAAAAAATTGTACTTCTTTTTTTTTTTTTTTTTCTTTTTTTAGTTTTTCTCCGGTACCGGGAACCGAACTCACGACCTTGCGCTTGCCAGGCAGGCGCTTTTGCCGCTGAGCTAAATCCCCAGTCCCAAAAAATTGTACTTCTATGGGCGGGCCACCCTCTCTCATCCACTAAACAAGGCTAGAATTAGGTTATCCAGTTCCTCAGCTTTCCACCACTCAAAACCCATGAAACAGTCCCGGATCCCACCTATAGCATCTCATTTCTCTGAGCACCTGCCCTCCACTCTCCAGTGTGTCCTGTATCTCTGTAGAGTAAACCCTTCTCTTGCCTCTTACTGATGTATGCTGATAATCCTTTTTCCACCATGACAGTCAGAAAACCTGCAAACTTATCCTACAAAAAGTGTGGGTTAAGTCCTTTATTTCAGCCCCGGGGTTCACTGGATGCAGCCCAGTGATGGCCTGACTCCCTGCATCTGTGCCTGAAGACCTCCTCCACCTCAGCCAGCTCTGCCCCACTGCCAACACGGGCCAGAAGTCCAGATCAGAAATTCTGGGGACCCCCTCACCTGCTTCAATCAGTAGACTGATAGGAACTGGTGTGCAAATACCCTACCCACTCGCTCCCCAGGAAAATCAACTGTGAGATGTGTGTCTATACTGTCTCCTAAATTTCTCCCCGGGGTGAGGCTCCAATGGCCCATCCTGAGAATATGCTGGATGGTAGATCTTTATGGGCTCCATTCCCTTCCGCACCTGCTACATTTTGAATCTGGCTTGTTCCTCCATGTGTTAAAGGCTTGATTCTCAGCCTGTGGCACTGGCGGGGAGGGCTTTTGAAAGTGGGACCTAGTGGAAGGAGGTGAGGTTACGGGGGCCTCGAAGGTGACGTGGGGACCCTCTCTCCCCCCTCCCTCCCCCGTCCCTCTCTTCCTCACTGTCTTTTGTTTTCCTGCTGGCAAAATGTAACAGTAATCTGGGTCTACGTCCCAGAAAGTCAGAGATTGAAGTTGAAGACAAAGGATGTGGACAGGAGGAATGTTGTGTGAGAGAGAAATAGCTTCCAATAATCAAGAGGGGATTCAAAAGTGGGTAGTCAGAGGGACTCTGTCTAGGAATTTTTATACTAAAAATGGCCAGGAATCTGTAGGAAAACAAACTCCCTTAAACTAGAAATGAGCCTATGAGGAGTGGAGGCACATAGCAAGTGTGAGTCTGCAGGTGCCTCTTGGCCTCTGTCCCATCTAACTGGTTTATTAAAGAACAAAGTGGGAAGGAAGAAACATCTCTCAGATGGGAAGGAGCACAAGTTGTCATGGAAGGCATCCACCCTCTTGCTTGTTACCTCGCTCATTGCATCCCTGGCTGAATTGTCCACCTGGCTCTTAGCAACTCTTGGCCCCAGGCTCCTGCTTAACTGACCTATGCCTGCTCATCCTGACTCTGTCCTGGGCCCAGTGCCTCTCAGGCTGCCTGCTGTCTTTTGCCAACTCACCTGTCTGGAATAAGAAGTAAGCAGCTTTGCTGTACTGTGTTCTCTCACCATGATGTGCTGCCTCGCCACAGGCCCAAGGACAACAGGACCAGGTGACTCTGGACTGAAGCCCCCACCCCCTCCGTTTGTAGTACTAGAGACTGAACTCAGGGCCTCATGCATGCCACACAGTGCTCAGTCACTGAGCCACCCAGCAGCTTATTTATTTTCTTCTTGGAATAGGGCTTCCCTATGTTGCTGAGGCTGGCCCTAGACTCTTAGGCCTTTGCCTGACTTAGCATGCTGAGTAGCCAGGATTATGGTCACATGCTTGGTTTATATTCACATTCGTTTTCTTCTTTCCTACAGTGGGGATTAAACCCAGGGCCTTCCTACTGCACTACATCCCTAGGCCTTTTTAAATTTTTTTATTCTTTTTTTTGAGACAGGGTCTTACTAAGTTGCTACATTGCCCAAGATGGGCTCGAATCTGAGATCCTGCTGCCTCAGAACTCCAGAGTTCTGTACTTATAGACCTACAACACGACACCTAGCTGCATTGCACTGTTGTCCTGAGCCTGTTTTAAGACCCAAATTAAGAAAACAGAACAGCCGGGCATGGTGGCGCACGCCTAATCCCAGCACTCGGGAGGCTGAGGCAGGAGGATGGTTTCGGGTTCAAGACCAGCCTGGGCTACAAAGTGAGCTTAAGGCCAGCCTGAACTGCATAGTGAGACCCCGTCTCAAAAAGACAAAAAAAAAAAAAAGAAGAAAGAAAACAGAACATATTTGTATAGTAATATGAAACCATTAAACCAGTGTGTACCAGAATTCATAAAACTAAGCAAGATTTTAAGAAAATATTTAAAAATGATAACAGTGATTACTTTTGTTTTGGGGGATTATGGGTGATTAAAAGTCAAAGCAAATTTCTTCCAAGTTTTTCTAAAGTGACTACAAGAAAAAAATTGGGGTTGTTTTCTTTTAAAGGAGCATTATAATTATGATATATAGATAAACAAAGGTTTTGTGCATTTTAGGTTAGTTGTGATAGCACATACCTGTGCTCCTAGAACTCAGGAAGCTGAGGCAGGCGAATCACCACAAGTTCAAGATCAGCACGCATTACTGAGTGAGTTCAAGGCCAGTGTGAGCTACTAAGCAAGACCTGTCTCAAAATAAATACTTAAAAAAAGAAGTCTATATCAAAAAGGAAATATTGTTACTAAGTAAAACGATCACTAATGTCAGCTTTCCCAGTAGCACTTACTAGATAAAGTGCCAAGAGTCACACAAGAAACACACCCCAAAAGCCCAGGCTTCCGAGGAACTAGATTTGCTCTAGAATTATGCGCTGAATCAAACTTTATGTCATAGCAGCCAACTGCTTGGCAAAACATGACATTTTTCATTCAGTAACAATTGCTACCCTTCAACAAATGGGTGTCTGTGCCTTTTTACCAGCTTAGTAACTCCTCACAATGCTACTGTGAGGTAGGCATTGTTATCCGTTTACAAATAATAACATTGAGAGAAAGGTGAAATGAATTTTCCACAATGGAGAGAAACAAGATGTGCCCAAGCCCGTGAGGTCTGTGCCTCTCTCTCCATCTCCCAAGGTGTGAGAGCCTCGGGGGTCAGGGGCACAGCGAGTGAGTCACCGTCTCTCACGGGCTGGTTCTAATCAAGCGCCACAAGGCTGGGCACACAGGGAGACGGGGCCTCACAGCAGGTTGAAGCGGGGTCACTGCAGCAACGCTGGTGGGGTGATGGGCAGGAAGGCTGAGGTCCCTCAGAACCTACAATGCAAAGACACTGCAAAGAGAGTGGCAGAAAAAAATCAGCTTGTTCAGCGGCAGGTGACGTCAGTCCATCAGCTATGGCAGATGTGATTTTAAAGTTCACCAGACCTTAAAGGATGAAAAGGTGCAGATTACTTATTACCTACGGTCAGAATTAGATTCTTCAATCACTCTTCCCAGAAGAACAATTCTCATTTTCCTACACATCGGTAGCATATGCTGAGTGTAGACGGGATGCTGTCATTCACAACAATTTACATGTGAAATGTAAACCAATCTTCAGGAGATATGAGAGAATGAATTGTGAATTTGCTACCAAAAAGAAAAAAAAAAGACTGAGGCACAGTGACACACCTATAACTCCAGTTACTTGGGAGACTGAGGCGGGAGGCTCACGAGTTTGAAAGGCCAGCCCGAGTAATTTAAGAAGACCCTGATTCCCAATAAAAAATAAAAAGTCTAGGGTTGTGACTTTGTGGTAGAGCAACCCTGGATTCCATCCCCAGCACTGAAGAAAAAAAAAAAAGCAAGGATATCAAAGTAAACGACAAATGACTTTTTCCCATATACAAAGCCCATCTGGATAAGTACGTCCAGATTGATTTGAAGAAAGTACATGCAAAAGTATTATTGCTGAATTGAAATGAAACATGAAACCTCACATATACTACAATGGAGCATTATGCAGCCTTAAAAAGGAAGGAGATTCTGAACCATGCTTCAGCATGGATACACGTTGAGGATATTACACTAACAGAAATAAAATAGTTCAGGCACAAACAAGTGTATATTGTAAAATCTCATTGACATGAAGTGTCTAGAGAAGTCAAATTCATAGAGCCAGAAAGCAGGACGATGCGTGCCAAAGGCCAGGGGAAATGAGGCATTAGTGTTTCATGGGGTCAGGGCATGGGTTTGGGAAGATGAAAAGTTCTGCGCATGGATTGTGGTGATGGTTACCCACCAGTGTGAATGTACTTAATGGCAGAGAGCTGTACCCCTAAGACCTAGTAAAATGGTAAATTCAATGCTATGTTTATTTTCCCATGGTCTTGTAAGGTGTTATTTGTGAAACCAAGAAGAAAGGGTTACCTGTCCCTGTTTGTTAGGGTCTGAGAGCCAAAACTATTTTACACTCTTTCCAGGTAACGGGCAGTGGGTCAGGGGGTAATGTGCCCAGGCTGGCTTCAGAAGCTGTGAGTGGTCAGGTCCACGCTCCCCCTGTCTGGGACCTCTCCCTCTTCTACCCAAGGATCCCCTAATAGAGCTTCCACTTGAGGTCCCTGGGAGGAGGGCCCATTCCAGCGGCTGGGGTGGTCGGGCTAGGTTGCCCCAGGGGTTGTCTAGCTACTGGGGGAAGCTGTTGCTAGCAAGCCTATCTAATACATGGAAAATTCTAGAGATTTCAGCTCTGAGGAGCCCGTGCTACAGAATGTCTGAAAACAGATTCTGCCCTGAGTCATGGAAGAGGCCTGACTCCTTTGCTTCCTCAGCCAAGTCAGGGGCCTGATGGAGCCCTTTTACAGAGTTTGGGTGAAGGCTTTCCTCCAGGTTGGCCTCACTACCAAACAGAGCTGGGCACACAGCACAGCATAAAACCCACAAGTGTTTGCGAGGTATTCTCACAAACTCAACCACTTTCTATAATCCTGGCAGCCCCTGAAGGGCCAGGTCTAGAATATTCTAGAGCCTCTTGCTTCTCAGGCCACACGCACCTTCCCCATCTTCTTCCCCAGAGACTAGAAGACACTCAGAAGAACAGAAGTCCAGTTAACTTTGCTCCCAGAAATATAGGCCCAGGTACCCTACATGACAACATCTGTAGTTCTAACTAAACTGAAAATAAAGATTATTCCAAGACAAATCATGTTACCAGGGGTCCTACTCACCAGCCACTTATGTAATTAAGAGCAACGGTCACCTGACTGCTGAACAAGGAACATAATTCTAAGGTGAGAGGGTTTTCTCCCAGGATGCTGGGCCCACATAAGGAGGCTCCTCACCCGGAGGGACCAAGGTTCCAACAGAAATCAGTAACACTAGGGTGAAATTTAGGGGAAACGCAGACTCCTATGAAGTCAAACACACCTCACCTGAAACTAAAGCTCCAAGAAGAATTTCAAAATTGCAAAGAATAAAAATACTTAAAAATTAGATAAAGTAGAGATTAAAAATAAACTAATAGGGCTGGATATGGCCTAGTGGTAAAAGTGTGTGCTTAACATGCTTGGGTTTGATTGCTGGCACTGTAAAAACAAAGAAATGAAAAAGAAAAAAGGAAAAAGTGATCTAATAACTCAGAGAAAAAATAAGAGAAGAAATGCAAAAAAGTACCTTAAAGGTGAAATAGTTTGGCATCAGCAGAGTAGTAAAACACACACAGGATTCCAATTTTAGACAATGCAAGGAATTGTGTTCCTATGATAAAGGCCCCAATTTGAATTATTGAAGAATGGATGGACACATTATTCAATAATGATGAAGTAATAGGCTAACCATTTGGAAAAGAGACTGTGTCATCTCTTCATATCTTGCACCAAAAGCATATGGACCAAGACTCAAGTTTTGTTTTATTTTTAAGAATCTATGCATGTCCCAGAAGTACAAGTGTAGTGGTGGTAACCTGTAATCCCAGCACTCTGGGAGGCTGAGGCAGGAGGATCACAAGTTTGAACCCAGCGAGGCAACTCAGTGACTTAGCAAGACACTGTTTCAAAATAAAAAATAAATCAGTTGGGGATGTAGTTCAGCGTGAAGGCCCTGGGTTTAACCACCAAAAACAAAAAAAAAAGTTCTAGAAGTAAATACAGCTGACTTCTGTCCAATAATGTTGACTTAGAGAATTTTCATGGCTGGGGGAGGGGGCTGGGGTCAAACCCAGGGTCTCCTGCAGGCAAGGCAAGTGTTCTACCACTGAGCTACACCCTAACTCGGGGGAAGACTATAGACAGCAAATCTCAGACGCCATGGAGAATAAAACTGATTAAATGGATTAGCTAAAAAATAAAGGTTTGCTGAGGGAAGAAAAGGCCTCAGAAAACATCAAAATATAAATGATAAGTGAGGGAGAAAATCAGTGCAACCTATGGTAAAAACAGTTATCACCCCCCCCCTTCTCCTTGTTTTGTTTGTTGATTTGCTTGTTTGTTTTGGAGACAGGGTCCATCTGGCTATGTAGCTGAGGCTGGCCTCAAACTCACTATGTAGCCCAGGCTGCCTTGAATGTGCACTGTTCCTGCTGCCTCAGCCTCCTGAGTGCTGAGATTACAGGTGTGCACCACCATGCCCGGCTGGTTCTCCTCATTTTATAACTTCTTACACAGCCACTAAGGCCACCGTGGGGCGCCACCCTCACAAACTCATCACCTCCTCTGGTCTCTGTCTCCAAAACTCACCAGTGTAGAGTTGGGGATTAAATTTTCAAAGTGTGAACCTGTGCAGGGCGCATTCAAACCATAGCCTGGATGTACCAATTTGTTGGGATCCACTGGAGCTGGTTATTGGTCAAGCAGTCAAGCTACCTCAGAATTGAAAAAGGCATCCTGCAGGACAATTACAGTCATTAGTCGCTAGGCAACATTACCCCCCCCATGATACTAACTTTGCAAGTGTATAAAATAAACACCCCTACTGTTGAAGTCAGTCCTCCTGCTCATCAGGTAAGAGGTAACTCCACTTGACCCCAGCTTTTGTCTCTTGTCTTTATATTTCTCACACCCACTGCTGTTTCTCTCTGGGGTACAACAAGAGACCAATGAGGTACACTACATAATACTGAGGTAGCTTGACTGCTTGACCAGTAACCAGCTCCAGTGGCTCCCAACACCAATTCACACTTCCACATATAGTGTAATGTCCATTACTCCACGGTCTCGCCAGAATGTGGTACTGTGAGTTTGTTATGGTCTGGTCTGCATGTCCCCCTAAAGCCTCATGCAGTCATGGGGTGGGCTTCTAGAGCTTATGATCCAATGCTGGGATTATAGGTATAAATGCTATACCTGCCCTGGGGCAGATACTTTGCATGTGTAAAGGAGGGAAAGAGGCTGCTTGCCGCCACTCTTCCACTTTGGCTCTTGTTTTGGCTATCTTCCGCTGCCATGAACTGTTGCCCTTTGCCATGTGCCTCTCTGCCTTGGAGCCAGCCAAGTATGCACTGAAACCTCCACAAACTGTGAGCTAAATAAACCTTTCCTTCCCTAATTCTGGGTGTCAGGTATTTTGTCTCAGCAACTAGAGAAAAGTAACCAAGACAGAGTTTTTACTGTGTGTGTTTTGTTTCATTTGGAACTCACAGCCTTTGCCCTGAGCTACATTCCCAGCAGTTTGTTTGTTTGTTTGTTTATCTGTTTATGACAAGGTCTCACCAAATTGCTCAGGCTGGATTCCAACTTGTGATCCTGCCTCAGCCTGCTGAGTAGCTGGGATTACAGGTGTGCACCAATTCCCTAGCTCTGCACTAGTTTGCAATGTCATAGTGTTTCCACATGTGCACAAATCTTCTCTGGCCTGTCTTTTCTGTTCTTTTGGTCTATTTCCCTATCCATGCATTGCCTTCATCTATGACCTTAATTATTATAGCTTTATAAATCTGGGTAGATGATAAAACAAGCACACCCTACCATGTACTTTTTCTTCAAAATTTTGATCATTGTTCTTTTCTATGAATTTGAAATCAACTAATCCCTTCTCAAAAGTATCTTTGTTAGCTGGATGTGGTGGTGCATGTTGTAATCCCAGTCCGTGGAAGGCTGAGGCAGGAGGATTGCTGTGAGTTCAGAACACCCTGGGCTACATAGCAAGACCTTGTCTCAAAAAAAACCAAACAGGGAGCTGGGAAAATTAGCTCAGTGGCACAGTGCCTCCCTGGCAAGCACAAGGTCCTGAATTCAATTCCCGGTACCAAAGGGGAAAAAAAACCAAACAGAGTAGAATCTTTGATGTACATCCTGGAGTTATCATGAGTATAGAGATTAGCTATCATCTTTGCAGTACTGAGATTTCTGTTCAAGAAAACAAGTAAACATTGATTTAGGTAGGTATCCATCCAATTTTTCACTAGTTTCATCATTTTCTCTTTAAAGAACCTGCAATCCTTTGTAATATTTATTCCTAGGAACAGTTTTTGTTACTACAGAAAATAGTTTTATGCATTAATTTTTAATACTTTGTTACTGCTTGCTGTGAAGTTTTTGTATGTTGATCTCATGACGTTATTGAACTGTTACTACCACTAATATTTAAGAGGTTTAATTTTTTTTCTATTTAGATAATTATAGTATTAGTGATTAAGTATACTTTTCTTTCTCTGATTTTCACTCCTAACCTGTTCCTGCTTCTTTTCTCTCTCGGTCTCTCTGTCTCTGTCTCTCTCTCTCACTGGAGATCAAAGCCAGGGCCTTTGCACTTGCTAGGCGAGCATTCTACCCATGAGCTGCTCTCCTAGCCCCAAAACTTATTTTTTTCTTGTTGAGGCTTTGTAGCATTGATGAGAAACTACAAGCTGGCAGCTCAGTTTCATTTCTGATCTTAGATGACAACATTTACACCTTTCAACAAATAGAAGGTTTTCCAAGAGTTTCTGATATGGAATTGATTTACAGCAATTTCTGCAAAATGAAGAATAAGAATTGCATTTTTATCAAATGTTTTCTACTTTTTTATAGAGATGATCACAGGATGGGGCTGGGGATTTAGCTCAGCGGCAAAATCGCCTGCCTGGCAAGCGCAAGGTCGTGAGTTCGGTTCCTGGTACCGGAGAAAAACCAAAAAAAAAAAAAAAAAGAGATGATCACAGGATTTTAATCATATACTGTAGGGACTTTCATCAGGTAAAGTTCAAATATCTTTGACATATTTACAATAAACTCACACAATTTTTAAAAATAACATTGATAAAGTTAATCCAGTAATACTTGTTTCTTTTTTTCTTTCTTTCTTTTTTTTCTTTTTTTTGCTTGCTTTTGGTTTTGTTTTTTTCTTGGGTTTTTGAGACAGGGTCTCGCTATGTAATTGAAGCTGACCTTGAACTAAGTAGCCCAGTCTGGCCTCAAACAAGTTTTTGTTTTTTTGATACAGGGTTTCACTATGCAGTTCAGACTGGTCTTGAACTCACTATGTAACCTAGGCTGGCCTTGAACTTGCCACAATCCTCCTGCCTCAGCCCCCCAAGTGCTGGGCTCATAGGAGTACTCCACCACACCTGGCTCAATCATGTCTTTTGAGTTTTTAATTTTTGCGGGGTAGGGGCTTGCTATATCTTCCAGGCTTGTCTTGAACTCACTATATAGCCCAGGTTGACCTCAAACTCATGGCAATCCTCCTGCCTCATCCTCTGAAGTGCTGGGATTATAGGCATGTGTTAGCATGCTTGACTCTTTTTCAATTTCATATGTTCAATTTCTTACATTCTTGCTTTTATTTGTAATTCTTTCCATTGTTAGGGTTCATTTTTTTGTTTTGTTTTCTGACTTTTGAGATGTGTTTTGTAGTCAGGATTTGCAAGGGAAACTAATACAGGACACATAATTTGTAGGATTATTTTATAATAGTCACCCAAAGAGTCAAACACAAAAGAGTGCAAGAAATCTGTCCACACACTGAAGACCCAAACAATTCAGCTGAGGGCCTGGATCCCATGGCAATGTCCTGCATGAGTCCAGCTGAAGACCTAGAGCTCATGACAGTGTCTCATACAAGTCTGCTTCAAGGATGTGCACTGGGAAGACCCAAAAGCCGGTGGTGGAAGCTTGAAAATCTGTACCAACAGGCTGAAGGGTCTGTGCCAGCAGGCTGAGGGATCTGCACTGGAGCCAGGATGCGATGCTCAAAGTAAGGACCAGAGCTCCCCTGAAGTGAACCGCAGCCATTCTCAGTGACAACGAGGTCCTGAGCTCTTCTGATGAGAACAGCCGAGTTCATATCAGCAAAGCCAGTGTGACAAGCTTCTCCAGGAGAACCAACAGCACCACCTCTTCCTCTCCAGTTCTCCTTTTACGCTGTTGGCGACAGTCCACAGGTGGACCCTCCACACCCAGCACCACGCTGATTCAGTTCAGCTGGGTGTTACAAGTTGACCACCAGTTGTCAATCTACCACAATATTTAAGTCAATGGTTTCCAGCACTTCTTCATTTTCAAATTTAAGCACTGTGGTTACAAATTTCATGGTAAAAGCTTTGACATGTAGCATTCTCATTCTTATGCAGATTTTCATTTCTATCACATTGTTCTTCTGCCACCCATGAATCATTTACAAGTCTGTATTTAAATATCCCAATACGTGGGGTTGGTTTAGTCAAGTTTATTAATGCTTTCTAATTCTATCAGAGAATATAGTCTGTGTTCTACTAATTTTTTGGCATCTGTTGAGACTTCCTGTGTGGCCCAACACACAGCCAATTTTTGCAGTGTTCCTGTGTGCTTTAAAAGAACAGGTTTCCCATGATTTAGGATAGAAGGTTCCACATCTGCCAGTTAGAAAATGCGCATTGGTGTTGTTTCAACATTACCTTCCTCACTTTTGTGGTGCTCTGTCGCCAAGAGAGATTTCTTACAATCTTCCATTAGATTTGTTTATTTTCTTCCTTGTAATCCTGGAATGCTGGTTCTATGTACATGAGATTGTGTTGCTAGGAAATACAGCTACAGTCTTGTTTTATTTCCGTGGAAAAATTGAGTCACTGTAGAGTGGCTCTTTTTGATGATACATTGTGAATTAAATATATTTTTTAAGGTACAGTTATAGCTGCTAACCTCTTTTAGCTGATTATTACCTGCTATATAAATAGTGTTTCCTTTTTATTTTCTTTCAACTTCATGGGTCCTTATTGTTTAGTTGTGTCTCTTATAAGCATGATAGGTCTAGGATTTCTTTAGTTAGTTAGTTAGTTAGTTAGTTAGTTAGTTTTGGTTCTTTTGAGACAGGGTCTCACAATTTAGTCCAGGCTGGTCTAGAAATCACTACATAGCCCAGGCTGGCTTTGAACTGATGGTGATCCTCCTGCCTCACCCTTCCAAGTTCTTGGATTACAGGTGTACATGACCACACCTGGGTAGGTCATCCATTATTACAATTTCTGTCTCCTCTTTGGTAACAATAATTGATTTTAACTTACTATGGTAACTAATGTATTTGGACTTATTCAACTGTTTTATGCTATCCTTTTATTTATTCTGATTATCATGTCATTTAACAGGAAAAGAAAACAAAAAATTACATATAATACAAATATGCATATTCCACATGTTTAAATAAAAATAAATATTATGGCAAAGAGATCAGAAGGAAATTCATTCATGTATGAGTGCTACAATAGGTTCTTTTTTCAAAAAGTAAAATTATGGGTGATTTCTTCTCCTCTCCATTTTTAAAATACTGTGCATAGTAAGCAAGTATTTTTAGAGTAAAAATAATAGGTGAGCAAATGAAAGTACATTTTATCTAAGTACTAAAACCAGTGGTGCAGCCTGGCATGGTGGTGCACACCTGTAATCCCAGTACTCAGAGGCTGAGACAGGAGGATCACTGTGAGTTCAAGGCCAGCCTGGGCTACATGAGCGAGTTCAAGACCAACCTGTGCTGCATAGTCAGACCCCGCTTAAAAACAAATGAACAAACATACAAGATGGTGCTGAACCAATGCCTTCTCACTGTCCACTCTTCCCTTCATGCTGTCCCTAGAGAACTTGGGACCTCTTCCAGGGCATCTGTGTCCACTCACCAACCCCCAGATGGAGCTTGCCTTTTATTTTTTTTTCCACAACAATTTTGAGATTTTTATTGTACATATTTAAGATATATATGATGTTCTTATGTCATATTACTACAGTCAGACAAATTAACACACCATCATCTCACAGTTCAGGTTAAAACACCTAAACTCTACTCTCCTAATAAATTTCCAGGAAACAATGCAATTGTTAACGATGCCTTCACTGAATTTTTGGATAAGTTTGAAAGCAAGTTCATCCTGACAAGTGTTGAATTTTTTCATATAAGAACCTGATCTATTCCCCTGAACATGTAGGTCTCTCTCTTTTTTTTTTTTTTTTTTTCTTCCGGTCTTTTTGAGACAGGGTCTCACTGTGCAGTTCAGGCTGGCCTTGAGGGGGTCACTTTGTAGCCCAGGCTGGTCTCAAACTCAAAATGATCCTCCTGCTTCAGCCTCCCAAGTGCTGGGATTACAGGTGTGCGCCACCACTCCCGGCCCTTAGGTCTCTTTTTATAGTCTACCAGGAAGCATTTACTTTATTCCTATAAATCTTCCACAATATTTTCTTCCTCTACCAAAGCTATGTATACTCTGTGAGTGTCCCTCTTTGCAAATAACTCCTCATAAAGCAAATTTTATATCCTCATACCATTCCTTCTGGTATTGTTCCTCGGGAACAACGTCCATTTATCAGCATCTGCAAACTGTACGGCCTCAGACACTAAATACGTCTCTGCAGGTGGGGTCAAGACCACCCAGAGAAAGTGGGACCCTCGTTTCCCTCATGAGCTCAAGAAAGCGAGTTACGGCAAACCATTGCACTGCTGATTCCTGTGCACTTGGGGTCAGCCAGGAGCTTTCCTTTTATATCCAACAATAGCAGTGTCCTCACCTGGCCCCCTGCCTCCCGGGCGGGGGAGGAAGGGAGAGGGTTACGGGCTTGGTGCCCCGCCGACCTGAGCCCTCAGCGCCTTATCCTGCCTTTGAGCCTCCTAGGATATCAACAGGATACGGCCCAAGTGTTTTCCTCTTCGGGTTTCCCAAAACAGAAAAGGCCGTCCTTTGTCTAGACAGTACTCTGATGGATTGTGGAGAGCACCATTTTAAAGCTTTATCTAAACTAGCTGAAAATGTCCCTCAGCCACTTAAAAATTAATTTGCAGAGGTAATGTTTGTTTGCTCTTGATTCCTCGCCCAGACACAATTTGGCTACCAGTACTTTTTTAAATGCTTAGCCTGCATTTAATTTTGAAGAACTTTTTATTTTTTCATAAATTCTAGGCACTGTGTGAGGCCTTCCAGTGCTGATCTGTGTCTTTGGTTAATGAGAGATTTGTCCTTTCGCATAGTGCAGTACTTCCCTGAGTTTGAAAATGTAGGCTACTGTCTTAGTATTCTGTTGTGTAACTGAATACCTGAACCTAGAAGATGTATCAAGGAAATAAATTTATTTCTGCCTGTGCACACCTGTAGTCCCAGCACTTGGGAGGCTGAGGCAGGAAGATTTCCTGCGAGTTCCAGTCCAACCTGGCTACATAGTGAGTTCAAGGTCAAGTTGAAGTACATAGTGAGACCCTGTCTCAACAAACAAACAAACAAAGAACCCATCTCCTCTGTCCACCTTCTTTGTCCTCAGCTTCACTCTTCAATCTTGTGAGCTTCAGACCCAAATTACGCTGTTACGTTATGGTAATGGTATTTGAAGATGGGGCCTTCGGGAGGTGATGGGGTCAGGGAGGCCCGTGTATGCATGGATAGATGAATCCTTCCGTGGATTAATGGATTGACGGGTTATGGAGGGAGTGTGTCAGTTATCAGGAAGTTAGGTGTGTTCTAAAAGCCAGTCAGGCTATCTCTTGTGACTTCCTGCGCCATGTCATGCCTTTAAAATGGTGCTCTCCACAGTCCATCAGTTCATTGGAACCATTTTTAAGAAGACTTTATTTTTGAAATTATGTGGCTACAAGTAACTTTGACTTTGTGAGAGTGGCTCTGTCAGCAGTCTATGTATTTGTTTGGGCATTCCGGGGCAATGGGAATAATCAGAACTTGTGAGTTGCTTTCAAAGATAACACAGCTTTTACAAAACTAAAGTTGGCAAATGAATGAACTTGTGATTGGCTATGTTGTATGAATATTCAATGAAACATTTATATAAATAGTCACTGTGAACTTCTTTTTGATGTTTTGAAATTGTTAATTACTTTTTGGACCTAAATATTTTTATAGGTCCTTGAAATACAGGTTCCATGTGCTGTGATTATAGCACTTAACTGGAGGGAGCGCTGCTAGTCACCTCCATCCTGACAGGTCCCTTCCCAAGGGCAGGCCACTCCACTCACCCCACACCGGCACATACACACAGCGCAAGCATCCCTGACGAAGTCCACAAGCTCTGTTTGGTTCAGTGAGGCTCTAGGGCCTTGTTTCTGTTGCTTTGATTTAGAGTTAGGACTCGGTGTCTTGGTGTCTAGGCAAAGCTCTGGTGGGAAAAGTTTTGTTTTGTCTTGTGGCAGGAAGTTATGAAAGGCTGCATCATCCTACAATGTCACCGCATAAGGAGCAATTTGGCACTGCATAGGGCATGGGGCTAGTGCCGCTTTGTTCATCCTCTAGTCTGCTGTCGGCCCATCAGCGGCTCAGCCAGCAGTGCTTTGGGGATGCAGATTAGTCACAGGTGCCACTGGTTTGGGTCTTGAATGTCTTCCAAATAGGCTGAAGGCTGGTCAGTAGGCTGTGGCACTATTAGGAGGTGGCGGAACCTTTAGAAAGTAGCCCCTGAGGGAAGGAAGTTAGGTCACTGGAGGTGTTCTCTCTCTCTCTCTCTCTCTCTCTCTCTCTCTCTCCTTCCCTCCCTACCCCTTCTCTTTGCTCCCTGGTTATTTACTCAGGATTTTTATCCTGACTAGTGTAAACAGAATGGTCGTTTCAAAAGAAAGAGCAATAAATACTAGAAGCTGATAGCCCTGAAGAGATCCAGAGACCAGCAGCCAATAAAACTCAGGGACCAGCACCAGGTGTTGGCGCACCAACACTATGGTGTTGGCACAAGCCAGTGTCAAACAGGGGCAGCTGGCAGTGTCAACCACTGGCATTGAGCAGTGACTGGTGTCAGGTCAGCTAGCGGAACTGTACCTTGCCAATACGTGATTTCTAGCTGAGTTGAGCAAAAGAACCCTCAGCTGATTGGTGACACCTCCTTTGGTTTCTAAACAGACACAAGTGACAGATGGAGGCAACATGGTAGAAGGGAAAAGGGGATATATTTTTAAATTTGAACTTGGCCACTACATTTCGTATTTATGATCAGGTTGTTGTCTCAGACTGTTTGCAACCTTTTGAAATGGGTGCTTTAATATGTAACTCATAAGACTAATGAGGATTGATCTGGGTTAAGTGGGACTTCTAATCCTAGTTTTGTGAGGAATTGCCACACTGATTTCCACAGTGGTTTCACCAGTCTACACTCTCACAAGCAGTAGAAAAGGTTTCCTTTTTCTCCACAGCCCATCCAGCATTCATTATTGCTTGATTTCTTAATGATAGGCATTCTTTCTGGGGTGAGATGGAATCTCAGTGTTGTTTTAATTTGCATTTCTCAAACGACCAATGATGTTGAACATTTTTTCATATATTTATTTGCCATTAGTATTTCTTCATCTGAGAAATATGTATTCATCTCAGATGCCCATTTTTGGGTTGGGTCTTTGAATTTTAGGGGTTTGAGTTTTTAAAGAAGTCCCACTTAACCCAGCTATTCCCCTTCTGGGTATTTTCCCAGAAGAATTAAAAACATCATACCACAACGATATACATGCACACATATTTATAGCAGCACAATTTATCATAGCTAAATCTTGGAAACAACCCAAATGCCCATCAACTGAGGAATGGATAAAAAAGATATGGTATTTTTATATAATAGAATATTAGTCAGCTATAAAAAAAAGATAAACTCGAGGGTAAGTGCATGCAACTAGAGACCATACTCAGAAGTGAAATAAATCAGACCCACATGTGTAAACATCGTATTGTCTCCCTGATGTAAGAACCTGAAAGAGTAAATAAAACCCAAAATGTACAATAGATATTATGAAAGGGAAAGAAATTGCTCACAGGAAGGAACACCTGGGATGAGGGAAAGGAGAAAAAGAAAGAAGGAAGGGGAAAAATATATATGGATAGCTGGGATAACTATTGCTGATGTCTAATGGTTTATTGAAAGGAATAGCTAATGTCTAATTTTTTTTCTTTTTGACCAATTTTGCATACTTATATCTGGTAATCTGAACAACTAGTTTGAAGACAACAATATGCAATGTAACAGCCATTGGTAAATTCCTACCATCTTGTCTAGTGAAACTCTGCATTGTTCCTAATTTTTTTTGTTTTTACTTTTTTTATTCACTTTAATGGTTTGATCAATCTTGCATTCTTACATCTGGTAATCTGCAACTTCTTTGAAGATACCAATATGTAATATAAGAGCCATTGTTAATTCCTATCACTTTGTTCTGAAACCCTGTATCACTTTTATTGTTTTTCCTTGGTTTTGTTCTTATCTATGTTGTTGGTATTTTGCTAATGTTCTTTTTTTTATTATTCTCTTTAAAAAAAAATAAATTAGACTTAAGTCTAAAAAAAGCCTAATGAGGATTTGAAATTATATATGTAAGTATATATATATATATATATATATGTGTGTGTGTGTGTGTGTGTGTGTGTGCATGTCTATGCATACATGGAAGGTTTGACTGATGGACACTGAATAAATGGTATTTTCTACTATTGTTATGGGTTATTATTAATCACTCAATTATGAATTTCATGGTAGCTTTCCTTTAAAGGAAAAAACCACTTCTATAGAGAGCTTTAAGTTACTCAGATTATCGCCCTCAGGTTGGAGTACAACCATACTTGGTCACCTAGCCATCAGTTTGTCTTATCTACAGTAAGCGTGGTCATGTACCCCACGCTGTGAGAGGCCAAAGGAACATTGTTCCTGCCTTCAAAGAGCTGGTTTTCTAGTTGAGGATAAATAGAAACATTTGAAAAGAAATAAAGTAGTATGACTCAAGATATAACTGAATGTGTACAGATATAGATGCTACCTACCACTAGCTTTTCTTTTTCTTTTTTTTTGTTTTCTTTCTGTTTTCATTTTTTTAAATTTGTTTTTGTTTTCAACTCTTATGGCTTATGCCCCGCAAGCCTCGTGTGTTCACAGGTGGGCTTTGGTGGGAGGCAGTTAGATCATCAGCGCATGCTTAATCCATTGGTGAGTTTATAGCTGACTTGCTGCTCAGAGCTGGGATGTGATAGAAGAGGCAGGTCGCTGAGGGTGTGGCCGGAAGGGTTTATCTCTTCCCTGTTCCTCCCTTTTCTCTCTGTCTCTCTCACTCACTCTGTCTGCTTTGCGGTCATCATGCCATGAGAGCTCTCCTCTGGCAGGCCCTCCTGCCCAGCCATCCTGCCTTGAAGCCAGCTGGATGTGGACCGAAATGTCAACCGAGATAAACCTCTCCCTCCCTAAGTCGCGGGTGTTGGGTATTATGTCTCAGCAACAAAAAAGTGAGTAAAACAGGTACTGAGGATGAGAGCTGTCTACGAATGTCACTTAGTGGTAGAGCACTTGCCTAGTATGTACAAGGCCCTGGGTTAGAACTCTAGAACTGGGGAAAATGTGTGTGATTTTAGCAACTTCTTTAAACCATTTTGGTCCCAATATTTGTCTACCGAATGGAGGTGATGAGTCCTCTTATATCAGATTAATGCTTTTGGTTGCATACGACTCTAACACTACTGTCTTGAACAAAATGACCTTCTTTCCAGAGGCACTGTTATCACAGGTCTAGTTCCATAACGTCTTTAGTGACCCAGACACTTTCTACTTTTTTACTGTCACCCTTGGAATGTCAGTCACGTTGTCTCCTGGTCACAAGACAGCTGCCAAAGCTCAAATCCTTTCATATCACTTATGCAGAGATGGAAAGGAAAAAGGAGGGAAGGAAAGGGAAAAACGGAGAGGAAAGAAGAACTGTATCTCTGACTCGTGTCTCTTTCAAAGAACGACAGAATAACCCTTAAGTGCCCCTGCAGAACACTTAGCCGCCCACCTCATAGGTTAAAGATAGAGCACAGGTTTGTCCCTAAGCCATGCACTGGCAAGAGAGTGGAGTTTCTGAGAGGCTTATATCCATCACTTGGAGTAGTTGAAGCCACTCTCCTGAAAACAGGGCTGTACGGATACCAGCTCCACAGCAAAATTAGAGCTGGGTCAGTAGGAAAGAAGGCAACACCCAGCAGGCTCTTCTCACTTACCTTATGAGGTTTCTGTGAAAGCAAATAAGATTATTCACTTGAAAAGCATTAATCCCAGCCAGGCGTGGAAGCGCACACCTGTGATTCAGCTGTTCGGGAGGTGGAAGCAGGGGGATTGCAGGTTCAAGGCCAACGTGGACAATTGAGGGAGACTCTGTCACAAAGTGAAATAAAAAGAGAGTTGGGGAGGTAGCTCAGTGCTCCCTGAACTCAACCCCCAATAGGACTAACAATAACAATGCTGTAACAATGGATGCATAGAAAATCCTTAACAAAGGTAACTCAACACCCCAAATTATCCTTCTGGCATTTGTTGAATTTCCTTTACTGAATCTCAGAACAAAGCACACCTGTCCTCCTCTGTTGTGACAGGCAGCCTCAGATGTGTCCCTTCTGGGCCTGCCTGTGTCACCCCTCCCCTTGAGGGTGGGCTGGGCCTATGGATTAGCTTTTGATAAACACAACAGACAAAAGTGCTAAGACGTCAATCCCGTGGTTCGATTACACACCACTTCTGCCTTCCTGGGTTGTGTTATTGTGTTTTCATTTATTACACTTGGATGAAGCAGGCCACAGTAGTGGAGAAGTCCATTTGGCAAGGAACTGGGGTGGCCGTTAGCCAAGCACGTGAGGAGCCAAATCCTTCCAGTAACCACAGGAGGGAGCATGGAAGCACCCCCTTCCCCTGTGAGTTTTGAAAGGAGACCCTGGTCCTGCCTGACACCTTCCAACCTGTGAGAGACCCCAGGGGGAAAAGAAAGATCCAGCTAAGCCGTGCCTGACTCCTGGTCCATGAAAACCATGAGCGTAGAGGAATGATGAAAGTAGTTTGGCAGACGTGGTAGTGAGCATTGGCAGCGCCAGCCACTCTGGAGGCTAATGCAGGAGTCCAGGAGTTAGAGCCAGCCTGGGCAACAGAGCAAGACTGTTGCAAGCAAACAAACAAATGAAGAAACAAACACAGTTGTTTTTTGAGCCTGGTACAGCTCAGTGGTAAAGTACTTGCCTAGCTGCCTGGCATGAGCAAGGCCTTGAGTTCAATTCCCCGTACCTAAAAAACAAAGCAAAACAACAACAACAAAAAAAAAAACCACACACACTAAAAATCTATGAGGTGATAAATATTACTCTAAGCCACTGTGTTTGCAGATAATTTCTTATGATGGTTAATTTTGTGCATCCACTTGACTAGCCTAAGGGATGCCCAGGTACTAGAAAATATTACTTTTGAATATGTCTGAGAGGGTGTTTTCTGAAGAGATTAGCATTTCAATCACAGACTGAGTAAGGAAGATCTGCCCTCACCGGTGTGGGCTGGCATTGTCCCATCCACTGGAGGGGCAGCAGAATAAAAGACGAGAAGAGAAGATCCACTCTGTTCTGGAACACCTACCTCCTGCTCTCAGACTTTGGTTTTCCTCGTTCCTAGTTCTCCTGCCTTCAGACTCAGACTACAGTATACAGCATTTCTCTCCCCGATCCCTTCAGAATCCGATTGGAAGTGCACCTCTGGCTTCCCAGGCTCTGTAGCTCACAAGATGGCTGACTATGGACTACAGAGCCTCCATAATTGACTAAGGAGCAAATTCCTATAGTAGGTTGATACCTCTGTCTCTCTCATAGTTATGCACACATTCTTTAACAGAAGGAAAAATTAAAGATATTGAACATTTTGGTACCAGTTTACAGAGGAAATATTAACAGTTAAATCTGTTCTTCATTGATTGTACGCTAAGCATTGTTTTAAGCTCTGTGCATGTATCTGTTTGTCCCAGCCTTGTGAAATGGGTGTTATTATTTCTGTCTTATAAATAAGGACACTAAAGTGCCAAGAGGTTAAATAATATGTTCAAGTTTTCCCAGCAGGTAACACAGGATTTGAATCCTCTCTGGTTCCCTAGTTGATCACTGATATTCATGGATTCCTACATAGAAATAGATGAGAAAGAAATCTAGGGAACTCTCCCTTAGCACAAAGAACATGGTTCCAGGGGACACTCTGGATCTGAAGGCAGGCCAGGGTGAGAGGAGGCCTATGTGGTACCTGCCGTAGCCTGTGGGCCCTGCATAAGACTAGCTTTGGGCTCAGCATTACAGGTGCACACCTGCAATCCCAGTACTTGGGAGGCTAAGGCAGGAGGATCACCATGAATTTGATGCCATCCTGGGCTACACAATGATTTCAAGACCAACCTGCATTACAAAGTGAGACCTTGTCTCAAAACACAAAACAAAACAAAACACCAAACTGGCTATGGAGTTGATGGGGTTTGATTTATTTATTTATTTTTTGGGGGGGTACCGGAAATCAAACTCAGGACCTTGCATTTGCCAGGCAGGTGCTTATGCCACTGAGCTATATCCCTGGCCCTTGGGGTTTCATTTAGTATGCTTTTTTTTTTAGACAAGGTCTCACTATGAAGTTCAGGGTGTCCTTGAACTTACCATGGAGCTCAGGAGCAACAATTCTGCCTCAGCTTCCTGAGTGCTAGGATTACAGGCATGCACAAAAATGCCTGGGTTTTTCTGGTTTTGTTTGTTTTTAAGTGCTGAAGATCAAACCCAGGGCCTCATGTATGCTAGGCAAGTGCTCTACAATGAGCTACATCCCCCGCTTTTAAAAAATGTGATGAAATATGCACCATACAGAATTTACCGTCCTCGCCATTTTAAGTGTACAACTAAGTGGCATTAAGCACATTTGCAACGTTGAGCAACCATCACCACCGCTCCTACCCAGAATATTTTCATAGTGACCTTTCTTTTTAATATCAGGAAAGCCTCTATAACCCCTAAAAAGCTCCCTCCCACTTCCTGTCTAGTTATTGCAGACTTTGAGCAATAGGACTCAAGAAGCAAGTCCTTTCCTTCCATCCTTAGAGATGCAGAATGAATCCAGCTACCCCTGGGGGGAATAACTTGCCTTACATTTATTCACATAGATGAGTACAGGTGGCTGGAATGGCATGTGTCGTTCTTTTTGGCCACTGAGTATGAAGGCCTCCTCCCTTCGCTTGGAGAATTAATTCCAGAGCATCGTTTGCAGCAAAGACCCAGACACCTGCTCACACGCTGCCAACTGTTCTTTTCCACACAGAATTCTGACTGTAATCCATTCCAGTATGAGTGACGCTACCATGGCCACAGGTGCGGAATTAGGGGTTCTGAGCCCAGGGCCAGGCTCCAGGAACAGTGCAAGGAGATCTGTCGTTGCCCGGTGCCCGGTGGTGGCAGAAAGGGTTTTTTAGAAGCCCAGGGTGGTAGCACAATCTCAAGCATTTTCCCTTAGAACCTCAGATCCTAGTTATCCCCCCACTCTGGACTGCGGTAACTACTCAAAAGCCTTTAGAAGTTTCTGTCCTGCACAAGGTAGATGGATTCTTGCAACTGAACTTGATCATCAGTTCAGCCTTTTTCTTCTATTAGAGGCGAAGGGCAAAGCCAGTCTGCTGCCGGTGGAGAGACCACGCAGAACCGAGAGGAACAACTGGGAAACGTCACTGTTATGATGCTGCTTCACAGTTTGGTACTAAGAATTGAACTCGGGGCCTTGTGCTTGCCATGCAGGCGCTTATGCCACTGAGCTACATCCCCGGCCCTGCTTCATGGTTAGATAACCCAGGAACTCCTCAGGCTGAGCTTTGACATTCTCTCTTGTCTAAGCTAAAGCTGAACTCTTTTGACCTGAATCCTGCAGAGGAAGGTACAAGACCTTGCGTCCTCGGCAAAACAACACTGCCTTCTTGCTTTGTAATTTCCTTTCTCCCTCTCCTTGAGGCGCAGCTTCAGGGGACCTCTCCTGAGCAGTGAGAGGTGGAGAGGTTCAATATCGAGAAAGAAAGTTGAATAACAGCAAAGGACAAGCGCTTCCTATTTTATAATAGACACCATTCTTGTTTTACACTGACCCACTCAGCAAGCCGTGGTCGGGTGACACATGGGTTGTCTGGAGCATCTCAGGGCATGATGACTCTATGTATTGCTTGGGGTTTGGATGCCTTTGAGGAACACGATACAGAACAGGCAGGCTGAAAGTAACACTAGTAATGACAGCAGGACAGAGGTCTCCACCAACCAAACTCGCTCACCCAAAGTATTATGGGCTGAGGTCTTGATCTGGCATCCTCAAGTGATAGTGACTAAACTCCACAACACCAAAAAGAAACACTCACATGGAATGGTCCTGGGGGCCTTCAGAGGGCTGCAGGGCCTCGAACGTCTGCAGTACCTGGAGATGACTGTGGGGTGGGCTATGGAACAGCAGGAATGCTGCATGCATTCCAGGGGCACGGTCCTTGTCAGCAGATGCCTCCTGCAACTCCTTCCTACTCAGGCCTCATCGCTTCCTGTCTGAGGAACACTCACTCAGAACACAAGTCCCTAGGCGCATAACCTTTTCCTGTTCTGCTGAGCTGCCTGCTGCTCATCACGGTGTCTCCCTGCTGTCTCAGTTCTCCTTCTGTGCCACAGGGATGATCAGGGAAAAACATCGTCACTGAAGCTGTGGGAGTCACAGGAGCTCTCTCTGAATAAACTGTTTAGAGTTGCTGTCAGCCACGGACCCTGGGCAACGATTCATTTGGAACTCTGAGTTCTAAAAGCGTCTCACTCTTCATATCTTCCATTTCAAAGCTTTAACCAAAGGACGGTCACGGAATAAACAGTAGGAAGCTAAAGTCAGACAATCTCCTCAAGAGCTCGACCTTAGCCCCTACCCAGGCTAAGTTTGTCAAGTTCTCCAACATTGTGTCAATTTGTTCTCTTTGCTGACAAAATCCTTTCTTCTTCCTCCTTTCTCTCTCTCCTCCTCCTTCTTCTCCTCCTCCTCCTTCTCGTCCTCCTTGTCATTACTAGGTTCAAACCCAGAACCCGGCACATGTACTCTTATCACTGAGCTACATCTCCAGCCCCCTATTTCCTTTCTTATCTCACCACAGCTGAGTAATTTATTCTGAGCACTTTGGGTTGGCTGAATTTCTCTCTCTCTCTCCCTCTCTCTCTCTCTCTCTCCCTTCTTTCTTTCTTCCCATAAAGTTCCTCAGCAACACAAATTTGTTCCTTGCCCATAATATTTATTATTGATTAATAATGTACATAAAATTCTCTTTCTTATGGATTAAGATTCAGCTCTTTTAATGAATTTGAAGAATTCAAATTGCTTTTTTCTTTTAACTTGTGATGTTTCAGTTAATTCCCCAAATAATATTGTGAGGTGGGAGATAGCTAAATTTACAGGACATTTTTTGAGGCTCAAAGATACGGTGGGATGCGTCTTTACTCTCAGTTTCTCAGGAGGCTTGAGGCAGAAGGACCACTTGAATCCAGAGATTCAAAGCCAACTTGTGTAACAGCTAGACCTGGTCTTAAAAAAAAAAGAATTTGGAACTCAGAGAAGGTCCCTGACTTGCCAAGGCCACACATCTCATCAATGACAGTGACGGAGTTGGGTGTACACGTACATCCTTAGACTCAATGGTTTGGCTTTCAACAGGCCACATGCTCTTCTCTGTTCAAGTGTGGGAGTACGGGGTCCCCCCAAGCATGGTGAGGTGTGAACCAGGGTGTTTCACACTCAGCCACAGAAGCATTAGTGTCCCAGCATCAGTTGGCTGAGGAACTTTGTCAGCCAGGCACCACTAAGAGGCGGAGGAAATGACGGCTGCACATAAGAGGAGTACAGGGCCCCTACCTGGGCCGCTTAAGGGCTGTTTAGCAGGAGCAAGACTGGAAGTGAAGACAGAAGCAAATCCATGCTGCGCAGCTTTATGTTGCCCTCAGCTTACACTGATCGCTGTGCAGAGAGGTTGCTGCTGCTTATTGTAGTTTGTACTTTTCTCTACTCAGCTGAATCTCACGCTGAGATCTGAGCCCAGGCCCAGGCCTGAGAAGCCTGCCTCTCACTGTGTACTCGCCTATCAGAAAATGAGCCCCAAGCTGAAGAGCAGTTCTCTGTGCTCTTTAACTCAACTCGTCCAGGTTCACGATCCTACCTTCTACCTTTTACAGCTCTTCTACCCTCCGGTTGTGGACATGTAAATTCTCAAAACTCAACTTCTCCTCTGTAAAATGGGTACAAAAATCATACCTACATTTAGGTTATTATTTATGTAACAGTGCTTGCTACAATTCTTGGCATGTAGAAATTCAACAAATTGAAGTTATTTATTTATTTATTTTGGTTTTTTGAGACAGGGTCTCGCTGTGTAGTTCAGGCTGACCTGGAACACACTATGCAGTCCAAGTTGGCCTCGAATTCACAGAGATCCACCTGCCTCCGTCTCCTAAGTGCTGGGATTACAGGCCTGCACCATCACACGCAGAGAGCTGAAGTTATTTTGGCAAGATAATTTATCACAGTATTAATCTGAGTTGTCCCTATCTCCTCCAGTCTTAGTTATTTTCTCATTGCTGGGATAGAATTCCTAATGGCCACAACTTGAAGTTGGCTCCCAGCTTGTAGAGGTTTCAGTCTGCAGTCCTCTGGCGCCAAGGCAGGGTGGCATGGCGGAGAAAGGGCTCATGGCATGCCAGCAGGAAGCAGAGAGAGGAAGCCAAACCATTGAGTCAAAGGATGTAGGTGTGGATGTGTGGGCTCGGCAAGGCAGGGACCTTCTCTGAGTTCCAAACTCGTTCTTTTTTTTTAAGAGCAGGTCTTGCTGTTGCACAGGGGGGCTTTGAATCTCTGGATTCAAGGGAGGAGGGAGGGAGAGAGACCCTTCAGGCTGTGAGCCAGGGACCCACCTCCTCTGACCAGGCTTTACCTCCAGCGTCACATTTAGCTCTAAGTCATCAGAGGGTTTGGTACCCAATGGGTATGCACCACCACACACGGCTCCATCAATCTCCTTTACATATTCTCAAAATGTTCCTTGGATGTCCCATGTCACCATCATTTATCCAAGGGAACAGTTGGAGTTTTAATAAAAATGTCACATCTGTGTCCCCACACCCTGTTCCTTTGTCTCTAACAATGCAGCAGGTCAAGGTCCCTCATGCCAGGGCACATGTGGCCCTCGTGATAGTGCCAGGGCTACTCCTGAACCTCCTGGTGAGCAGGGTTGTTGCAGAGTCACGGCCCTGCAATCAAATTCTGATCTGTTTTGGCCATAACATATTTGGGGCAAATCACCAAGGGCATTCAAGCTGCAACCTCAGGCCTGTCAAGTAGGTGTCATCATTCCTACCCTGCTGATAAGAAGGAAGCTCCTGGGCTGAGCCTGGAAGCATGGGGCAGCTGCTGAACAAAGGGGTGGGAAATGGTGTCAGGGAGAGGAAACACCATGTGCAAAGAGAGGAGACTGTGAAGGGACACTAACTGGGACACATGTAGCTGAGATGGAGGGTCCTGAGGAGAGACAGTTAACAGTAAAAATTGGAAGCATAGATTTGTCATAGTTTGGGTCTTAAATGTCCCCCAAATCCCCAGGTGTGAGGCATGGTCTCCAGCCTGTGGCACCATGGGGAGGTGGTGGGACCTTTAAGAGGTGGGCCCAATAGGAGGAAGTGAAGTCACGGGGGGGGGGGGGTGTGGCCTTGAAGGGGATGTTAAGACCCAGACCTCTTCCCCTCTCTCTGTGCTTCCTAGCAGTCATGGTGTGAGCAGTGTTGCTCCATCACATGTTCTCTGCTGTGGTATATGCCCTCACCCAAAGGTGAGTCAGGGGCTGGGGATATAGCTCAGCGGCAAAAGTGCCTGCCTGGCAATGGCAAGGTCCTGAGTTCAATTCCCCACACCAAAAAAAAAAAAAAAAAGTTAAACAAAACAAAGGCCAGTCAGCCAGGGCCTGAAACCATGAGCTGAAATAAACCTTTCTTCCTTATGAATTTATTTCCTCAAGTATTTTTTCCCAACAATAGAAAGCTGACGATAGCACAGGTAAAACTAGGGTTTTAAGGCAGTTTTGGCTTATGATGGTCAGCCACAGAGTTGGATGAGGAAGAGTGCAGAGGTTTTCTGCACACTGGAAACTGAAAAGTCCAGCCTGAGGCCTGGCGCTCACTGCAGTATCCATGCAAGTCCGTATCAGGAGACTGATGGGTCTGCGAAGGAATGCTGAAGAATCTATGACAAAGGCCAAAGGGTCTACGCCAGAAGGCTGAGGAGTCCCAGGTAGAAGCCAAACAGTCTGCACCAAAAGCCAGGAGACAACCAAGCTGAAGGCGAAGACTGGAGCTCCTCCGAAGAGCAAGCAATCAGTCCTTTTTAATTTTTCTGTTATTGTATGCAGCCCACTCTCCCTGGGAGAGGGGGATCTTTACACCCACACCATCTCTGTGCCCTCCTCTTGCTCAGGCTCAGGATGAATACAAAGTAAGCACCCTGGGTCCCTGCTGAGTCACATAGTTAACTTTCTAAACTTCTCAAATTGACACAATGAACAACATCCCAGAGTGGTAAGAGCCTGTCCTTTTCACCCCAGGATGCAGAACTGCTGAGTCACTTAGCCAAGCTTCTAGACTCCTCAAGTTGACACAATGTATCAACCATAACAAGGATATTTCCACTAGACAGGCCATTCTCCCTTCCTAGAATGCTGACAGCCCTTTTTGAGTAGGTCTTTACCTGGGGGACACATGGATACCCATGCTATCCAGAAAGTGGGGTTGCCTCACTCATCATCCTTTATGGGTGGCCAGTAGCCCACAGGAGAGGGGCTCGAAAGCTCTTCCTCACAGGCCTTATTTTTTTAGTACTGAGCTTGAACCCAGGGCCTTTGCACTGAGCTACAACCACATCATTTTTAAATTTTTAAATTTGCAAATAGGGTCTTGCTAAGTCATTAAGTTGCTTGGGCTGGGCTTGAACTTATGATTCTCCTGCTTCAGGCTCCAAAAGTGCTTGGGTTAGAGGTGTAGCCCCCATCAGCCCAGAAGGGATGTTCTATTAAACAGTTACGGCCGGCCATCAGTTCTCTCACCCCACACACACATCAAATCCTTTAGCAGAAGCAGTAAAATCACAGAGCTGCTGAGGGACCAAGAAACAGTAAGCACCTATTGATGGGAGGTGAGAGATGGCCTTGTGACTCACACTGCTGCCATCTGAGTGATGCTCCGCTGGCTGACTACCCAGGAGGGCTGGCTCTGTGTTTAAAGAGTCCTTTTTTTCCTATGTCTCATGTATCCCGATGACAGACTCAACCACCGAGATAGTCTGCCTGTGGTTTTTGCTGTTCGGGAAACAAGAGTTTAAATTTGCTGCTCTACACGATAGGAGTAATAGAAGCCTTCCGAAAAATGTTGCAAATTCATTGACAAACCACAAGCCAGTCTGGAGGTGATCCTCCGTGATAGTGACCACAGATAGTGTGACGGGTGGCAGGAGACGGAAAAGACGGAAAGCAGGCAGCGGGAAGGAGCTGGCAGCGTGCCCTGGCAGTTCAGTCACCCAAGTCACAAGGGAGCCTTTTGCAATAGCTGGGGTGGGGTGGGGGTGGGGGACCGTTCCCTGGAATTTCCTGAGCACTGGTCAGAGCGAGGGGATCAAAACTGAGCAGAAGGGGATTCCAACTATGAAATGAAAACCTCTAGGAATGTAGTTCTCAAAGCTTTTGGTTGCAAGATCCTGTATTCCCCTAAATATTATGACTTCCCAAAGAACTGTTATTTATGTGGTTAAATCTGTTGACATTTACCATAATAGAGGTTAACACTCAGAAATAGTTAACTCACAAAGTCACTTAAAAATAACAATGATAAACCCATTCAGGTTGACATAAATATTTGTATTTTAAAATAGCTACATTTTCTTTCTTTTTTTTAAATAGCTACATTTTCTAAGAAGAACAGCAGGGAGGACAGTGATCTTTGTTTTACATATTTACAAATCTCTTTTAATGGTTGTGTAAGAGATAGCAAGTGGAATCTCAATCTGCTTTTGCAGTCCATTGTTACATGCTGTTTCATGTTACATGTTCCGGTTGAAGGGCTTCAGGAAATTGTGGACACATGCTGATATGTAGTTGGAAAAGTGAGAAATATATAGGCCCCTTGATGGGCTTCAGGGATCCAAGAAGTTCTTAGATAAAGCTTTGAAAATTGCTGCTTTGGAGTTTACTTAAACATATTTTTTTAAAAAAACTATAATTATGTGCAGTGAGATTCTGATATTAATCAGAATTTTTAATAAGGGCATTCTTAGGCAAATATGGCTGAGGAAATGGATGATTCTAGACCTGCACAGCTGTCTCTGTCTCTGTCTGTCTCTGTGTCTGTTTGTCTGTCTGTCTGTCTCCCTCTGTCTTTAAAGTTTCAGACAAGATCTTGCTGAGTCACTGTATTGCACAAGCTGGACCTAAACTTGGGATCCTCCTGCCTCAGGCTCACAGAATGCTGGGATTACTGGTGCGCAGCACTCTGCCAGAGTCCCTCTATCTTGGTGCACTTGGGGTCTGTTGATTCTACTCTGGATCCTGTATTTGTCCCTCGGTCATTTGCTTCCTTATATCAGAGTCATTCTTACTGGTGGCAGAAAGAGTTCTTGGTGTCTGTGTGCACTTGTTCAAGGCTCCCACAACACAACTTCACTCAACAGAATTTTAGGGAGAGGTTGTCTC
This sequence comes from Chinchilla lanigera, assembly GCF_000276665.1. Taxonomy (NCBI): domain Eukaryota; kingdom Metazoa; phylum Chordata; class Mammalia; order Rodentia; family Chinchillidae; genus Chinchilla; species Chinchilla lanigera. The sequence continues at coordinate 14,661,920 of NW_004955404.1, read as the reverse complement.
TGCTAAAAGCCTGCTCTTACTTTTTACATACAGCCGGGACGGATTGTGTGAACTCATGGTCAAGTACATTCTCTTGGCTCCAAGCTCTCTGTGCTTGCCAGCCTGCTACCTTTCTGCCCCACGGTGGGGATGGAATTGGGTTCAAACTCCAGCTCACTTGTCAGGTAAAGCAATTCTTGAACCTGGTTCCAGTAAAAACCGATTTCCGCCTTAGGTCTTTTGCTGTTATTGTTATTGTTGACGTTTTGTTTTGTTGTTGTTGTTCTTTTGAGGAGGGTTGTTTGTTTTGGGGGTTTTGAATGTTTCTGTTTGTTTGTTTTGTTTTTTTGAGACAAAGTCTTGCTATGTAGTCCAGACAGGCCTTGAACTCACTGTGTAGGCCACGCTGTCCTGCCTCAGCCTCCTGTGTGCTGGGATCACAGGCATGCACCATCACACCTGACCTCCACCTAAGTTTACGAATGGCTGCCACAGTGCCCCAGAGTTCACAATGGTCGTCCCTGCTACCAGAAGAGGTCAAGGATTTGCCATTTGCCCATGTTATGCCCTCTGCTGTTCTATGTGCACCCAAGACAGCTGCAGAAAGTGATGTACCACCCAGACCTGTGGTAGAACAGTGTGCTGACCCAGCCTCTGTGGACATCCATGAGCCAGGTCTGTGCATGATGCCTAAGACCTGGCATCCCTAATGTCTTGGTTACTTTTCTCTCATTGCTGAGACAAAATACCTGACACCCCAAATTAAGGAAGGAAAGATTTATTTAGCTCACAGTTTGTGGAGGTTTCAGTCTATACTCAGCTGGCTCCAAGGCACAGTGGCACATGGCAGAGGGCAACAGTCCATGGCAGCAGAAAACAGCAAAAAGCAACAAGAGCAAAAGGGAGGAGTGGGGGCAAGCAGCCTCTTTCTCTCCCTTACATATGCAAACTATCTGTCCCAGGGCAGTGTAACACTCACACCCATGAATCAGTCATAAAGTCTAGAAGCCCGCCCCATGACTGCATGAGGCTTTGGGAGGACATCCAGAACCAAGCCATAACACTTAGGTTGTCTGTGACCCAGTGTCTGTGGACTACGTCTACCACCGAGTATCCACAAACTGTCTGTGAATCAGCATCTAGGGATCCAGTTTGACTTCTCCAATTTGTGCTGACATCCGTGTCCTGAAATACGGCCATCCTCTAAGCAGTGGCATATGGAGTAAGAGGTGCAGACAGTCGCCAGGATGCATTTGTTTCCTCTGAATGAAGCTGGATCTCAGATGGAGCAAGGCCATTTCGTCACACTGTCAGCACCCTTTCCTACCCCACCCGAGCTTTCTGTCCAGTTTCCAACCCTGGCCTGCCTTGTTCCTGAGTCCTCGCTGGAGTGACAGCGTTTCCATCATCACCCCAGCTTTTACTGGCAAGTAAACAAAACGTAACATTTTCATTTTCCTTAAATGGAAAATCAAAAGTCACTTGCATTTGCTAATTTTCCCAATCCATGCATGATTCCAAACTAAAAGTAAATGTTTATCTGAAAAAACCTAACATTTAAGATTTCAAGCAGAAATAAATTATAATAATTACAATAGCAACCGGTATCTTATATAAAATAAATATTATTTTAACATCAGTGCTCCAAAGACTTCAATCTGCTATCACAAATACATGCCTGCAGTAATCATTTTTAATTACATAAGTTTTTTTATAATAGGAGTACTCTCTAAAGTAATAATTAGAATATACTGCATACTGAAACCCTGCCCAAATGTGGAACTTGGGGGAGGACGAGGCAAGGAGCGTGAGGGGGTTGAAAATGAACAAAGTGCGTGAGGTACCAATCTGTGCCCGTACAGATCTGCCAAAATGAAACCCATGAATCTGCAGAGCCACTGGGCACTCCTTAAATAATGTGAAAATAATTTTTAAGTTGCATGGATCTTAGCCGTCACCTGATAGCTCCTGGAGAGCTTGCTGCAGTGCTGCTTCTGAGTCAGCAGGTCTGGGGCAGGCCTGAGAATCTTCATTCTTTCCACTATCCAAGTGGTGCTGGTGCCTTTGGTCAGAAGACCTCGCGGAATATGGGGCATTTTACCTACCTTTAACCACTATTTCAATTAGATTCTTTAAACTCTTCAAAAATTCACTTAGTGGCTAGTCATGTTTTTCTCTTGCTACGAGGTCTTGTTTTGTCTGCCTTATTTATTTCATTGTCTCCAAGTAGCTCCTGGTCTTTGGGGAGGTAGATTTCTTGTTTTCTGCTTCTCTTTATTGTGTATTGGGTTTCATTTTGCCAGATTTGGATGTGCACATTGCATACTCTAATCATTTCCCTCTCATCTCTCCCTTTGCCTGTCCTACCCATCCTAGTTTCACTTTTTTTAGGGAGTGGGTTCAATGTATATAATCTCTTTTGATTACATTAATTAGTAGTTTTCTAATAAATAGTACTTATTAGCACAGGAGTTTGGGAATTTTAAATTATGTGCTCTGAACTTTTGCTTATTGATGTCCAGAACTCAGGCCAGAGTCCAGCATTTCTAAAGCCGATTTAGGACTCCATGACAATGTCATAGCTTTGGCACCCTTGCCAGGAGATACGCTAGGAAAGCTCCAGAATAAATACACTTACTAGGCAACTTCTGTTTGTGCTCAGCTCCTCTACTTCCAGCCTGGCGGGGCACAGCACTCACATACTCACCCAGTGCTGAGGGGGCCACTGTCAAGACCTTTGTGGGCTCAATCCTGTTCAGCAGCTCCTTTAATCCTCCCTATTGTGTGGTGTGGGTGCATCGGGGATCACTCTTCCCCATCAGCGGTTTGCAATGGGATCTTCTGCCTCCTTGAACAGCTTCTGAAGTTCTCAGCCATTGTCTGAGCCTGTCGCACGCTCAGCTGCCTTATGTCTGTTGTCTTCTTGAGCAGCGGTGGGAATGGCCTGGTGTCAGAACCTTTCATTCCTTGCATAACAGCATGATGTCATTTTGGCATCTCTGTGATTTCTTTGTCCACTTGGCATGGAAGGCATATGAGGCCACAGAGAGACAAAAGAATGGAATTCTGGGCTCTCCTTTGAAAGGAGGTGCTGCCATAAACAGGCGAGTTTGCAAGAAATCCTGCTGCCAATCGAGTTTTCCTCCATGGGAGAGAAGATTAAAACCTTCCCCAAAATGGAGAAGAGCAAAGATTTGGGACAGAAATACAGAGAATTAGGTACAGCTGGGTTGCCCCTTGCCTGGGTGCCAGTACCCCCAAGTCCCCTGGCTGAGGTGCATATAACTGGACTCCTGTCAAGTACAGCTCATGGTCTGCTTCCTGGTACAAGACCGGTGTGGTGGGTCAGCAGCTTTGTAGTGAACACTCCCACGTTGCATGAAAAGAGTAAAAAGCCCCCATTCCAGGCTTCTGGAAAATTCAGACAGAACAAGGCAGCAGGCTTAGAGGAATCTGTGAGCCTGGATAACAGGATGCCATAGATGAACGTGCTATATGTGTTGTCCAGCTAGACATCAAATGAGGACCTAGTTACATCTCTCCTTTAAATCCCACAGTAGAGTTGATTTTAAAAACAAAACATTTTAAAAACCCACCTGCCCATAAAAGCTGAATAAGCTTTTGCTAAGGTTTAAGAGGCAATAGGAAGATATACAACCACTCAAGCTTGATAATGGGGTTTATAACTAGGTTGTATTTATAACCCGGATTCTTCAGCTGGTGACCTCCGAAGGCACATGAAACACTGCAATGTCGCATGCTGACGACACCACCGAGTCCATCATGAGGACTGGGACTGGACCTCCACAGTGCTCGATGTCTAGTTTCTCTCCCGTTTATGTAACGCCCAATCCTGTGTGTAAGTGAAGTTCAGCAGAGGTTGCCTTGATTTTAGAAGAAACTTGAAGCTCCATCCAAGGGGCATACAGCATAGCCTTTCCTCGGCGGAACTCATGGGCATAAGCGGAAGAGTCATTGGTCTCCTGTCCAGCAGGATTATCCTGGAGGCAACAGAACAGTTAGTACAGGTGAAGAATGCACTTGAGTACACTAACGGGTATGTACTTTCCTGTGATGGAGCAGGGAGGAAGTCAGACTCCCTTCTTTCCAGTAACGGAGTCTGATATCTCCAGGAAACCCAGGCATAAAAGAACGGGGCCAGCTGGGGGGCTGGTGGCAAACACCTATAATCTCAACACTCAGGAGCCTGAGGCAGGGGGATTTCAGAGTTCAAGGCCAGCCTGGGCTATATACTGAATTCAAGGCCAGCCTAAACTACATAGCAAAACTGTGTCTCAAATAACAACAGAAAAGACTCACAAAGGAACAGGCCCAGTTAAGGATATTTGTTTCTTAGACAAGAATGTAACATGCATTAGTCCTTGATAAGTGATGTCTACCCTTGGAAACTTGCGTCTTACCTGTGGAAAGAAGCCAGGTGAATTTTGTAGACTTACTCTACCGCGACTGGATTTCTCAGGGTGGGGTTATCTAAGGACACCCATTGCTCTTGAGACCCATGCTCGCTCTCATCCCAGGACCAACAGCTCCAGAGCATTTCCGCTCTCAGACTCCTCTGCACTCCTGGCTCTGCCCATTTTCCCGGCTGCCATGACAGAATACCCAAGACTTGGTAGTTTATAAGAAACAGAGGTTTATTCTGGCTCACAGTTCTGGAGACCTGGAAGCCCAGGATCAGGTGCCTGTGTCTGCTTGTGCCTGAGGGTCTTGTGGTGCAGAGGTCAAAAGGAAGAATGGGTAGCTGCAGAAGAGAGAAGCCGGTGGGGCAGCCTGGCTTTCCAAAAGCGCTCTCGGGAGCTGGTTGGGCCCTCCAGAGAGACACTAATCCCCTTCAAAGATTTATCACCTGTCCACAGCCCCACCTCGCCACACCACACGCTGGCAGTCAAATTCAATGAGCTCTGCAGGGACAAACCACAGTCAAACCCGGCACCCACAGACAGTGCCCCAGGCCTGCCCCCCATTGGACTGTGTGATTCAGGCTTGGCACCAATATGACTGTTCAGGGCAAAGGAGATGGAGCAGGTGAGGACGCCCTTCAGGAGAATGAGGCTCCCCTACTACAAGGAGGCCTCCCGAGGGACACTGCTCAGGTTCCCTAAGGAGTTGAAGGAGCAGCGTAAACATCCACCCACAGAGGAGTGAGCAATGAAGATGTGGGATTTACACACAATGGAGCACTACCGCGCCATAAAGAAAGATACGCTTGAGTGTCTGTAGGAAAATGGATGTAGCTTGAGACCGTAACATTATGAGAGCATCATGCTGAGTGAAATGAATCAGACACACAGCTCAAATATTATATGGTTTCTCTTACACGCGAAGCCCAGAGTATAAAGAAAGAGCTAAATAAAATACAGATAAAAGAAAACAGGGAGATAAACATTTTTCAAATGGGAAGGGGACCAAAGGGTGCAGGGGCAGATGAGAAAAGAATTAGGATGTGTTCTGTACAGGTACCAACTCCCCACAAGGAAGGCAGTTGTTATGTACTACACACATGCACTATCAAAATTACAAAACAGGAGAGTTGAAGAAGGCCTAAGGAAGAAAATGGGGGCAAAGGGAGGCATCTTTGGTGAAAGGCCCAATGTTTTAAGCAGTTTCCTTCTTAGAACGTGGAAAAAAACAGGTTGCCCAAAACGTTAGCCATCCCCCTCCTGCCCTTTGAACGTATCCCAACGCGCGGGCTGCTTGAATTAGACCCTGCTGCAGGTCCAGCCGGGTGCTGCAATGTCCAGGGGCGGATAGGGCAGGGCAGGGCAGGGCGCTGAAGTGGAAGGAGGGACGGCCCATCCTTTCCAATGAACTATGACCCAGAAACTCACCCCAGAGCGTGAGGTGGGGTGAAGGGGCGAAGGGAAAATTCCACACACCACCAGGAGCTCAGCGGATCCCAGGAAGAATACAACTGTGACTCTTGGTTGGTTGGCTGATCTGGCAGGGCTGGCCTCATCTGGCCGCATTCTTACAGCTGGCAGCTCGGCAGAGCCTGGGTGTGCAGGTGCTCCGCTCACAGGGCTGGGTCTCGGGTGGGTCTGCTAAGAGTCCGATGTGGCCAGACGGAGCCCTGCACGGGCTCCACACTGCTGCACATGGTGGGTGGGGAGGGGTTCCAAAACCCAACAAGCTCAAGCCCAGCCTGGATAACTTGGTGACTTAGCAAGATTCTGCCTCACAATAAAAAAGTTTAAAGAGCGCTGGTGATGCAGCTCAGGGTGAAGGCCCTGGGTCCAATTCCTAGTACCCCCAAAAAAACACTGTGAATAAAGTAGAAGGAAGTAGAAGAGTTTCTAGGAACAAAGAAAAGAATGAAATCAACTTGGCTACTGGGTGAGATAGAAGAAAAACAGTGTGCAAAGTCCAGATCCTACATGTTCAAGGAGCTGTGGATTTTAAAATTTTTTGTACTAAGAATAATGGGAAGCTAGTTAAAGGTTTTTAAGTGACATATTTGTTTTGTGGTAGTACAGATTGAACCCAGGCATTTGCGCTGAACTCCCAAGCTGTTTTTCTAAATGCTTTATTCTTGAGACAGGGTTTTGGTAAGTCTCCAACTTGCCTAGGCTTGGTTCTAACTTGAGATCCTCCTGCCTCAGCCCCCAAGAGTGCTGGGATTATAGGCCTGCATCACCATACCCAGCTTCTGATTTGCTTTGTGAAGAATAGTCGTGGTTATGCAGGTGAGGTAGTGCAGGAGACCGGAAGCGGGGCTTCTCAACCCTGGCATGCCGACGTTTCGCTCAGGTGATGGTTTACTGTGTGGAGAGATCCATGCACCGCAGGGGGCCTGGCAGCGTCCCTGGCCGAGCCTCGCCAGATGGGAGCAGCCCCTACTTGTGATCGTAGGAAAAACCCACGTCTCCACACTGCCAGACATCACCCCAGGACCACATTGCTCCCGGTTGTGAGCCTGACAGTATACAGGGCTTCTCTGTTCGCTTTCATTGCCATCGGGGTTTCTCCCCTGGACGGGGAGAACAACTGCTGGGCCTTGAGTGATTGAGGTGGAGCCGGGCATAACCAGCTGGCTTTTGACCAAAAAGGAAGAGAACGGAGCAGTGTCTGTGTGGACAGAGCCCTCACAGCGGCCAGGCTTCGCGTCTCTTCTTCACTTCCCTCCGTCAGCACTCCACCTACTCTGAAGAAAGACTCTGGTCTTGTTTGTGTTGGGAACCAGGAGGAGTCAGGAGGAGGAAGAAAAGACAGCACAGTCGAGCCACCTCCACAGAGGTCGGTCTGACCGAGGCGTCAGCTGAAGTCGGCCAAGCAGTGCGTCCCCAGGCTGCTTTGAACGAGAGAAGCCTGGAGACTGAGAGAGCAAGCCCTGAGAAGTGACAGCCGAGGGGCGAGTTCCAGAAGGAAGTTCTCTTAAGTCGCTGCCAACCACGCTGCAGCAGCGACAGCTGGACTCTCGGGTGCCTGGCCATCAGCCACCCGTCCTCAGGTGCTGGCCTGGTCCCTTTCATTGCAGTAATGCCCCCTTCTCTATGCCACAGAGATTAGAACCCTCTAGCCCTCGGCTGGCTGTAGGGAAGTATTGTGAGGAACGCTCTGTCCCTGAGCCCGCAGCACTTGGAATTCAGCCCACGAAATATCCTGCCCTTCGTACTCCACCCCCCGCGTGTGGTTTTCTGTAGGAAAGGAAAGGTTGTGGCGTCTACTCCTAGGAAGGGAAAATAGAAACCAAAACTCCTTTCAAATCAAAGTTTTGTTCTTGAGTCAAAGGCACCTCCAGAGCCTCCTGCCAAGAGCCCTGCAAAGGCTTTGTTTGATTATGTAAAGCGGTCAGGGTTCACAAAGGTCGGCGTCTCACTCATGCTGAGTTTGAGACATGTGTCCTTTCTCCTCCTCTACAGGCAGCTGAAGTTGAACGCAACAGTGTCATTTCGTTTCGACCTCCCCTGGCTCTCTTTCCTCTGACTTAATGTAGATGTGGTCATATTATGGTCTATCCTACTGCAAAAGCATCGTCATTAAGTGCTCCACAAGGTGAGCACATCGAAATTTAGAGGACAGTGTGAAAAACTGAAGCTCCATGCTTTTCTTGGGGGTCAGAAGGCTGCCACCTTCCCACAGGCCTCCTGGTTTCTCCTAGGATAAAGGTGACCACGAATGATCACAAACATTAGAGCAGGCCTCACAGCAACAATAGTTTGCAGACAAGAAATGCTAAATAAATGCCAAAATCAGTCTGCAAAACTTTCATGACAGGATGTTATTGGAGACTCACAGTGTATCTCCACAAGATTCTTGCTGAGTTCTAGGGGACAATATTACATTTACAGTGGAGAAATCTGTGATGAAGGCAACAGTATAACTAGCATTGAAAGTCACGTCTGTCTTTTTATGACATATGGTAATATTCTTGCCCAAAAAGCATAACTTTGAATTTAATCCTGAGAAAACACCAAGCAAGTCACTAATGAATTTCATGTTGTCACATTCAATAATCATTCCTCAACGGGGTTGTACTCAACCTATCAGCATTATGTAATATTGTTGAGTACTCTTTTAAAAAATTTTTGTTTGCCAGGTGTGGTGATGTACACTTTAATCTCAGCTCTCCAGAGGCTAAAGCAGGAGGATCACTACGAGTTTCAGGCCAGCCGGGGCTACCTACGTGAGGTCAGTGACAGCCTGTACTACATAGCAAGACCCTGTCTCAAAAAGAAATTTCTTTTGTTTATTTATCTAGTAGTACTAGGGATTTAACCCAGGTTTTTCTCCCTGAGCTACATTTCCAACCCTTTCTAAAATTTTTTTTTTTATTTTTATTTTTTATTTTGAGACAGGGTCTTACTAAGTTTTTATGGACTAAACTTGGGATCCTCCTGCCTCAACCTCCCAGAGTGCTAGGAATATAGGCACGGCCACTATGCCTGGCTGAGCATCCATTCTTGACTCACTTTCTTCTCTTGTTCTCTAGGATACTGCTTGCTTTGCTCTACTCCAGCCATACAGAAAAGGCTTCTTCCCAGCCAACCCTTCTGATTTCTTTCCATCGTCCTAACCTTTGAACTTTTCATCATCTGAACCAACCCCTCCCTACTTCCTGTGGCTTTTGGGCTGCAAGAACGTAGCTATCACATCCTCACTCCAGGTAGCAGGAATCAAAAAGGAGAGCAAAGCACTCGCTGGTCTCTACACACACACACACACACACACACACACACACACACACACACGCACGAACTTACCAGTCTGACACATGCCCAGAGCCAGAATGCAGTCACATGAGCACTTTGCTGTCAAGGACGGCGACCGTGTAACAAGTTACAAACAAGGGCTCTATTACTATAGAACAAGGGAAGAACAACAGTGGAAAAGAATTAGACTTTTCTACAAGTGATAATTCTTATTACACCCCCAGCATGACAAGCACAGAAGTCAGATGGATCAGACCACAGATAGTGGATTATCATGAGCGTTATCAGATGGTAACTGTCGCAGCTGCTGTCCTAGCTCTAATTCTTTTCTAGAGGAAACCAGCATAGACTCTGGTGCCTGACAGTGGTTACTGCGCTACCAACTTCTTTCCTCTAGCCCAGCGCACAGAGAACACGAAAGCCAGTTGCCTCCTTCCTGACACGGACGTGGTTCCCTGCCCAATCCCCATACGGGAGGATGTATTTCGGGCACTGTACTGGTGCTCATTGTGCAGAGGCCTTTGTCACTGTCTTAAAACCACAGGGTCAGCCTGGCCCACCTCCCTGACAACAGCCTAGCAACAGGCCCTGGGGACAGGAAGGAGCAGCTATGACCGGGGTGCTTCTGTCAGGGAGAACAGAGCTGCTTTGGTGCCGCCAGCCACTGCTAGGGTAGAACTGAAGCAGTCGATGGGAATCCTCCCGCTGGGGAAAATTTGAGTGATACAGATAATTTTTTACCCACTTTGGCTGGAAGCAATGACCTGAAGTAAGAGTTTATGCCATTTCCTTCCAGCCTTCTTTTCCTTCCCTTCCTTCCCTCTCTCTTCTCCTTCCTTGTTTTTCTTTCCATCTAGCCAGACTGCCTGCCTTGTTACTCCCCACTCTACTCTTCCTCCTTCTCCCTCTTTCTTTCTTTGTACTTATCTATCATGCACAAACTTGAGCCAGATGGTAGAAATTAATGGCTGAAGATTTATAACAAATTATAGAGAAGAGATATTTGGACTCAGGGATAGATAGATGCGTGGATGTATGGATGTATGGATGTATGGATGGATGGATGGATGATGGATGGATGGAGGTGGGGATGGATGGCTCTATCTTTCGGCATAACAGCAAGACAGCATTTTGTCCCACAGCATGCCCATGGGAAGGCCCTTACACCGAGGATATTTTCAGATCCGGCCTTCCCACTCCTGCACAGCTGTTTGCCCAGCCACATCGAGGGTTGCACGATGAGTCTATGAACAAAGTGACAATGGTGCTGGGGATGTGAGCCATTCGAGGACTTGGCACAGATTTTCTCTCCCCAGGCTGACCTGGCTGCTGTCTACTGAGTGTCCAGTTTGTCCATAGCAGCAAGCAACCCTGAAACCTTGACCCAGAGGGAGCCAGCCAGCAACCTCAGGGCATATGCACGTGCTCCGTGGAACAGGTACGCTCTGCGTTTGGATTTGACTTCCCTGCAGACATACGTTTGCCAGCTCCGTTCTCTATGGGTCTTTCTGAATGTCTGTTCAGGATCATATACTTTCTTCCAAAATTGATTCCAATTAAGAATCAGAATCCTGAACTCCCTGTCTTGGTCTGATCTTTGTTTGTGACCTCATTCTGGACCTGGACTTTCTGCTTCCCTCCTGGCCTCTCTGACTGATGCCTAAACATTGTGCTCCTTTCCTTCCTACTCTGTGTCCCTCCAGATGTTGCATCTTGGGCTCTGGAGGCTGCTGCTGAAGTCCAGATATGGCCACCCTAGGCCTAAGCCCAGATCCCAAGAACTCCACCTAAAACGAGTACCCCACCTTCTCTTGTCTGATCTGGTTGTCTGGCTATTTTTCTTTACTTTTCCTTTCTTTTTTTGTAGTATGTCAGGAAATCCTCAGGTCAGCAGCAATCTGGGTTGCTATGTATTCCATGTTGACAGTTCGAGTATTGCAGTATATTCATCACCTCCCTTTCAAATTGAACTGAGAAAACTAAGCACCCTGATTTAAACCATAAGCCTCAAGAGCATTCCAAGGCGGGCACAGGCTGAAGGCCCAGGCACCTGTGGCTTCAGAGTGAGATCTGAATAGTCACATGCTAGCCTGGACTGAGTTCTTACCCTTGAGCCGTATGACTGTGTACCACGCTTCCCTGAGCTCTCAACTCTTGGTATTTGGAACAGGATAGAGCCAGAAATTCCAGAAAGAGGATGCCAACCCAGCAAAATTAACAATCAGTTTTGGTTTGAATCGTCAAAGATAAGGATGACTTAGCAAAAACCTGCTTTGGGGGAAAGGTAAGTTTAAATCTCAGGCACTAGCTGGGCATGGTGGCACACGCCTATAATCCCAGCACTCAATAGGCCCAGGCAGAAAAAAGAAAAAAGGTGGAGGCAGGAGGATCGCTGTGAGTTTGAGGCCGACCTGGGCTACAAAGTGAGCTCAAGATCAGCCGGAACTTCATAGCAAGACCCTGTCTCAAAAAGACAAAAAAAAACAACAAAAAAAACCAAATCTCAGGCACTGCGTATGCTGAGGGGTTTTCTACACTGAGCTCCAGCCCCAACCCAGTGAAAACATTTTGGTAAGAAAGAACTTTTTTTTGTAAGAGTGACCAGAATGTATTGATTTACACTTATGGGTTTAAGTCAGTGCCCTCTCCAAAGTATCAGTGACAAGCTACCACCACTCAAAGCAGGTGATTTAATTGGAGATAAAGCCTGATTTCAAATCTGCAGAAAACATTGCAGAGATAAAGGCAAACAGGCCATTAACTGTGAATTCCTTAATACCTTAAATATAGCTGCACAACCCCCTGGTTTTTTGTTTTTTGGTTTTTTTTTTTTAATACTGGGATTGAACCCAGAAAACACTGAGCTACATTTCCAGCCCTTTTTATTTTTATTTTTTATTTTCAGACATTGTAAGTTGCCCAGGCTGGCCTTGAACTTGTACTCTTCCCACCTCTGCCTCCCAAGGAGCTGGGATTACTTCGATGCACTGCTGCACCACTCTTTTTCTCTTGTGTTTTCTTCTCTTTTTTTCTCCCTCGAGGTGGTATTGGATATCTTAGACCCAGCAAGAGGGCCTCAAGCCTAGGAGAACCTTGGGCTGAGGACCAAGGAAACCCTCACAAAAGCTAGAGTGAAACCTGATTCCTCCCATGTCAGGAAGGGACCCTGAGTGTCAAGAAGCTCCCTGGGATCCCACTGGGCTTGTGTGTTTGCCTTTGCACCGCTGATTGCTGGTTTTGGCCTGGTGAAATCAAGGACAGCCCTGGAAGTACCAAGAATGTAAAGAGGCAACTTAGGGGGAGGTAGAACAGAGGGACACGGCCTGAACTTTGCCTGGGAGAGCTTGCAGGCTTACAATAAGGATCCTAGAGAGAGGGGCACACTGGGGCCCACCTGAGAATTCAGCACATCCTGGATGGTTTAGCTGGCAGGTATGAGGTGGGCTTCTTGGGGCTCAGGACACATCACCCCAAAATATTACATTGGCATATGAATGAAAGGCTGGTCATTTTCAGAAGCAGTGGACAAAGGAGTTACTCTGAAAAGCTGTCATTTTGTAAAGGAAAACGATTATCTACAAAGAAAGATGTCCATCAGTAAAGGTGCCTGTACCTGGAGGAGAGCCTTCAGATAACTTCTGCCAGCGAAAGCCTCTTGTCTACACGACAGGGCAACCCTAACCCACCGTCCATTTCCTTCCTTCCCTCCTACAACTTGTCTCCATCTCCCCCGAAAAGCCTGGCCGCACCTCCTGTCCTCGGGATGGTCCGTAAGCCGCAGTCGTCTGTCCCTTCTTGAGTCTCATACTTTTGTGGGATTTCCATGCATGAGAAAGCAACTGAAATGGTTTCTTTCCCGCCAGTCTCACATATGTCAATTTAACTTGTAGCCCAGCCAAAGACGCAGGAGGGTGGAGAGAAGGCAAGTGCCCCTGCCCTCTAAGGTGAGGGGTGGGAACTCGGAGGCCCCGGAGGGAGGGCAGAGAACAGAGGGAGAGACACCGATCGCTGCCCCAGTCAGAGCCGAGGCGCTAAGGGACAAAGGGCATCTCTCGGATCCTGTGCAGGGCAGTAACTGCAGGGAAAGCTCACTACCCTGAGGTTTCAGGGCATGGCACCCACTCCCTGTGTGACGTCAGCCAGGGTGTAACGGGCTGACAGGAGGGAGGCTCATCCCTGTGTGAGTTCTTCCTGGAGCTGGGCGGAAAGCACAGCAAACAAGTTTCCGCCAAGTGTCCCGCGTCATCATAACACCCCTGACCCGCGGCTGCAGGAGGCGAGTGCAGCCCACTCGGGAGCACGGGGAGGGCAGTGCGCGGGTTGTCGTGACCTCACTCTGATGCTGTCCGTTCTGGAGAGGCAGCTTCCTCCGTGGAGTCAGCCCCGGGCCCCCTCCCTTTCGCATCCTGGGTTTCACTGTGTGTGCCTGCAGTGGAGCCCGGGGCTCAGTGTCGGCAGAGTTCCCTTGTTTGGTACCAGAGGAAAAGCTTTGGGAAGGGTGCAAGGGAACGTGCTTCCAACGCAGATCTGGCATTGGGCATCTGAGTATCGCTGAACTACAGGGCTCCCACAGGAGCAGTACCAGTGGGACGAGAACATGGGGTCAGCTCTCCAGAAGGTGCGGCTGCCACTCCTGTTGTACTTCACAGTGTAGAGGGAGGGAATTCCTGAGTGTTCCCCTTTCTGTTGTAGCATCTCAAGCTCCTGCTTTTCCTATAATGAAACTGGAAGCCATTCTTGGCAAGTCTCTTTTTCTTTCTAGCTGACATTTTATTTTATTTGTTTTTTTGAGACAGGATATCCCTATGCAGTTCAGACTGGCCTTGAATGTAGCCCAGGCTGACCTTGAACTTTTGGCAATCTTTCTGCCTCAGCCTCCTGAGTGCTGGTGGTATACGCATGCATCACCATAGCCCGCTTCTTGCTGATATTTGAAGAGTCAAATTTAACATATGCCTTTTCCTTCTGTCTTGATTTTTTTTTTTTTTTTTTTTTTTTTGAGACAGGATCTTGCTCTGTAATTCAACCTGGCCTTGAACCCACTATGTAGCCCAAACTGGTCTTGAACTCACAATGATCCTCCTGCCTCTGCCTCCTGAGTGTTAGGATTACAGGCGGCGCCACCACGCCCAGCTCTCTCTTAACTTCATCAAGCACATAGCACATAGCACAAGCACATCAAGCACACACTTCCCTGATAATAAATCTCTGCATCTGTCTCCTTCCCTGTACTGCGGCCGCCTCACACACCATGTTAGTATGCAAGGTACCAAGAAGCGTCAGCCTCAGCCCCATGACCGAGCTGTCACTGTGAGCTAAGCAACATGTCAAGATGGAAAACCTGCCATTATCTAGGTAATATACACTGAATATGTTGGTCGGGAAATTTAGTTCTGGCTTGGTTGGTTTTATTTTAATATGATCAATACCTTGATGAGATGCTGTTATTTTCAAATCTTTCTTTAAGAAACCACACCCCCAAACCAACCAGCAAAGACTCCCCCCAAATCTCTTATGTATACTTGTATACAATATCTTAGGTGCCCAGCTAGGGCTTAGTAAAAATGAGTTTATCAGCTGTGGTGTAGCTCAGTGTTAGAGCACTTGCCGAACATGTGTGAGGCCCTGGGTTTGATCTGCAACACCACACACACGCACACACATAATAATAATATTAATAATAGTTCATGTGACAAATACAGCTGATAAAAGGAAATTTCCAGGGTGTTCTAAATTTAATCACAAAGACCAGAGGGTAGAGGGTGAAAAGAGAGGTGAAGTTAATCAGTTAACAGTTGCTGGCAAAACCAACAAGAAGTCTGCTTATGTTTGAACAGGATTTATGACTTATTTATCCATAGACCCAACACCTTGTTTACACATAAACTTTCTGTACTGTTGATCTCAATGAATCCAGAAGCAACAAGAACTTGGTTTTTTTTTTTTTTTAATTTTAAAGAGAAAAGAAACTAATAAAACAACAATGAAGACAAAAACCAAAACAATACAGAAACAACAAAAACGGTACATGATCTCAAAACAAAACGATAGGAATTAACTGTGGTTGCTGTACTACATACTGTTACCTTCAAGGAAGTTGCTCAGTCCACCGGACAAAAGAATGTAACATTGATCCAACAACCAAAGACTGTAACAAGGAATAAAAAAGAAAATTGGAAACGATACAAAGCTTCACCATACAAGATGGTAAGAATTCAACAATGGTTCTTATATTGCAAACTGTTGTCTCCAAGTCAGTCGATCTGATTACCAGAAACAAGTGTGCAAAATTGGTCAAGAAAAAATGAAAATTAAAAGTATTGACTGTTCCTTTCAATAAACCTCAGACATCAGCAGTACACCTATCCCAGCTATCCTTGTATATACATATAAATTTTGTTTTTCACTTTAAAGGAGGGGAGAGGAAAAAGAAAGAAGAGAAAAAATACGTGTATATCTACACAAGATAGCTAATTGTACTACTAATTTCTATTGGTTTAGTTAATGTGTAATTCTTCGATCAATCTTACATGCCTATATCTGGTTAGATAAGCAACCACTTTGAAGATAACGATATGTAATATAACAACCATTGTTGATATCCTATCATCTTGTTTTGAAAGTCTGTATTATTTTTATTGCTCTCTATGCTGTTTTGTTTCTGTATTTGTTTTTCTTTTTCTTTTCTCTTTAAAATGAAGAACTTGTTTGTTAACTTCGGTGCTGGGGACTGAACCCGGCAAGCTCACACACGCTGGGCGCAGGCTCTGCACTGAGCGGCACCCCGAGCCTGCTTGTCCTTCGTCGTGGCCCCCGGTCCCTGCTGCCTCTGGTGCACGTTAGCCCACACTTCTCTAGGGCCAGTGCAGGTGACTCTGTAGGACGTGTTTCCCCTCTCAAAGTTTATTAAACATGCTCTTAAACTCTGGTCAGGGACATTTTCCAACTGCCACCCAGCCCTGCTGTTGGTAACTGTGTAAACTTGTCCCAGGACCTGGTGCCTTTTCTGCCTAACATCTCTAACGGCTCAAGAAACCCTCGGATCCTCAGAGATCCTTTAGTCCCTAGAGTTTTAACTTCATGTATAATTTTGATATAATCTACATTTCTTTAGCTGGGTGTGGTGGCACACACCTGTAATCCCTGCACTGTGGGAGGCTGAGTCAGGAGGATTGTGAGTTTGAGCTCCATTTGAGCAAATTAGTGATTTAGTGAGGCCCTATCTCAAAATGAGAAGTAAACCCTCTGGCTGAGGATGTTGCTTGGTGTGAAGGCCCTGGGTTTAATCTCCAGTACTGGGGGAAAAAAATTACTTCTTTGGAGCTGATGGTAGAGAGCTTGCCTAATGAGCTTCAGGCTGTGGATTCCATTCCCAGTGCTGTAATTGATTAGTCATCAATCAATCAATCAATAAGTCACCTCACTAACATAAACTCTTGTACTTGAGGGGACTTGTCATGAACAACACCTTGTCTCTCTACAGCTTTCACCGTTATTACACCTGCAAAATTACCAGATTCTCTCTGTGACAGTTATCCTGGAAGGAGACCAAAATTTATATTTCTTATTACATCAGAGCTGCACACATTTCTCTCAAGTCATTACCATGATTGCCCCGCTGTGCACAGGAGAGAACTGAGGTGCCCAGAATTGAAGCAGATCCCCTCAAACACGGAAGCAGGAAGCCAGAATGGGGAGGTGGGTGGATTCTGGCTGCCAGCTCCTCGGTTGGTGATCACCATACCACAATTATATCCACTTTCCAGACATAGATTAAGCACAGTATAATGACACTTCTCATCGGGCATGGTGGTGCATGCCTATAATCTCAGCACTTGGGAGGCTGAGGCAGGAGGATCACCATGAGTTCAAGGCCAGCCTCTGCTACATAGTGAGTTAGACCAGCATGAAATGCATACTGACAGCAGCCCTGACTCAAAAAACAAAACAAAACAAACAAAAAGAAAGAAAGGAAGAAAAAGATACTTCTCAAGAAAAGGACAAAGCAAGGATTTGAACACAGAAATCTGGCTTCAAAATCTGTGCTCTGTGTGTGTATGAGTGTGTGTGTGGGGGGATGGTACTTGGGATTGAACCTATGCCTTTGCATGAGCTACATCCCCAACTCTTATTAATTCTTTTAAATTTATTTTTCATTTTTTATTTTTAAATTTTTTTTGTCTTTTTGAGACAGCGTCTCTCTATGCAGTTCAGGCTGACCTTGAGCTCACTTTGTAGCCCAGGCTGGCCTCAAACTCACAACGGTCCTCCTACCTCTGCCTCCCAAGTGCTGGGATTACAGGTGTGTGACACCACGCCCAGCCCTTTTTTTTAAATTTAGAGACAGGGTCTCCCTAAATTGTCCAGACAGGACTCAAACTTGTGGTCCTCCTGTTTTAGCCTCCCAGCATGAAAATCTGTGATTTTTTATTTGTTTGTTTTTATTTTTGTTTTTGGAGACAGGGTCTTGCTATGTAGTTCAGGCTAGCTTCGATCTCACTGTGTAGCACAGGTTGGCCTGGAACTTGTGGTAATACTCCTGCCTCAGCCTCCCAAGTCTTGGGATCACAGGCCTGCACCACCAGTTCTGTTTCATTTTCATTGAGCCCAAAGTCCTTTCTAAATTTCCTTTATTTTCTTCTTTGACTTTTGGGTCATTTAGAAGTATATTATCTACTTTCCAAATACTTGGATTTTCCAGATACTTTTCTGTTATTGATTTCTAACTTAACTCCACTGTGGAAAATATATTTGATATGACTTAGATGCTTTTTAATTCATCAAGACCTGTTTCATGATCCAGAACAGGGACTACTACCTCGTTAAGTGTTCTGTGCAGGTCTACAAGGTCAGCTGAGTCAAGCTGGCTAACGGTGTTGTCCAAGAACACTACGCTGCAGCTGGGCATGGTGGCGCACGCCTGTAATCCCAGTGTTCAGGAAGCTGAGGCAGGAGGATCCTTGTGAGTTCAAGACCAGCCTCGACTACAAAGTGAGCTCAGGTCCAGTCTGAACTCCATAGTGAGACCCTGTCTCAAAAAACAAAAAACAAAAACACTACAATGCTGAGAAAAAATTCTACTTGTTTTCTCTGTTTCTGAGAGGAGGGTTGAAAATCTCTGATAATAATCTCTGTATGTTTTTTCTTCTCTGTTTTGCAGTTCTATCAGTTTTTGCTTCACATATTTTGTTATAACACCATGCACACAATTATTAGACATTTGTGACCTCTGGGTTAGTTGACTCCATAGTCTTTATTCCTAGTAGTGTTCTTTGCTCTTAAACCTAATTTATGTAACATTAATACACTGGTTTCAGCTTTCTTCTTACTACCATTAGCATGACTTATCTCTTTTCAGCCTTTTACTTTTAACCTGTGTGTGTCTTTATATTTAAATGCATTTTGTTTCTTACAGGGAACATATAGTTACTTGTATTTAATGTAGTATGAAAATCTCTGACTTTTAATTTAAAATGTTTAGGCCTGGCAGTTATGTTTTGTTTTGTTTTGTTTTGTTACTAGGAATTGAACTCAGGACCTTGTGCTTGCCACGTAGGCACTTGTGCTGTGGAGTTTATCCCCAGACCCAGGCCTTTCGGTGGTGATTCATTTAGTTAGGGTTGAGGCTACCATCTTTTTTATTTTGAAAATTCTACAGTGACCCTAAAAGAATCTCTGCTTTCTCCTATGTATGGGACTGACAAACTGCTTTGGAAACATCTCCCTTTTTCTAATATGGGCATGAAATGAAAAGAGCTGGGACCCCGAGGATGGAGTTGGAGACTTTTGTGTGGACATGGACAAAACTACCAATCTCAGAACACCAGGGGCCCCCGAATCCCCATTGCAAGTGGAATCCCATGTCTAAGGAGACTAGACATTTTTTCCTGGTTGCAAACACCATGTTAGACTGGAGCGCTATTCTCCAGAAAGAGGTGTATGCTTTGAGCCAGCCGCCAGAATCATCTTGTCTACAGTCAAAACACTTGTACAAGGGTCAAGGGATGGAAACTGGAATAGCTCCTTTCACTATTATAACTAGGAGTCCTGAATTTTGGTTCCTGCTCCTACATTTTTAACCTCTGTGGATGTAGGGTCCTGTCCTTATTTCCAAGACCAGAATGATTCCCCTGGGGACCCATGGATGTTCCAAGTGAACTATTTGGGGCTTCTCATGCCACTGAACCAATATGTAAGGAAGAGACCTGTTACTGACTGGAGTGCTTGGTTTCAGTGACGAGAGGATGCAGGGCTGCCCCGACACAGTGGGAGAGGGAAGACCACATCCAAAAAGGATGCGGCATCCCTGAAATGATTCTTCATACCTGCAAATCCAGTAGTGACCATTCCGAGAATGACTGCTTCATCAACCCAGTGAGGGCGGGATGCCTGAGAGTTTCAGTCGTTTGTGAATGAAGATTTGGGTCCCACCAACAAGGAAAGAATCCTGATTGTGGGACCCAGGAACTGGGCCAGGAAGAATCCAGGAAGGAGAAAGAATGGAAGGGGGAAAAAAGAAAGGGGACAGGGGAGGAAAAAAAGACAGGAGGGCATTAATTGGGATAAAGAGGATCAGTGTTGAAGGGCATTTGAAAATCAGAGAGCTACAACATTGAAGGTGTACATATGCGATGATTTGTCATCATAGAAAGGAAAAGCATGTAGAATCAATCATCTGATAAGTCTACAACTAAGAGATTTTAACATATTCCCCTTAGGAACTCTAGGTCAAATCCAAAATTCATATAGATATGAAACTAGCCAGCTTGATCTTACAGTCGTGCAGAATTCTATGTCCAACAATTAGAGAATTATTAAGTTCCTGGGAAACATTGTAATAGATTTATTAGGCCACAGTAGGAGTAAAAAAATTGATATCATATCAGCCCAGAGAACTTTTTTGATGACACCAAAGTTATAAATTTAAAAATCACCTGCTCTGAACGTATTGATGTATCAATTAATTTGATTATGATGTCAAGCACGGTGGTGTATGCCAAGGGCTGGATTATAATCCTAGCATGTGGGAGGCTGAAGCAGGAAGATCTGGAATTCCAAGTCAGCCTAGGACATATAATGAGTTCCAAACCAGCCTAGACTATAGAGTGAGACTCTTTTTCAAACAAAAGAAGAAAGAGATTTGATCATTTCATAATGTGTACTTATATCAAATCATCATGCTGTACACCTTGAACATGTGCAATTTTTATTTGCTGAATTTACAAATAAAAGCTGAATTGCAAAAGAAAAGCTCCAAAGACATATACTGGGAAATTAGAAACTGATTCTGATATAGGATGTAGATTGTGGCAAAGCTGGCTGGAGATGTGGGCGGGACCTGTAAATTTCCAGATCCCCTGGCAGGCGGGTGATTCCTGGACCACTAGATAGAACTCTGCAGCTCCCAGCTGTGGAAGGCAGACAGGAGACCCGCCTCCAGGGGGCGCCCGCTGTCCTGATTCCTCGGGGTAGGCCACTCTGCGTTCTTTTCCTTTTATCCTTTTTTCTTTGTTCGGTCCAAGTTTGCTTTTCAGAGCCAGTTTTTCCCTTACCCCTTCACCCCTCACTTTTCAAAGTCTGGTAGAGCACGAGCTTAGTATGTTTGGGCCCCAGGGTTTCATTCCCAGCATGAAAAATTAATGCACCATAAGGGGCCATTGTTTTGACCTCTGCTCTTGCTATGGGCGCCAACAGACTAGGCGTAAAAGGTCAAAATGAAGCCAGTCTCACTTTCATTTATTTGACTTGCTGAGACATCAGCGGTGGAGAGATAACAGCCCAGTTTCCTTTTCCCTGGTACTGAAATTCCTTCTGCCTCAATTCTTACACACCACAGAGGTAACCTGATGGTAAGTAATCAGCTGTTTTCCATTGTTTTGCCTCCCGGGTCCTCACTACAAGTAAGTGAGTTTGAAATAATCAACTTACTTTTTGTTTCTCATTTCTGCTTTATTTAACCCGCTTTGCCTATAAAACTGGGCTCTCCCCAGTTCCCTAGAACATGTATTCCACTTTATGGACTGAAGCATTGCCCGATTGTAGATTCAAAACAACGCCAATGAGATCTGAACTAAACAAACTTCTTTTTTTTTTTGGTTTTTTGGTTTTTTTCTCCGGTACCAGGAACCGAACTCACGACCTTGCGCTTGCCAGGCAGGCGCTTTGCCGCTGAGCTAAATCCCCAGGCCCTAAACAAACTTCTTTAACTTTGTCCTTTGACCCAAGAACGTAATGTAATTTATCAGAGGACAGATATAAGGCCCCATGCTGCATGATTATATGAATAAATTATAATATCACTGGATTATGTTCTATACCAACCCACACTTAAATCTTCCCCACTCACCCAGGAGTGTGCACAATTGCAGGAGAAAGCTCTTTCGCTTTTAAAGGGAATGTGCACCAAAATCATATAAAACATCACATTCACTGTTTAGAAATTAGAAAATGTCTCTTCACCATTGACAGTTAAGCAAGGATGCCCATTAGTCCCACTCCTCTTGATAGCTCCACCTCCTTCCTGAAGAGTGCAAAGTTTTAAAATTCTTCAGGAGAAGGCTCAGTTCCTGAATATTCTTACAAATATACTTTTTTCTGTAGTGCTGAGAATCAAACCACAAATATACTTGAATAACAAGATGGCTGCAACAGGAAAATGTGGAATCTGACAAGCAACGATGATCAGTAAGAAGGGTTTAATTAGGAAATAAACAATTCTTAGAAATTTGGGTAGGGACACAATCATATCACAATTTTAAAGCTTAGGAAAGCCACTGCAGTTATTTTTTGTATTCAATAAGTGTTTGTTCATGTCCTGTGATGGGAACTATGTTTTAATTATTATTGAAATTTTAAAGCATAACCAAAAGTAGACAGTATGCTACCACAAACTTCCAAAGCACCAACTTCAACAATTATTAACATTTTGTCCATTTTGTTTTATTAAACTCTCCATTTTTGCTCAGGTAACCCCAGTATTTAACACAAATACCAGATTCATATCGTCTAATTTCACACATAGATATTCTCATATGCATCTCTAAGATATAAAACTTTAAAAAATAATAATAACAGCCACAGAAGCTGGACTGGCACATACCTGTATCAGCTATGTAAGAGACTGAGGCAAGAGGATGGAAAGTTCCAGGTCGCTCCAGGCAGCTTAGCCAGACCCTGCCTCAAATAAAATAAAATGAGATGAGATAAGGTTGATGCTTGCTTCAGAAGCACATATACTAAAATGATGCAGAGAAGATTAGCACAGCCCCTGCGCAAGGATAACATGCAAATTTGTGAAGCATTCCATATTTTTATACACTATGTAGAAGACCCCAAAACTCCACCAAAAGACTTCCAGATTTAATAACCCAATTCAGTAGCATAGCTGGATACAAAGTCAACCCTCAAAAATCAATAACATTCCTGTACACAAACAACAAACACATTGAGAGAGAAATTAGGGAAGCCACAACTTTCACAATAGCATCCAAAAAACTGAAATACTTAGGAATCAGTCCAATAAAGGAAGTAAAAGATCTATACAGTGAAAATTGCAGTACTCTGGAAAAAAAGGTTGACGAGGATTTCAGAAAATGGAAAGATATTCCTTGCTGGTGGATAAGAAGAACCAACATTGTGAAAATGGCCATACTCCCAAAATTGTTATACAGGTTCAGTGGACTACTGATTAAAATACCATTAGTATACCTCACAGATCTAGAGAAAACATTCCTAAAATTAACTTGGAAAAAGAAGAGACCTAGAATGGCAAAAGCAATTCTGAGCAACAAAGGTAAGGCAGGAGGCATCACAATCCTTGACTTGAAATTATACTACAAAGCTACTATGATAAAATCAGCATGTTACTAGAAAGAAAACAGACCTGACGATCAGTAGAGCAGATTAGAAGATGAAGACACAACTACAAACACACTCAGCTACCTTATCTTTGACAAAGGAGTCAAACAGGTTCACCGGAAGAAAGATAACCTCTTTATAAATGGTGCTGGAAAAACCGGCTTTCCAAAAACTGGCTTTCCTTTTATGCCAAAGGCTAAAATTAGACCTATGTCTATCACCATGCATTAAACTAAAGTCAAAATGGATCAAAGATCTAAATATTAAAACAGAAACTCTAAACCTACTAGACAACAAAGTAGGTAGAAATCTTGAAGAAATAGGGGTAGGTAGAGAGTTCATGAACAAAAACCAAACTGCATGAGAAATACTTTAAAGAATCAACAACTGGAATCTCATCTTATTGCAAAGTTTTTGCACATCAAAAGAAATCACCAACAGAGTGAAAAGAAAACCCATGAATTGGGAAAAAATTTTAGCCAACTGCCCCTCAGACAAAGGACTTCTATCTAGAACATATAAAGAATTTTAAAAACTCAGGGCCCCAAAACTCAAAGACCCAATCCAAAAACGGGCATCTGAAATGCATACGCACACGTCTCACATGAAGAAATACAAATGACAAATAAAAATATGAAAAAATGTTCAACATCATTAGTCATTTGAGAAATGCAAATTAAAACAACACTGAGATTCCATCTCACCCCAGAAAGAATGACTATTATCAAGAAATCAACCAATAACAAATGCTGGAGAGGCTGTGGGGAAAAAGGAACCCTTCTCCACTACTGGTGGGAGTGTAGACTGATATAACCACTATGGAAATCAGTGTTGAGATTCCTCAAAAAACTAGAATTAGAGGTCCCATTCAACCCAGCTATTCTCCTTCTGGGTATTCTCCCAGAAGAACTGAAAACATCATACCACAGCAATATATGTGCACCTATGTTTATAGCAGCACAATTTGTTATAGCTAAATCCTGGAAACAACCCAAATGTTCATCAACTAAGGAATGGATAAAAAAAGATATGATATTTTTATACAGTGAAGTACTACTCAGCTATAAAAAGATCAACTTGAAGCTTTTATAGGCAAATAGATGCAACTAGAGACCATACTCATAAGTGAAATAAATCAGACCTGCGTGTGTAAACATTGTATTGTCTCATTAGTGTAAGAACCTGAAAGAGTAAATAAAATTGGAAAGTATAATAGATACTGTGATAGGGAAAGAAACTGCTCAAAGGGAAGGAACAACTGGGATGAGGGAAAGGAGAAAAGCAAAAAAGAAGGCAGGGAAAAATGAGACTCATTCCAAAAAGAGTCTTTCAGTGGATAATTTAGGAAGAGTTAGAAACAGAAGCAGTGGTCACAGGATAACCTCTTAGGTTCAGTAAATAAGTAAATAAACAAATGCATATACACAGGATAGCTGGGATAACTGTACTGCTGATTTCTACTGACCTATTAAAGGAACAGCTAATGCTTGAATTTTTAAATTTTTTGACCAATTTTTCAGGCTTATATCTGGTAATCTGAACAACTAATTTGAAGACAACACTATGCAGTATAACAACCATTACTGAATTCCTACCATCTTGTTTAGTGAAATTCTGTATTGTTTCTCCTAGTTTTAAAAATTATTTTTTATTCTTTGAAAAAAAAATAAAAACTGAAAAAAAGAGTAATGAGATGATTTAAAAATATAAACTAAACTAAACTAAAATATAAAAGCTTGGGGATGTAGGTCAGCGGTAGAGCACTTGCCTAGTATATGTGAAGCCCTGGATTCAGTCCCCAGTACTGCAAGAACAAAACAAAACAAATCACACCGTAGTGTCATTAGTATACCTAATGATCATTTTAATATATTGGATAGAGATCAATATTATATTATCTAGCTCTTTTCAATACTATCTTCTCAAACATGTCTTGAGAAATTTTTGTCATCTGCCTGCTAAAATCTTGTTTCATTTTGGTTAAAATCTTGGTGCAGAATCTCATTACAGTGGTCCATCAACATGTTAAAACAAATCCAATTAATCCAGTATTGCATTTGTTTATTTACTTATTTACTGAACCTGAGAGGTTATCCTGTGACCACTGCTTCTGTTTCTAACTCTTCCTAAATTATCCACAGAAAGACTCATTTTGGAATTTTACAGGAGCTTCTGGAAAGACTCTTTTCTTCTTTTTAAAATACTGGATAAATAACTTCAGACTTATCTTGAAACCGCTCCGTATCTTTCGCCATTGTTATGCAACAGCTTAGTCAGACAGCTTCCCACTGAACATCTGAAATCCAACACATAGCAACACCTTTCAGGGACAGGATGCAGATCAATGATAGAGCACTTATCTAGCATGGAGGAGGCCATAGGTTCAATGTCTAGTAGGGAACGAAGAAGGAGAGAGAAGAAAGAGAGAGAGAGAGAGAGAGGGAGAGAGAGAGAGA
>NW_004955404.1:14625228-14635228 GCF_000276665.1 Chinchilla lanigera | reverse complement strand
TGGGGGGGCATGTGTTGCAACCAGCAGAAATGTCTTTGATAGGCTCTCTGTGATCATTAGGTCAAATTCTTAATCCCTTCCCTGGGGAGAAGCACTGTGAGGATTTTTTCCAATCTGATTTCTCCAAGAGACGTCTCTACACTCTGTCAAACTCTCCCCATGCCAACTTGGGCAAAGACCAAAGAGGATCTTCAATTAATTCCAACCCCTCATGTTCTGGGTTTATCACTGAAACAGAAATCTATTTTCCGTATGAAAACTGGAAGCTGCATTATTATGAATGAAAACAGAAATGGCTTGTTAACAACACCAGCTTTTAATTACCTGTGTATTTCATTGCTTGGCAAGCTTTCTGGAAAGAGAAAAGAAAGAGATGTCTTTGGAAAGAAAAAAAAAAGTAAGTGCTCTACGTTCTTTGATATAATTTTGTCTTTTCAATACTGGTCTTCTGGGGCTGGAACCCAGTGGGTTCTGCAGTCTGAACTGAGCCAGCTCAGGAGAAGGAGGGAAAGATCAGGACCCAGAAGTGCTTGGATGCGGAGGAGGCTACACCTCGTTTTCTTCCTGCTGTTTGGTATTTTCTCTGCCACCTGTAAATTAATGGATCCAGGCTCTCTGGAGAGCCTCCACAGACATGTTTTACCTT
This sequence comes from Chinchilla lanigera, assembly GCF_000276665.1. NCBI lineage: Eukaryota > Metazoa > Chordata > Mammalia > Rodentia > Chinchillidae > Chinchilla > Chinchilla lanigera. Next base: position 14,634,582 of record NW_004955404.1, on the reverse strand, counting down.
CTCCTTTTTAAAAAAAAATTGTGGCAAAACATACATAATATAAAGTTTTCCACTTTTTACCATTCTAAATGTACGTTTCAGCGGCACTAAATACATTCATGGCGTTGTACAACCACCGTGCGTCTCCAGAACCTTCTCCTCTTCCCAGACTAAAGCTCTGTCCCATGAACCACATTCTTCCCCCAGTCCTGGTACCTGCCGTTCCACTGCCTGTCTCTATGTACTTGGTTACCCTAGTAGCTCAGGTAAGGACGGTCACATAGCATTTGTTCTTTTTCATATCTGGTTTATTTCACTTAGCATAATGTCTTCTAGGTTCATGGTTTGAGCCTCCATAGAGATTTAAATTGTGATCAAAACCACATAGTATAAATTTGCCCTCTGAACAATTTTACTTATACGGGACTGCTAACTATAAGCACATTAGGATACTGCAGTCCGCCAGAGCTTCATCTTGTGAGTTAGTTACTTTTCTTGTTGCTGAGACAAAATACCTGACACCCAAAGTTAAACTGAAAGAGAAAGTCAGACTCCAGGGACAGCCACAATGAATCTTTACACTATTCCCATCTTAGTCCAGAATGAACCCATCATTAATTCATATACTGAACATCCACAAGTGGGTTTCTACTGGTAAAACTATTTGTTTGTTAAATAGTGGCAAATACTCCCAAAATTGCTATATAGATTTAATGCAATCCCAGTGAAAATACTATTAGCATATCTCGCAGAATTAGAGAAAACATTCCTAAAATTAACTTGGAAACAGAAGAGACCTAGAATAGCAAAAGCAATTCTGAGCAACAAAGGGTAAGGCAGGAGACATCACAATCTCTGACTTGAAATTATACTATAGAGCTACTGTGATAAAATCAGCATGGTACTGGAAAAAAACAAAAAACAAAAAACAGACCTGATGATCAGTAGAACAGATTAGAAGATGCAGACACAACTACAAACACACTCAGCCACCTTATCTTTGGCAAAGGGGCCAAACATGTTCACAGGAAGGAACATAGCCTCTTTAATGAATGGTGCTGGGAAAACTGGCTCTCTATATGCTGAAGACTAAAACTAGACCCATGTCTGTCACATACCACTAAACTAAACTAAAAATGGATCAATGATCTAAATATTAAAACAGAAACACTAAATCTACTGGAAGAGAAAGTAGAAATCTACTGGAAGAGAAAGTAGAAATCTTGAAGACATAGGTGTAGGCAGAGGGTTCATGAACAAACCCAAATCACACAGGAAATACTACAAAGAATCAACAACAAGGATCTCATCTTATTAGAAAGCTTTTGTACAAGAAAAGAAATCACCAACAGGGTGAAAAGAAAACCTACAGAATGGGAAAGCTAGTTGTTTCTCAGACAAAGGACTTCTATCTAGAACATATAGAGTTGAAAAAAATCAGATCCTCCAAATTCAAAGACCCAATCCAAATATGGGCATCTGAGATGAATACACATTTCTCAGAGGAAAAAATATAAATGGCAAAAAATGTATGAAAAATGTTCAGCAACACTGATCGTTTGAGAAATGCAAATTCCATCTCACCCCAGAAAGAATGGCTATCATCAAGAAATCAACCAATAAGAAATGCTGGAGGGGCTGTGGGGAAAAATGAACCCTTCTCCACTGCTTGTGGGAGTGTAGACTGGTGCAACCACTATGGAAATTAGTATGGAAATTCCTTAAGAAGCTAGGATTAGAGGTTCCATTTGACCCGCTATTCCCCTTGTGGATATTTTCCCAGAAGAATTAAATACATCATACCACAGTGATATATGTGCACCCATGTTTATAGCAGCACAATTTGTAATAGCTACATCCTGGAAACAACCCAAATGCCCATCAACCAAGGAACGGATGAAAAAGATGTAGTTTTTTTATACAATACAGTACTACTCAGCCATAAAGAAGAATAAAGTGAGGCATTTATAAGTAAATGGGTGCAACTTGAGATCGTACTCATAGTGAAATAAATCAGACTCAGGTGTGAACATTGTATTGTCTCCCCAGTATGAGAAACTGAAAGAGTAAATAAGGTCCAAAACGTACAACAGATATTGTGAAGTGGAAAGAAATTGTTGAAAAGAAAAAAGAAACTAGGATAGGGGAAAGGGGAGTGGAAGGAAAGGAAAAGAAAAAAAAATGCAAGATAGTTATAATACCAGTTTCTCTTAGTTCACTGAAAAGAAACGTTTATGTTAATATTTGGAGAATTTGTCATGCCCATATTTTGTACTCTGATTGACTACTTTAAAGATAACAATACTCAATGTATTACCTATTGTTATTCTCCTATTATATTATTATGAAATTTTGTTTTACTTTTCTTCCATAAAATAAAAACTTCAAAATTAAAATTCAACTATTTCATAGAAGTGAAAAAAGACTGTTATTTATCCTTTTTTTCTTTTTTTGGTGGTACTGGAACCAGGGCCTTCACCCTGAGTTACATCCCTAACCCTTTTTGTTTTACTTTTTAAATTTGGAGACAGGGTTTTGAAAAGTCACTAAATCACCCAGACTGGTTAGCTTTGCACAGTGGCTTTCATAGCCAACAGGGCATGATTATGGTTAACTGAAAACCAAATTACCAAGGCTGGGCTTGAATTTGCAATCCTCCTGCCTCAGGCTCCCACAGTGCTGGGATTACAAGCATTTTCCACCACATCTGGTTCATTTCTTATTTATTTTGGAGGAATTACAACGTCTTTCCTAAACCAGAACTTTATTGAAAATGAACGCATGGCATAGCAGCACGGTAACCAAATTATCGCTAAGATTAGTTTTCCTTAAGAGTTTCTATTCCTGATTAAGACCAAAGTCTACAAGACTATTCAATTGGTAATACAACCTGAAGTGTTTTAAAATTACTTTTAAATTATAAACAGTGATCTACCAATGACTCATGCTGTGAAGCCAACTTCCTCTTTGCTTTTACATACATTTGAAAGCAAGCAAAAGTGCAGGGTCAGCCTGGGTGGGGCTCAAAAACCTTCCCCCTTGTCCTTCATCTTATTTAACATCCATCAGTTATGAGGCTGATAACCAGGCACAGAGCCAGGACACATTAGGCAGAGCCCCACTTTGGTGGCAGGTTGAGTGGGCAGGGGGACAAAACAACTGTCCTCAGCAAGTGAAACCATACCTCACCTGGCACTACTTTCTCCACAAGTGCTCCTGATGCAGACAGAAGGAGAGGGAAGAAGGGAGGGAGAGACGGAGAGAGGGAAAGAGGGAAAGAGAGGAGGCGAAATCAGAGATGCAAGGAACAAATTTCAGAAGCTTTATGAATTGACTATGCATAAGCTTATTAAATGGCTTGATTAGGCTTTCACTCTCCTTTCTATAAAAAGAAAAATATTAAAGATAACTGAGCTAAAAGACCTGTGTATATACTAAGTGGTTATGGTTGATACATTGTGTCAACTTTGGGAGTGTAGAGGCTTGGCTAAGTGACTCAGCAGCTCTGCATCTTGGGGTGAAAAGGACACACCCTTCCTGCTCTAGGATGTTGTTCATTGTATCAATTTGAGAAGTGTAGAAGGTTAACTATGTGACTCCGCAGGGAGCCAGGGTGCTTACTTTGTATTCATCCTGAGCCTGTGCAAGAGGAGGGCTTGGAGACTACCAGAGAGCTACACGCCCCTGGGTGGGGGCAGCCTGCTTACAATACAAGGGAGGGAAAGAGGTTTGCTCTTCTCTGCCTCTCCTCCCTTGTGCTCTTGTTGTTTTGCTGTCTTCCACCGCCATGAACGGTTGCCCTGCGCCATGTGCCACTCTGCCTTGGAGCCAGCCAAGTATGGACTGAAACCTCCACAGACTGTGAGCTAAATAAACCTTTCCTTCCTTCATTTTGGGAGTCAGATATTTTGTCTCAGCAAGGAGAGAAAAGTAACTAAGACATGTCTTATTTTATCTGCCCTGCAACAAACATAATGCACATTTAAATTTCTACATTCTAGGCACCCAGATGAGTACTGTGTGCTGAGGGTTTGTGGGTGCAGTGCTTGGTATTCAGTAGCACCCTTCCATTTACAGTCCTTCCTGCCAAGTAACCACCCTGACCCAGGAGGTCTGTCTTTCTCAGTGGAAAGTGAGCAGAATGGTATTGGCCACGGACACATAGACCAATGGGAAAATAGACACAAAGACCAGTGGAGCAGAATGGAGGACCAGGAACAAACCCACAGATCTACAGCCATCTGATTCTCGACAAGGAAGCCAAAAACATGTTGGAGAAAAGATAAACTCGTCAACACATGGTGCTGGGAACACTGGGCATCCATCTGTAGAAGACTGAAACTAGACCCCTACCTGTTACCCTGAACAAAAAGCAACCTGAAATAGATCGAATGCCCTAATGTAAGACCTGAAACTTTGAAATCACTAGAGTAAAAGAAGGGAAACACTTCAAGATACTGGTATAGGCAAACATTAAGTAATAGGGAATAACAGCAAGAATTGACAAATAGAACTACATTAAATTAAAAAAACTCCTGTCCAACCAGAGAATAAAAGAGCAGAGGGAGAGCCTCCCGCGCAGGAGAAGAGCTCCGTCAGCTTTTCATCTAGTATGAAGAACTCAAAAAGCTCACAGAAAAAGGACACCTCATCCAATCAACAGAAGGGCAAATGAATTGAGCAGACAATCCTCCAAAGACGCACAAATGGCCAATAATTATATTTTATAAATCCTCAACATCTTTAGCCATCAGGGAGGTGCAAGTCAAAACCTCGCTGAGATTCCCCCTCATCTCAGGCAGAGTCTGTGTTCGAAGTGCGGGGAATATTCTGAGCAGGAATCCATGGAATAGTGTCTTCTACGGTAATAACGTTTTAAAATGTAGGCACCTGTCATATATATTGATCGCGCTTTGCATGCCACCCGGCAGTATAAACCCAAAGGGGTCAGAGTACTGCAGAGACACCAGCACACCCACGTTTAGTGTGCCACAAGTCGCAGCAGCCGAATTACGGAACCAGCCCTGATGCCCCACAGCGGCCGCCCGGATAAAGACGACAGGGCGCAGCCACTCGCCGTGGAGCATTACTGGCCATAACGAAAACCAGAACCACGGCGTCCGCAGGAAAATGGATGAAGGGAGGTCACCACATCGAACAAAGCTAGCCAGACCCAGAACGACAAGCACGGCACATTTGTTTCCTCTCCAATGTGGGATCCAGGCGGGAAAAAGACAGCATGACAGTAGGAAAGGCGGGCGAGGGGGACGGGGAGGGAAGGGTAATGGGGAGGGTGGATCAAAGCTTTTTTTGGTACCGGGAATCGAACTCAGGACCTTGCGCTTGCCAGGCAGGCGCTGGGCCACTGAGTTATATCCCCGGCCCCAAAGCACGTTATATGCAAGTATAAAAATGTCACAAATATTTTCTTCAGTAGCGTGCACTGATAATTATAAAAAAATAAGAAAATGAAAATTAGAGCGCCTGAGGTCATTGGAGCTATAGGGAGGTGGCGGGGCTGGGGTCGGAAAGCAAGCTGTTGGGTCCCAGAGTCAACACTCGCGCTCTGCTCCACACGCCCTCCCTCGCTGCCTCGGCTTCACCTTTCTGCTCTCTTCTGGGGCTCACAGCCTGCCCCTCCGTACTCGGGCTGCGGGACAGCCAGAGGCCAGCAGCGGGTGCGCACTGGCGTATCGATGCCACCTCGTGGCAAAACTGGGTAACTGCAGGCATCGACTCGCCCTCGGTGGAGCGCATCAGGACTTTCACCTCGGGAGACAAGAGTTCTCTGGTGGTCTTTTTCTTTTCTTTAAACAGGGCGACATTAATTCACATCTGCAAAAATAAATCCATGGCTGGGCTTGGTGGCGTACGCCTGTAATCCAAGCACTTGGGAGGCTGAGGCAAAAGGATCACTGTGAGGTCAAGGCCGGCCTGAATTATACAGCGAGACTCTGTCCCTGAACGAATGAATGAATATGAATGAGTGAATGGTGAATCAATGAGGGAATGAGTGAATGAATGAATGAATGTTCTTAGGCTCAACGGATTAACATGGCAGAAGCAAGAAGCGTGTTTGTTTCGGAAGAGGGGTTGTTTTCACCTTGGGCCAGTGGATGCTGAATTGGATTCCAATGGACAGTTGTCACTTCATACCTGAGGCATGGCTTATGTTGGGCGGGACACGCTGGGTCAAGCGTTTGGAGATGCTTTGGGGGCACTGGGCGGCATTCAGCTGGAGCTCTCCCGGAAGCCCGGGTTACAAAACTCCCTGGCTTTCATCAGCCACCGTCTTCGCAGCAGAGGAAATTCCTACTGCTCTGCAGTGTTGCCTTCCGAGGGACGGGAGACGGGAGAACTGTAATGAACAGTTTTGAAGGAAACATCCGTCAGTCCCTGCAGAACATGACTGAAAATCAGTGAGTACGACCTGCTGTTTTCCAAGAAACGAGAAGAAAGGCAGGAGAAGGTGTTGGCTGTTTCAGTACCTTCAGGGGTCTCCGTGCAGTCCTGATTCCGTGTCTTGCATTCAGTGGGTCAGAAATGCCAAGTCATCTTCCAGTCTTTATCAAAAAAAAAAAAAAAAAAAAGAAAGAAAGAAAGAAAGAAAAGCTGGGTGCGACTGGTGCCCTATCTGTGCTCCCAGATACTTGGGGGACAGAGGCAGGAGGATGGGGAGTTTGAGCCCAGCCTGGGCAATTTAGAGAGACCCTGATTTGAAATGAAAAGTAAAAAGATCTGGGGATATAGGTTGATGACAGCACTCGTTCAGCGTGCCCCAGGTTCTGGGCTGGAAATCCTCAGTACCATGAGGACAAAAACACAAACATAAAACAACAACCCCAAAAAGGTGTTGTGGTTGATACACCGCGTCAACTTGAGGAATCTAGAGGCTTGGCTAAGTGACCTAGCAGCTCTGCATCTTGAGGTGAAAAGGACATGCCCTTTCCCTTCTGGGATGTTGTTCATTGAGTCAATTTGAGAAGTTTAAAAGTTAACTATGTGACTCAGCAGGGAGCCAGGGTGCTTACTTTGTATTCATCCTGAGCCTGTGCAAGAGGAGGGCACGGAGAGGATGTGGGTGTCAAGGACCCCCCCCCCCAGGGTGGGTAGGCTGCATACAATAAAAGGAAATTGAGAAAGGACTGGCTGCTGGTTCTTCAGAAGAACTGCAGTCTTCGCCTTCAGCTTGGTCGTCTCCTGGCTTTTGGTGCAGACTGTTGGGCTTCCGCCTGAGACTCTTCAGCCTTCTCGTGTAGGCTCTCCAGCCTTCATCGTAGATTCTTCAGCACTCCCTCGCAGACCCATCAGCCTCCTGATACGGACTTGCATGGACACTGCAGTGAGCTCCAGGCCTGGGCTCTTCAGTCTCCAGCGTGCAGACACCCTCTGCACGCTTCCTCATCCAACTCTGTGGCTGACCATTGTAAGCCAAACTGGTAATTTCTTGTGCATTTGTATATCTTGTGTTATATCTGTTTCTCTAGTAAACCCTGACTGATACAAAAAGGAAAAGAGGAAAACAAAAACTTGTTGAACTTCCGGTGGAGAGGGGAGAAAAGATAAGAAGACTGTAACTGACCAGAAAATGGCCAGAGCCCCAAGGAATTAGGGAAGACCCAGGAAATCACCAAAACCTGGAGGAAAGCTGATCGACTGTTCTCCAAAGACCCTCTCCAGCTTGTTTCTAGGGGAAAGACGTCTTCACCTCCAGTATGTTCAGCCTGACCAAGAAGATCTGGCTTTGGATAACTGGAATGCAGATTACAAGTACACATATCTGCCAATTACCATGAGCTAAGTCACCCGAAATAAACTCCTATTTCCTAGTTTTGTGATGTCAGAAAACTCTGTGAGCGTCAGGGTTTTTTTCCCTGAAAGCAAATACAGTTGGCCATCCGCATCCACAACTTTCACATTCATGGATTCTGCAAACCACAGGTTGAAATATTTTTCTTTTTTAAGTCTGAACAAGCACAGACAGTTTTCTTGTCATTATTCCCAAATGATACAGTATAAAAATTTATACTGCATTGGTATTATAAGCCATCTAGAGAGGATTTAAAGTACTGCTTGGCAGGATGTTTATAGATGATGTATTTATAGGTTACATGCCAATACTATGCCATCCATGCATTTTGGTACCCAAGGGAATCTTGGAACCAACCTCCCCAAGAATACCAAGGGCCAATTCTCTTGAAGGGGGAAGCCAATTAACTTCACTTTTGCTATCTTTTATCAAATTGCATGCAAGAGATGATAAAAAATACAGTGAATGCTGAGGTGTTTTTAAAAATGCTTATTGTAAAAAGACACATTGCCATTACCCCCCTCCTCAAAATACTTCTCACTTTGAACACACTTAGCCCATTGTTCTTGCCTCGTTCTGAAGGAGTTCTGCAGGTCTTCTTTCGAGAGTGTCTTTATGAGATGTGATCAAAACTATGGTGACTGCTGTTTGCATGCCACTGAATGCAAAGGCAGGCTCATAAAAACCTTGCAGCTTGTCTTCATCCACCTTATTCACCAGATCTGGCACCCTGCAACTTCCAGCTCTTCCCTAAAGTCAAAATAACTACGCAAGGTAAATGTTTTGAATTGATTCAGGATATCAACGTAGCCACAACAGTGCAACGAAAGGCACTTAGGAAAGAGGACTTCTAGCACTGTTTTGGAAAGTACAAGAGGATAACTGTGTTTGAAGTGAGGGAGGTATTTTGGGGGGGAATAGTGAGGGAGGTATTTTGGGGGGGAATAGTGACAGTGTGTCTTGTATTGTAATAATATTTTTAATTTAAATGCATGCCATATTTTTCAATCACTCTTACGCAGTCTATAATAACATGGGAAACTATGCCAAAGAACAACTTCACCATTTCCAATGACCAAGCCCTGCTGGAAAGTATAGCTGAATCCCCTTGCTCTCTGGTGCAACTACTTTCTTCTAGATTAACAGTATCAGTTAGGATGACTGAATTTATACATGGATTTAAACGCTTTGCTTTTATACAATTAAGTGAAATATCACTAACATATCTGATGGCTTCAAATCATTTACAACAAATGACTATATGGTACAGTGTTTGTCCAAAATTCATTTGTGATTTAAAAACTTCGCTGGGTTGTCTGTCCTTCTTTTTTTGGTTTTTCTTTGGTGTGATGCTGGGGAAGGAGCTCGGAGCCTCACACATGCCAGGCAAAAGCACTCTACCATTGAGCTACATGACCACACCTTTATTTTTCTGGAACACTATAAATATAATATAGAATTCAGTTTTAGGAATGCCAGTACAGAATACATGTCACAAGGCTGGTTACAAACATGCTTTGTTAGGGTCGAGACACTCGCCGCGTGAAGGAAGACTCCAAGAGACG
>NW_004955404.1:14594180-14625033 GCF_000276665.1 Chinchilla lanigera | reverse complement strand
ATAGTGTGCAGGAATGCAGAGTTTTTCTGCTTATGGGCAAGGGGAGGGGGAGATATCTGTGTCAACACCAGATGTTCTTTCTTCCAAGGACAGAAGATAATGCTCTGGTCCTTTTGGTGCTCCCTCCTTTCCGGGCAATCTCAAACCTGTTGAAACTGCTTATCTATGAGTCACAAGAAGCCTTATTTTTACATTTCCACAGCTTAGTATAATTTAATAATTACAAGTAAAGGCACTACAATGAATTTTTTTGTTACCTTGGCAACATATCATCAAATAAAATGAATGTACAGAATTGAGAGTGATATGAAAGTTCACTGGACACAATGATTGTCTTCAGAAATCTATTAATATCCTTAGATATCTGTAGAGAAATTACTGGGGCACTCAGAGTGGGGATTTTCATGTAAAGCATCACAGTGAGCCAGGCGTGGCAGTATACACCTGCAGTCCCAGCACTCAGGCTGATACAAGAGGATCTCTGTGTGTTCGTGCCCAGCCTGGGTTACACAGGAAGTTTAAGACCGTCCTGCACTACACAGTTGATCCTGTCTCAACATCCTCCCATACCAAAAAAAGAGTGTTAGTGATTAGTTTTTCATTATTCTATTAAGAGCTTTTAACTTTGAGCCTACTACATTAAAATCCCCTGTTGGGACTGCGGATTTAGCTCAGCCGCACAGTGCCTGCCTGGCAAGCACAAGGTCATGAGTTCGATTCCCTGTACCAGAAAACAAACAAACAAACAAACAAACAAACAAAATACCCTGTTGCTTAATAAAGTATAAAAATAGAACTGACCTGGTAATACCTAATATAATGTAGCATTCATTCACATTATAAAAAATAGAACTAAATTAGCCTTAGTTACCATGGCAATATCACCCCATAAAAGAGAATATACAGAAATGAGTAATGTTACACAAATGGCACCTGCAAAGGTTATGTAGTGATCCAGTACTTACCTAAGTACACAAACCAAGGTTTCTAGATATCTGGATATGTATGCCATACCTGGAACTGTTTAATCTTACATTTTATTTTTGAAAAACATGTGTACACCAGCAAACCCACCAATGCCACGCACGCTCCAGATAGCTAGGAATGCTAGTAAGAACAGCATCATTTAACGAATCTTAAAGCACACTGCTTCTGGATTCTCCACACAGCAAAGCCGGTTTTCTGCCTAAAACATTCCTGAGGTCTGTGGACAAAGAACTAGCAGTGTTCAAGACAGAGATTTAGCCAAATGTCACGTTAAAAAATTTCCTAGTGGGGCTGGGGGATTTAGCTCAGTGGCACAGTGCCTGCCTGGCAAACCCGAGGTCATGAGTTCTATTCCTGGTACCGGACAACCTCCCCCTGCCAAAAAAATTTCCTAGTAACTTGAGGTCTTCCAAAGCCAACAGGTACAATACATGAATATGTGAAAGCTTTTTAAAGCAAAAATAGAGCTCTTAAAACATCAGTACTTATAAATAAGAATTTGTCCCCTTTGTTGCTTTGGGCACCTTGTGGGCACCATGACCTGTTCTCTGTGGTGCCCCTTTTCCAAGCCACCCGACCCTGGAGCCAGCGGTGGACTGAGACCCCCACACACTGGCAGTGAGGACCGGGTTGGCACATGCTGAATCCCGACCTGGCCCCCACAGACCTCATCGTCCTCTGGAAAGCTCTCAGAAGAGTTCGGGGCAGCATGGATCTGGTTATTGGACAATTCAAGCGCTACCAGTTCTTGACTGTGGGGTTGATCTCTGTGGTTTGGGAGGTCTAGGAACTTCGTAAATTCTGGGGGCCCACCGTACTGGTAAACAGAATGCAGGAAATCATCGCAAAGGTTATACACCATGACCAAATATTCTATCTCAAGATGTTCAGGGCTGACAGCATCACCTACCGGCTCTCAGGACCCTTCCTGCCTCTAAATTTTGTCTCCAACTTCGTGGAATCTCCTTTCTTCTTGGACTCTCTCCTGTAGGCGCTCAGCCCCTGACTTGCCTCAACCCCTGGGAGACAGGGGCACCTTTTGGCCTCCAACAGCCCCCAGACCTCCACCTACCAACTGAGGGGTGCTGCCCGGGCCAGCTGCACCCTGGGGGGCTACCTGGAGGCTGTCCTTGCGGCCAGAGACAAAGCTGGCAAAGCACAAGACCCATTGTGGAGGTCTGTTTCGGGCACAGCTACTGACTGGGTCTGAAGTTGAAGGTGGGGGTCCAGAGGATGCCCAGGATCTGGAGAAGGGCACATATCTTTTGTACCTCTGCTTTGGGCTGAGGTGCAAGTGTGGATGATTCACTCCAGTGAGGCAGTTGGGGTTCTGCAGAGAATCTGAAGACAGAAAGGGGCCACCACTGATTTTAGGGGATATCTCTGGGGAATACAAGAGGCTGAGGAGATTGTGATTTGTGACATTGATCCTTGTCAGCTGGCACTAAGAGTTACGTGCCCACGCTGGGTGCGGCTTCTGGTGAGTGCTGGTTCTGTGCTCAACCTCCTACCTTGCCCTGCAACTCTCCATCCGGTCACTCAAGTGGGAGTTACCTAAAAGTAACCACACAACATGATGAGAGCTGACTGGCTTGGTAAGAAAGTCTGGAATATGTGTCTCAGCCCCAAGCCACGTCCTTCCTTCTAAATCTTGCCCTAGTGATCCAATGGCTTCCCACCACTGGTACCATTCGTGTATTCCTCCTGCCTTCAGTATGTGCTTGTTGAGCACCTATTATGTGACAGACATTGCTAGGTAGAAACATACCACAGTAATCTGGTCAGGCTCTACATCCAAGGTCACGGTTGATCATAGGTTTAGAAGGGAGCTTCTCTGGGGGAAGATTAGAGACAGGTATTCAAACAAAGAAAACTATCTCAGGGCAAAAGTAACTTGACCACTTCATTGATTTATCTGGATTTATTTATCTGGACTCCTGCCTTCATTGAGATTTTAATTTAACAGTTCATTTTTATTATGTTAGATATTCAGTAATTTAAGTGGATTTAAAACTATTATGTCCAGAATTTTCAGTAAAGTTTATGGTGAATAACTAGATCTGCCATAGTACCAGAAAAGAAACTAACTATTCTATTTAATTTAATTTCATTTCTTTCTTTCTTTCTTTCTTTCTTTCTTTCTTTCTTTCTTTCTTTCTTTCTTTCTTTCTTTTTGGACAGGCTTTCACTATGTAGTGCAGGCTGGCCTTGAACTCACTATGTAGCCCAGGCTGGCCTCAAACTTGCCATGACCCTCCTGCCTCTGTCTCCTGAATGCTGGGTGTTATGGTTTGTGTCTGGGTGTCCACCCAAAGCCACATGCAGTCATGGGGCAGGCTTTTAGAGTTTTGATATATGGCTATGAGTGCTACACTGCCTTGGGGCAGATAGTTTGCATATGTAAGGGAAAGAAGCTACTTGCCCACGTTCCTCCCTTTTGCTCTGGCTGCTTTGCTATCTTCCACCACCTTGAACACCTGCCCTCTACCATGTGCCACTCTGCCTTGGAACTAGCCAAGTATGGACTGAAACCTCCACAAAGTGTGAGCTAAATAAACCTTTCCTTCCTTCATTTTGGGCATAGGGTATTTTGTCTCAGCAAGGAAAGAAAAGTAACCAAGACACTGGGATTATAGGCGTGCACCACCATGCCCAGACTTTAGTTTCTGATCATATCTTTAACATATCTCTAATCCTATCCTTTGTTTCTTCAATTTCTTATAGAACTTCTTTCCTTTTCCTAGTTTCATGATTCAGAACACTTAACCCATCCATTCAATCTCCCTTTGTGGAATAAAAATGATCAAGGCTATAAATGAGTAGCTGCAGTCTCCAAATTTTTATGTATGGGAGCTTTATTTTATTCCATCTTATATGTCTGATCATTTCCATAGCAATTGCTTTTAAGGTTTTTGAAATTGAAAAGTAACTATCTCTATTATTTTTTCCTAACTTACTTGCATTTTGACTGGACATACAACTTTTCTGATATTGATTCTTTGAATTTGTTTAGAATTCATTTGTGACCTGCCGGGCATGGTGGTGCACGCCTGTGATCCCAGCACACTGAGGGGCTGAAGTAGAAGGATCAAAGGTTCAAACCCAGCCAGGACAGGTTAGTGACTTAGCAAGAGTCTGTCTTAAAATTAGAACTGATATTCATTTTGGACCCAATGAATGACATTGTTTTTTGTTTGTAGTCCACATTTGCTTGAAAATACTTCATGTTCTATATTTTTTTCTGAAAGGAATTCTGAACCCATTTGATATAGCTTGTTAATTTTTAAAATTCCAAACATCTGTCTTCACTAACTTTTTTTTTTTTGTCTTTTTGAGACAGGGTCTCGCTATGCAGTTCAGGCTGGCTTTGAGCTCACTTTGTAGCCCAGGCTGGTCTCAAACTTGCAACCATCTTCCTGCCTCAGCCTCCCGAGTGCTGGGGTTACAGGTGTGTGCCACCATGCGTGGTCCTTCACTGACTTTTTATGTCTCCTTAATCTTTTAATTTCAGACCTAAATGTACTATATTGTTTGTAGATTCGTAGGTTTAATAATTTCTCATTGTAATCCAGCAGTTTTCCCTTTACACATCTCAAGGCTGTGTTGATTTGTGTTTACTTTTTTTTTTCTTTTCCTTTTCTTCTTTTTGTTTTCTTTTCTCTTTTTTTCTTTCTTTCTTTCTTTTTTTTGTTTTTGGTACTGGGAATTGAACTAAGGGCTCACACTTGCCAGGTAGATGCTGTGTCACTGAGCTACAGCCCCGACCTTGTGTTTGCTTTATATTATTGTTTATTATTTATTTTACTTTTTGCCTTAAATCCTAATTTTTATAATACTAATACTGCTATAATAGCTTGAGTTTGTTTGGTATTGGTATATCTTTTCCCATCACTTTATATTTCAAAGTTTTTGTATGAAATAGTTTTAGACAAACTTCTGAACCTGATTTTGTAGCATACACTAAGACATAGTTAAGTAGGTCATGGAAAGGAATAGATCCATTCATGTAACTAACTTTATATAAACATAATAGGCATTAAAATCAACAGAGAAAGTATTAAATAGCCAAGGAATAGAAAAGCACATAATTACATTGAAATGTTACACTATACAGAAAGATCAATATCAGGAGGATTAAACACATAACTATAAAAAGCACACCTTAAAACTTAAAGAAGATAAAGGCAGAAAATGTCTTTATGACTTTGGATGGGGAAAATATTTTTTTAGTGTGATAAAGGAAAATATTGGTAAATTGGGATATATGTAAATAAAAAATGTCTTTGTTACAAAAAGTCCAATGAACGTAATCTAAGTCCAGCTCTCACAAATTTTGAGATAACATCTATGGCATATATAATTGATACAAGATTAGTACTCTGAGTAAATAAAGAAATTCTGCAAAACAATAAGGAAAAATTATATAGATCAAGAGCTGAATGTGCTGGTGCATGCCTATGTTCCCAGCACTCTGGCAGGCTGAAGCAGGAGGATTACAAGTTTGATCCCAGCCTGGGCAACTTAGCAGTTTAGTGAGATCCTGCCTAGAAAAATGAGCAAAAGATATGAATAAAAAAAAATCACAGGAGAAAAATGTGAATAATAAATAAAAATACAAATATATTCACCCTCATGAACAATCAGGGAAATTTACATTGAAACCAAAATATCATCTTTCAGTGATTTTTTATGGAAACAGGATCTCATTACATAGTTCAGGCTGACCTTGAACTCACTATGCAGTGTAAGTTGACCTCCAACTTGTAGCGATCTTCCTGCTTAGGCTTCCGAGTACTGGGATTGCAGGTATGCATCCACCACACTGGTTCCATAATTTTTATATTGACAGAAACTTTAAACCTGAAAAAACAAAGAGTGATGAGTATGGATAGAGAGAGAAAATATCTTATACCTGCTGTAAGGGAGTAAATTGTTATAACAGCTCTGGAAACAATTTGATCATACCTAGTACAGTTGAAGATGCATATAAATTGCCACTCAGAAATTTGCCTTCTAGTTGTAAATTGTAGAGAAATTTTCTTACATGAGACCTACTCAACATGTACAAGAATGTTTATTATAGATGTTGTGGTAGAAGAATGTTAGAAAGTACCTCACAACCAAGAAGAAATAGATAAATAAATTATGGTTCATTCAAACAATGAAGTCATAAAGTTGGAATGAAGGAAGAATAACCATAGCTTGTAACATAACTAAATCTTAAAAATATGAGTAATGGTATACACATATTATACTGTTTTTATAAAGTTCAAAAACTTGCAAGCAAGTCTGTTTCAGATTTTAGATACATCATACATTAAATGCATAAAATGTGGATGAAAATATATACACTGAATTTACCATGGCAAATTTATCTTCATGAAGAATGGAATGCCAGTGAACAGTGGCTAGAGAGTACCTTTGTCCATGATGATCTATTTGTTGCTTTTTTTTTTTTTTTTGTCTTTTTGAGACAAGGTCTCACTGTGCAATTCTGGCTGGCCTTGAGCTCACTTTGTAGCCCAGGCTGGTATCCAACTCACAGCAATCCTCCTGCCTCAACCTCCTGAGTGCTGGGATTACAGGTGTGCGCCACCACGCCCAGCTCTATTTGTTACTTTTTAAAATTTAACTTTATTGAGAAATAATTATCGACTCACACAATGTTGCACAATTGTACACAGTGATATAACCCCGCCCCCAGCCTCTCCTAGCGGTAACACCTCATATATGTGAAGTGCAGTATCCAAACAAGAAAGTTAACATTGGCACAACTCTGTTAACCAGACTACAAATTTCCTTTCATTTTGATCAGGTTCCGTACGTACTCGTGTGTGTGCGCATGTGTATGTATTTCCTCCCAATAGATTTATGCAAACATCAGCACTATCAAGATACAGGAAGCACCTGGGTGTGGTGGAGCACACCAGTTATCCTAGCATTTGCAGGCTGAGGCAGGAAGATCATTGAGAATTCAAGGGCATCCTGGGTTTTCCAAGTGAGTTCAAGGCCAGCCGGAACTGCATAGTGAAAACCTGTCTCAAAAAGAAAGAAAGAAAGAAAGAAAGAAAGAAAGAAAGAAAGAAAGAAAGAAAGAAAGAAAGAAAGAAAGATAGAGGAAACTTCCATTACAGGAAATCTCTTGTGCTGTGTCTTTGATACTTCTGCCTTCCAACTCCTGTCCCTGTCACCTGGCAACCCTGCTCTATTTGCCATTTCTGTACTTTTTCTGTTTCTCTAATGTTATATAAACGGAATCATACAGCATGCAGTCAGCTAAGATCGTTTTTTTTTCACTCGGCACAATGCCCTTGAAATCCACCTAAATTATTGCATGTATCAATAACTAATTGCTTTTTCTTACTTTTTGAGATGTCCCTGTACATATTTGTCTAACCATTCACACATCAAAGGACATTTGAGGGCATTTCCAGCTTTTGACTCTTATTAATAAAGCTTCTGTGAATATTCACAAATAAATAAATAAGTTCTTTTTTCAGTTGTAGCTTTGCCATTCAGAAAACAAAAAGCCTAAAAATAGCTATAAATCCTGGGGAAGACATTTTTAAAAAGAAAAATAGCAGATAATAATACATGCTACTTACAGCATCATTCTGTCAGTTTGTAAAGTTCTGGCCAGAAGCTTCAATAGCTCATTTTACTTGAAGAGTGAGTTATTCATTAACCATGACCTATTCCTGGCTTCTGTCCTCAATGCAAAGATGTTTTGTTCCCTCCTTTACAAGCCCTGCCTCGGTCAGTGTCTTATCCTTGGCAACTACATGTGGCCTTCTCACCCCATTCTGTAGATCATACAACCAATAAATGCTGTGGATTGGGCTGGTCAGGGTCTTTGCTCAGCCCTGAGCAGTGACCACCCCAGTTCCCTGTTTCACTTTTATCTTGTCTCTGACTTGTCCTTTGCAGCCTTGTGTCATAGCACCAAACAGGAGAGCAGGGTCATCGTCTGGTCCTCAGTAACTGACACTCACACTGGGGCTCAAACTCAGAACTAATTGCCTGTTTGGTGAAAGCCACCTGAAGTGGAGGTGATATGTGCACAGGACGCTCAGACCCTGTGAGATAATTTAGGTGATGTCTGACAAGAAGGGAAGTAAGGAAGTAAGTGCTTTCGATGTGAGTAGATTTTCTCAACTGGGATTAAAGCATGGGAAAAAAACAGGTTGCAACACTCAGGGCTTTAAATGCTAACACAAGTTAAAAAGGCATTTTAAATGGGCACATGGCAGAAGAGAAATAATCTCCCCTGAGATCTCTTCAATTTGAAACTCAGTTAAATCAGTTTTAAATCCATTACAGAGGAGCTCAAAGCCAACAGCTCCTGCATCAGGCAAGAGAAAACAAAGACGTTCCCAACAAAGCACCCCCTCCCCATACACACATACCAAGGCAGAGCCTCTGTGGGAAGAACTGGCCTCCAGGTGCCAGAGTCTTTATAAAGCAGTCTGTCACCACCACCAGAGGTATTTGGGGAGGGACCAGTTCGATCTAAAAGGCTCACAGAAAAAAAAAAAAAAAAATCAGCACAAATCTATTGGACACCTACAGGGGCTCCCTCAAGCCAAGAGTACACGAGTGACCCATGTGAAAAAACTCACACAGAATGTCAGAATTGTGGGGATTCCACAACATCAAAGAATCCCATGGAGGGATGAACACTAGGAAAGGGGAGATGTATGAGTGTGTGTGTGTGTATGTGTGTGTGCGCATGCAAAATAAAGTGTGTGATTCCAAGGCCATCTGAACTAAGCTGGGAACTAGGGGAGGAAAGTGATCCAGTCTGAAAATAAAAGTAATTGAGAAAATGATTTGCACTGTAATGGGCAAAAACATGAAAAAGCTGCTTAGCTTTAGTACGCTGGTATATACAGCTGAGGCAGTGCAGGCAGGCTGATGAGAGAGAGAGAGAGAGAGAAAGAGAGAGAGAACTTGAGCAGCCAGCTGATCCAGCATCTAGGCTATAACAAAAAAACAAGGCCAAGAGACTTAGGCCCAGCTGTGCCTACTGAGATTGCAGGGGTGTTGGCCGGCTCAGGGAACCCAAGGGAGATTTTTAAGGGTAAGGCCCCAAGGTTAAAGAATCCTCATGTGCAGGACATCAGCAACAACCGCAGGCAGCATGGAGCAGAGCAGAGCAGAGCACAAGAGCAAGAGCCCAAGAGCAGCCTGCATCTTTATTTCATAATTCTTGTACAGGTTGTTATCTCATATTTACATTCTTACATAGTGCTGCAATCAGCACATGCATGCTGTCATGATTATATAACTGTATTCCACTGTGTGCCTGTGCTAGACGAACGGGGTCACATCCTCAGGTGTCCTTAGATGCCCCTGAGCTTTGAAGCAGTCTGAGTGGTTCCTCACAAGAGGCAGAACAGGGGTTGTCTTTTCATTTCAAAGTGAGTGTGGAGTGGACAGAGCCCAAAGAAGCCCCAGGCCAGCCCTTGCTCAGAGTCATCAGCCTGGTGCTGCCTGCAGGCATCATCTGAAAGCTGGAGCAGTTCAGCCAGAGTGAACAGCCAAAAAGTCCTGACAAACCTTAGGAAGTTTTACAAGAGAAATCAAATCATGAATTTTAACTAATTGTCAGTGTGTTTTTGGTTTCCATTTTGAGTTGATTCGTTGGGTTATTTAAAACATTTCTTGTGCATTACAAATTCTTGAATTTACAGGGTTAACTTGCTCTTTTCTCTGGTCTATCTTGGTTTAAGATAAGAACACCAATTCAAGGTTACTCAGACATCTACTGGCAGTCAGTCAAATTTACCATCTGAGGGAAAAGAAGGGGAACACTTTAAAATTCAAGTGGCTACAGCCAAGTTTGCTGTAGAAAGTTATAGTAAGTGAGAGAGGAAAAAATATTAAGAAGGCTATAAATATAAGAGAAATACTTTTGATATGAAAGGATTCTGTATGATAAAAGTCTTATCCTGCCAAAGAGATTAAAAAAAAGGGGGGGGGGGATAATGACAAGACTAAAAAGCTTATGTGCATCAAGGAAAGCTTGTGGAAATAGTTTAATAAAGAAAATGTATGTATGGTCACTTGTTCATTTAGAGCTTAGGTTGTTCCTTCTAAAAACTCCCTTGAGGGAAATGGTCAAGTCAAATGAGATTACCAGTCAAATAACAGCCTTCAAAAACTTATGTCACGAATATGCTATATGTGTTACTCTATCCCATACTAAGATGGACATTTAAGTGTGTTACAAAAAAATAGTCATCATGATTGTCATGTTAAAATATTATGTGTGGCTTTTGATCTCAAGTTTTCTTTGTAAAACTATGTAAATACTGTCTGTTAACATTTTACAGGGATCCAACTAGGACAACCATAGTTGATAAGGAATAACAGTTCTTTGGCTATACTTTATATTTCAAAATGTTTGAACATTATAATAATTAAACCAATTGCAATACTAATGTCACTGATCTCTCTTAGGTGTTTGACAACTAAAGTTTAGGTGGTTGGGCTAAGAGGACAGTGGATACTTTGGCTCTGGGCCTTCTGATGTCAACAAGGACCCAGAATATGAGGAAAGCTTTTCTACAACACCCTACAGCCCTAGTGAGCCAGCCAACATCCTTGGCAAGGAGGCTGCTGGGCCTCAGAGGACAGTAACACAGCAAACAGTATGTCAGAGGAGAGTCCCTACAGGGAAAAGTCTCCCATGGTTTCATAGAAAGCGATTGGTCAAGCAAAGGCTGTGACTCATCTTGATGGCTGACACTGACAGGGGAGCAGAGAGGCTCTGTACAGAGTTCCAAGGTAATGTCTGAGGAGACTTAACTGACCTTGATAGAGAGCAAGAGGCTCTCTATCTCACAGGTCTCACTTTAACTTGGAATTAAACAAGTGAGACCTGATTAGCACAGGTCTCACTTTAACTTGGAATTAAACATCCAGCAAAGTATATAATCAAAAGCTAAATAAAAACAATGCCATAGTAATAAACTAGATATAAAAAAGGAGCTCCAAGTGCTGACAACTTTTGGCCATTTCTAGCCACACCAATAGCCAATCACTGTTATGGCTCATTACTTCAATAAAATCTGTAAAGCTCAACAAAAATCCTTAAATTCTTCAGCTCAGGTCAACTAACTAGAAAGACACATGACAAAATACCAGACTCCATCAGGAGAGATGTCTAAGAGCCGGTGGGTTACAATCACTATTCCAGTCCCATAAAAATAGTATTTCTCCTACTGAGGTCCAGCAGATCGACCTCATAAAGAGTTTATAACTGCTGAGCTACAACAAGACTTCTATCTGAGGCCTATTAGATTAGCTCTCTGGAAAAGGCTCCTAACTTCAGTCTCCCTGCATCGACCTTTCTCAGCTCAAAGCAGTTAAGAGGGAAACTGTACCCAGTCTCCCCTGACCACAGTTAGAGATAGCTCTTCAAAGGGGAAAATACTGTAGACAGTTAAGTTAGTTACACATGTTACAAACAGTTAGACAGAGCTGGATCCTCAACACAAAAATAATTATGGGCAAAGATACATTCACTAAATGCCAAGCTTTAAGAAAAAGAACATGTCTATCTCTTAAAATTCAATTAAATAAACAAAAAAGAGGAATATGGCTGATCCCACCAGCATAATTAGATCTTGCTACTTACTATAAAACTTTTTAAAAATCTACTTGCAAAAAATAAAAACACTCCATCAGAATTTCATTGGCAAAAGGACAAGTCAACAATCACACCTAGGTGTAACTCCTGCAAAAGGACATCCAAACAGGAAAGTAGGATGGCCCAGGTCAGTTGATAACATGAGGATGAGGGTGTGCTTCTGTTTTAGCAGACAATGGATCAACAACACCCCTGAGGCCAATATCTCCAGGGATAGCTTTTTAAAATTTGATACAGTAAAAGACAGATTGCAATTAATCTCCCTCAAAACACTCCCCCTTCTTCTGAAGACACTTATCCCATTATTCTTGCCACTTTCTGAAGCAGTTCTGGCAGTGTTTTTAATGAGGTATGTTCCAAAAAATGTGGTTGAACACTGTTGCTGAGTGCCATCCAACAGAAAGACAGGCTCATAAAACTTTACAGTGTGTCCTCATCTGCCTTATCCACCATCTCTGATACCATGCAACTTCCGGCTCTTCCCCAAAGTCAAAATGACCTGAAAAATAAGTGTCAACAATGATGGGATAAGTATGTTTAAAATGAATGGAAGTATTTTATGGGGAGATTAATGACAATGTGTTTTATTGTAATAATTTTTGTTAATTTAAACATTCACCACACGTTCTGATCATACCTCATATGTTTATGGTCTTGACAGTGGGATTGTTTCTTGAGTCTGTGCTTTGCCCTCAAATATAATGAGCTGTATACAGCAAATAGGCACAGTTTTTTGCATTTCCAGTACACCCTTCCAAAAATGATTTAAAAAATTTGGAAATAGACATAACATTACAAGACAGAAGCAAAATACCAATGGGGTGCCATTAATGAAAGTAGATCAAAGTAGCACTCTGAATGGGACAGTTGGAATTCTCTCCTCATGTTATCCACACACAATAATGTACATTATGCTGAAGTTGTTTTCTATCTGTGTGTTATATTAACAACAAAGAGAAGAAAAGGTGCACTATGTGAGCCTACCCATAAGGACCAAGGCTGGGGGTGTTCCTGATGTTGTCTACAATCATTCCTGCTGGGGCTGATCTCTGCCACGGCACAGCTCAATTAGGAGCTGAGGATGAAGGCTGGCTGCTGTTCTGATGTTTGCCTCCTCTGAAGTTGCACAGTGGTTAGACTAATGCTGTGGTTTTGGGATGGAAACTTGAAGTGTCAGCAAAGATGCTGGCTCCCACCCACGCTTCTGGGGATGCACAGGAGGAATGCACCAAAGGGGTCTCTGTGCTGGGCATTGCAAGGCAGATATGGGCCATGTCACTCATCAAGAGAACAGCAGAGCTCACACTTGTTGGGACCTAATGAAACCTCTTGCCTGACTTTCTGGCAAACAGGAGTGCTTAGAACAACTGTTCCTAATTTTGTTTGTTTATTTATAAGTAGAAAGGCATGAGTCTTTCCATCCTGGGTAAAAGCCAAATGACGCAGTTGGATTCACCCCTCCTGGTGCCAACTGACCAGCGTGAAAGTAGATAGCAACAACTGGGTGGAGAAAAGAGATTTCTAGAAAATTCAGTTTAAATCCATACATCTGAATGTTTTAGTTCTTCCTGTGTGCCTAGTACCATGCACCTGATTATTTGTTGCAACAAACAGTATGTGATTCCACAGCGCTTTTATTATACAAACACAATCTCAGATCGGTTTTGCTTTGTTAATTTACTCTGGCACTGATTGCTTTAGCAGAACTCAATTCAATTTACCGCCTATAATGAGACCATTATATTCGCTTTGAAAGCTACTCTAAAATGAGCGCGCCAAAGTGAAAACACATTTGGCAAGGCAACACATTTTATGATTTCCTGCAGCAAAACTGTAATTGTGGCTTGTAATTACATTAGAAGAATATCGGAGAAGTAGATGTGCCCCAGCAATATCTCCTGATGGTAGGCACTGTTCAGGGATGCCGAGCAAGAGATACAGTTACAGCTAATGAGGCATTTCTCTGAGGGAGGGGCGGGAACACGGATAATACTCACTTACCTCCCCTATCTGCACTCTGTTGACAAGCTCAGTGTTTCTCAATTAGAATTAAGAAGAGGGAGCATACCCTCGTGAATATCAGGCAAACGCTACCACTGAGCTTCACTCTGATTCCTCCGTTGGACTTCTTAACTCAAAAATATCTGGTGGCTGTGATACCTTGAGTATAGGGCTTAAGAGATTTTTTTTTTAAACTAAGCCTAAGCACAATTAAGAGAATAACATTTTCTTTCCAAGTAATTCAAGATTTAAACATGAAAGCATGGGTCTAGAGAATTACTTCTTTTCCATTGTATTGTGTACAGAAGAGTTACGAACTTGGAAAGGAAGCCAAAAGAGAGGAGCCCATGCTGTGAAGTGGGAGGTTGGGAGTCTCCTGGTGAATTTGAAGCATTGGGCCAGGGATAGATAACGAGTCACAGTAGGAACAACTGGAGAAGAGCATGGTGCTAGAATTTGGGATTGAACTGATAAAGTAGCTAGTTCTGCCAGACTTTGAAACTATAATTCAACTCAAGTGTCCAACTCAAGATCACTACTTATTCTATCATCTGTCTATCTAACTACTGAAGCTGGGGCCTCAAGCATGTTAAGCACTCACTCTACCCCTGAGCAACGAAACTAAAACTTCGCATTCTTGGTGACAGAGAAGAATCCAGGAATCTGCTTCTGATCCCTGAGTAGCAAAGTTAACCTTCGAAAAGAATGGGAACATCTGGGTCAGCAAGGCAGGTTATAGGGTGCTGAACCTGAATTTCATCACCATAAAGATCCAGGCGGCGGTCCAGGCCTGATTCCACCTGACTTGAGAGAGCACTGCCCAACTGTAGACATAAAAGTCCTGAAGACACAGGGGGAAGCCAGGACCCCAGCCTCCAATGAAGTAATACATTTGTCTGTGCCTCACGGAAATGTGCATGACACTTGATTTGGTATAATTTAAAACAATTTTATGTCTTTTTGTTTGTTTGTTTGTTTTCTGGTATCAGGAATTGAACTCATGACCTTGCGCTTACCAGGCAGGCGCTGTGTCTCTGAGCTAAATCCCCAGCCTCCCAATTTTACATCTTGAAACTGAAGAGAAATCAATATGTTCAACTTGAAGATTGAAAATTTTAAGATCTGAGCACAGGTAATTTTTTACATACAAGTTACCACCCCTGAATGGAACTAATAGGCTCCAGGATGTTTTGTTGAAGGTTAGTTTTGAAAAGAAGTTTATTTTCACTGTCCTTCTGGAAAAGACTTGAAAAAGATCTCTGGCTTTCATAAAATCTCCATTGGTGCTAACATGAAGACTTTGATTCAACCCCCAGCCTGAAAAAAACAAAGAAAAACTATGCACCACAGTGCATCATTGTGTTTAAAATATCACAGGTGTATACAAAGGCTTCCAGGTAAAATTAGTAATTAAAATTTACTGTTAAAAAAAGAGCAGAGGGAGAAGCCTTATCTACCAGACACTAAAGCAAATCAGGGTGTCAAAATAATAATAACACAAAGTGCGGTATGGGCAGATGTTATGGTTTGCCTTAGGATGTCACCCAAGCGCTCGCTTTAGCGGCACACATACTAAGATAGGCTGTTACCCAAAGACTCGTGTGTGCCGAGGTGGGCTTTGGGAGGTGACTGGACCATGGGGATGCTGCACTCAAAGGTGGCTTCATCCACTGAACAGCTCAGAGCTGCACGTGCTGTGATGAGGTGGGATCCGGTCAAGGAGGGGTCACGGGGGTGTGACCTGGAAGCTGCATCTCCCTCCCTCGCTCTTCCCTTTTCTCTCTGCTTCCTGGCCACCATGACATGAGCAGGTGTCTTCCACCCTGGCCCTTCCTGCCTTGGACCCAGCCGACTGGAGACTGAATGCTCTAAAATCTATAAGCCAAAAGAACCTGCTCTTCTTTAAATTGTAGGTATCAGATATTTTGTCCCAGGGATGGGAAGGTGACAAGGCAGAAGAAGAATACACAAATAGGCCAGTGGAACAGAAAAAAGATGGGGCTGTTGTAGTCTGGTTTTGCAAGGGAATAGACTTACTACAGGATGCATAATTTATAGGATTATTTTATAATATTCACCCAAAAAGTCAAATGCAGAAGAGTGCAGGAGACCTGCCCCCACACTAGAGACCCAAGGAATCCAGCTGAGGGCCTGGATCTCATAGCAATGTCCTGCACAAAGTCCAGCTGGAGGCCTACAGCCCGTGGCAATGTCTCATGCAGGTCTGTACCAAGGATCTGCACTGGGAAGGCCCAAAGGCCAGTGGTGGAAGCTAGAAAGTCTGTGCCAGCAGGATGAAAGATCTGAGCTAGAAGGCTGAGGGATCTGCACTGAAGCCAGGTAGTGACACTCAAGGTAAGGACCAGAGCTCCCCCGAAGAGAACTGCAGCCATCCTTAATGACAGCAAGGACCCAAGCTCCTCCAACGATGAGAACAGCTGAGTTCGTATTAGGAAAGCCAGAATAAAAAGCTTCTCCAGGAGAATGAACAGCACAACACCCTCCCTTCCAATTCTCCTTTTATGCTGTTGGAAACAGTCCTCAGGTGGGCCTCCCACACCCAGCACCATGCTGATTCTGTTCGGCTGGGTGCTACAAGTTGAACATTAGTTAATCCACCACAAGGGCAATAAGAATTCAATATAGGATGGAAGTCATAACAAACTAATGAGAGAAGGAGGGGAAAATAGCTCATTATAGTGGAACTTCAGCTCACGAACTTTGTTCTTTCTACGATTCTGGTCACAAACCAAGTTGAATGAGAACTGGATCAATTTCAGTGGTTAGATTCAATGTTGACTTTACGAGGAAATTTAGTTCAGTTCTCATCCGGTTCGATTTGCAACCAGAATTGTGGAGAGAATTGAGTTTGCGAACCAAGGTACCACTGTATTTGAAAACAAATAAAACTGAATTCTTACACAAACATACACTGTAGGTGGATTTAAGACCTAAATGCGGGACATGTATTTCCACAATCATATGCAATACATGGGACAAGTTTTGGGTGTTGGGTATTATGTTCCAGATAATTCAAATTTTGTTATTATATCACAATTTTGGAATTCAACTTTTTCAGATTTGGGTAAGCTAATGTAGTATATCACCAACAGAGCTTAGAACACCATGCTGTAATCAAAGACCTCAGTATTTCTCCATAAAGACTAAATTATACTTAGCTAACCTCTAATTCCTTTTGCCACCAAGTAATTTTGGGGGCTGTGCTAGGTGTCTTTGGTTTGCACCCTCTAGGCCCTCGTTTCCTGTTTTCCATTTTGTTAATGGCTGGGGGACAGCTTCCCTGAAGCTCATCAGAGGCTCTTGCCCCCTGGTGGAAGAGGGTGAGGTAGAGCAGCTGCTCCCAGCAGGGTCGCTCGGGCTGACTCTGACCTTCCCCTGAGGGAGCCAGGTTTTGCAAGGCATGAAAACTCTCTGTGACCTGGTTCCAGGAAACCCACCCTCCCCACCTCCCTTCCAACATGGGGGTAATGACCCGCAGCTGCTAGTGGCTCAAGGTCCTGCACCGTCTCACTCAGGCTTCCCGCACCAGTGGTTCCTTATTGGCAATATCCAGAGACACAACGCACAGCACAGCTCTGCACAACAGAGAAGTATCTGCCCGAACCGTCAGCAGGGCCAACTTTGAGAAACCCTGCTCTGTACTCTCAGTAAAGTCCCTTATTAAGGTCTCTACCCATTACAGCAAGTCCTCTGCTTCTGGCCAACCCATATGGCACCAAATTTATGAAAATTTAGATATGTAGGTTTCAGAATTGTGAGCAAGGGATCAAGGGCAGGGAAAGAAAACACACGAGATTATCTTGGTATCCAGAGAAATGAAAGGCTTCTTCAGCAGAACTTGAAAAGCACAGAATGTAAAGGAATTTGACCATATGAAGATTAAATATATCTGTTTCACAAAGGACAGCATGGACAAATGCCAGTTTGGGAGACAACAGCTAAATCTGACACGATACTACTGTCTAAAATATGCAGAAATACCTGTGCATCATAAGGAATCTAAATGAAAAAATGGACAAGTTTAGAAGAGAAAAACTCAAAGGTTGGTACTGGGCATGGTGGTGCATGCCTGTAAGCCCAGCACTCCGGAGGCTGAGTCAAGAGGGTGGATGAGAGTTCTCAGCCAGCCTAGGCTACACAGTGAGTTCAAGGCCAGCCTGAACTGCATAGCAAGACCCTTTTGAGAGAGACAGAGACAGAGACATACAGAGAGAAAAGTAATCAGTTAAAGGGACTATAAATAGATGTCTACTTCCCATTACCAGATAAATTTAAATTAAAACAATACTATCCCTTTACACTCACTAGACTGAAAACAATTTGAATTTGGAAGTTATTTAATTCTAAGTGATGGCAGAGATTTAGGAGTGTTGATAACCAGCACGCTCTGTGATGAGTGTGTGGATGGGTCAGGAGAAAATGGTAGTAGCATTGTAGCAAATTAGGTGGAGAGAATGCAGACCCTGTGACCCAGCAACTCTTTTCCTGGATGTGCTTCCAAGGGAATCCTCACAAGTCCATAGAAGAGCAAGTGCCCATGTCCTACCTCTCTCATAGGGGATGGGCACAGGAAAATCGTGCTGGGTGAAACCACAGCTCCCCCCTGGAAAAGCCTGTGACTGCTAGAAGCAATAAATTAGAATCAATAACTAATCTACTGTCGTTGTGGAGAACAACACAGAGGGTCATAAGAACGCAGAACTAAGGAAAGGCAAAGTATTAGAATGGGATCCTTACCCAACACCATTTTTATAAATCAATAAAACATGCACACCAGGCAAGCATGCACATTTCCTGAAGAATACAGAACAAGGGGGAGCATAGTGAACACAATGAACAGTTGCTCGTGATGGAAGGAAAATAGGCACAGGGAGTGGGGATCAAGAGGAAAAAAATTAGAGAGCAGCTTCATGTGGTGCAAAGATGATGGAGAACCACGAACCGAGGTGAACGACCAGGCCAACCATCTGCCCCTAAAGTCAGCGATGCAAAGAAAATAAGGACGAAAGGGAAGAGGAAGAAGAGAGGGATGAAGGAAGGAACACACCCAGCTTGGAAGAGCAACGTACTGAAACTCAGCAGGAGGCAGAAGTCCTGCTTGGACCAGGGGCGGAAAGTTCTGAACACAGATCTTGAGCGGGGTAATTTGAAGCACGCCCTCTACTGGCCACTGGAGAATATGAAATCCAAACCACACCGTAGCCCACCTTCTCTTCCACCCTAAGGAGTTAACTTGGCTTCCCAGGGCGAGAATTAGTTTCCGTTCGCAGGCAGGTGACAGTGTCAGGGGAAGATGAGGTAGAAAAGGAGACTTGCTGGATCTGAGATTATGTTTGTTTATGAAAAAAAGCAATTCCGTCAGCTTCTCCCACCCACAAAACATGGAAAATAGAACACTTGTTTGCCAGGAGCTAGGAGGGCTCCCAGGACACGCGGCATTCTTCCTAAAACCTGGAGAGTTGAGACACCCTGAAATAGTCGGTCACCCTAATCCTTATTTCTCTAACAACACCAATAATAATAATAGATGTATAATAATACTATTTAGCATCCTCTTTGTGCTTCACATGTATTGTCATTATCATCCCCATGCTAAGAAGGGAAGTATTTGTGAAACAATAAGATGTCTTTAAAATATACGGTCGTTTTCAATTGACGCATAGTAATTGTACACACTCAGGAGGCCCAGGGCGATTTGTCCATTTATTTTGCAGTGCTAGGGATTGAATCCAGGGCCCTTGTGCTGAGCTATGTTGCAACCCTATTTTATTTTTTAGTTTGAAACAGAATCTCATTAAGTCACTAGATTCCCCAGGCTGAACTCAAACTTGGTATGCTCCTGCCTCAGTCACCCAGAATGCGAGGATGACAGTTCGGCTGGATTTTCCAGAGAAATCATCCTGCTCTTCCCAGCGGGGAGGTGACCAAGAAAGACGGCAGCCCAGTGCCCCAAAATGGGCAAACTCGCCCATGAGGTCTCCTCAGCTTTCTCTCTCGGGTTCTATCTTCCAAATCTTGATGAAACAAAGGCGACTTTAATAAGTATTTTCATCTGGAAGAACATTGAAATACATAGGTCAAAATATTTGTCTGGCTGACAAAGTGAGAGGCCTCATAGACAAAATTTTTAATTTAGTTTTTATGGCTAGTTTCCAGGTATTTGGAAGATTATTTTACTATGTGTTGACTAAGCCCTGGAATCAAGGTACCGTACTGACAAATGAGGTGAATATTTAATGTTTTGTTGCTTGGTTTTAAGAAATCTAGTTAAAAGTCTAATTTGAATGATACAATGATATAAGAAAGTAGGTGTTTTTTTCATTTTATTATTGATGGATTTTCAACTGAAACGTAAGATCAAACATACATTTTCTGAGAATTCACCTCAATTTTTTTAAAAAGAGAGATCTCTTTCCATGGAAGTCATATAACTATTTTCTAAATGAAACTGTGTATGAATTGAGATGTGGTTACATAGCAAAACTGGTAGAAATCTGAACTGCCGGTATTCTCCTTGAGATAAATTCAATTGTTTATATTTCCTGATTATTTGATCTTTACAGATTTAGAAAAAAACCCATAATTTTTTCCTTTACAACATTTGACCACTTCCCTTCTGGCAGGGGTGGATTAGATATGCATCTATTCCACAGCTGTCCTGAAGAAAAACACCTCACATTCCTACAAAGGGCAATTTTAAAAAATATTTTAAAACACTGAAAATAACCTGAGCTGGTTAGAAAGTGAGAGAAACCTTTGGGGGCCAAGAAATAAGGAGACAATGAGGAGAAAGCACAGGTGCAGGCTGCTAGCATAGCTGCCCTGGGGAGTTCTGTGCACCTAGAGCCAGTGCTCGGGGCCAGCGCCAGGCGGACCTTGGGGCGGGGCGGGGAGCAGAGGATGCAGGTGGAGCTGTCGCCAGTGAGCGCAGAGGGAACCGTGAGAAAGTCCTGCTTCTCCGCTCCCATCACCACCGCTGTCCCCCGGCAATGGCAAAATCACATCTTGTCTCCGTCTTGGATCTGACAAAAGGGCCACAAGGGAGTAGCCTGAGAATTCCTAGCCACAACCGATACTTGCTCTGGTTTAAGACCAGAACTCACAGTAATTGGACGGTAGGAAAAGCTGAGAATTTAACAAATCCTGGGTCGAAAATAGTTCCTCCACGTCAGGACGAAGCAAATATAAGCTCTGACTGAGGGGACAAATATTCAACTCAAGCCTCAGAAATTTTCCTCCAATAAAGTGGGAAGGAACATGAGCTCACACTTGCAATCATAAAGCGCAGGATTCACCAAACAGCCGTGAGTGACTGAGTCAGTAATGACTTCCATCTGAGGAAACTATAGACATGAGAATGATTAAATAAAGAACAAAACTCAGTATATCTGAACTTTAAAAAAAGGGACATTTGGATTTTGACTAAAGAACAAGAGATTAGAAAGAAAAAAGGAACAAGTAAATTTGAAAAAACTAAAACAGAAACTCCATAAAATATTTAAAACGACCAAGATAGTAATAGGCATGAGAAATCCTGGCTGGGTTACCCACAGATTGCATGTAGCTACAGATAAAAACCATCAAGTTAAACCGTACACCTATAGAACTTCCCAAAATGCTGCATGGGGAGATGACGAGACAAAAAATATTAAAGAGGGGTGAGATATAGAATACACTAGAAAATAGGTTTTATCAGCATTACAGAAAAAGATAAAGAAAAATAAGGACTAATTTTCAGAACTGATAAAAGATAGGAATCAGATTCAAGAAGTGTGGTGTATCTCAAATGAAATAAAAAGAAGCTAACATTCAGAAACTTGAAATGAGCTAATAGGAACATAACTTAGTACAGCAGTTATGGAAATAGTATGGAAGTTTTATAAATTAAAAAAAATTAGAGTCAAGTGTAGTGGCGCATGCCTGTAATCCAGCACTCTGGGAGGCTGAGGCAGGAGGATTGCAAGTTTGGGTCCAGCCTGGCCAACTTAGTGATTTAATGAGACCTTGCCTGAAAATTAAAAAAGAAAAGGAAGAGGGGTAAGAATGTAGTCCAGTGTAAAAACTGCAGGTTAAATCCTCAGTATTGTGAAAACAAAATAAAGCAAAACAACCTACCAAAAGATCCAGCAATCACATGTTCAGGTATATATTCAAAGGCAAGGAAATCATTACATTAAAAGGCATCACCACTTCCATGTTTATTGCAGCAGTATTCATCACAGTGAAAACAGGAAATCAACCCAAGTGTCCATCAGTGGATGAATGGACAAAGAAAACGTGGCCTGTATATAAAATAGAACCCTATGCAACCACAAAAAGGATGAAATGTCAACTGTGGCAAAATGGATTAGCCTGGAGGATGTACAGCAGTTACAAACACACTCAGCCACCTTATCTTTGACAAAGAGGCCAAACGTGTTCACTGGAAAAAAAAAATCCTCTTTAATAAATGGTGCTGAAAAATCACGCTCTCTACATGCCAAAGACTAAAACTAGACTCATGTTGATCACCATGCACTAAAGTCAAAATGGATCAAAGATCTAACTATTAAAACAGAAACACTAAATCTACTAGGAGAGAAAGTAGGTACAAATCTTGAAGACATAGGTATAGGCAGAGACTTCACAAACAAAACTCAAACTGTATGGGAAATACTTTAAACAATCAACAACTAGGACTTCATCTTATTAAAAAGCATTTGCATAGTAAAAGAAATCAATAGAGTAAAAAGAAAACCCACAGACTGTGAAAAAATTTTAGTCAACTGTCCCTCAGACAAAGGACTTCTATCTAGAACATATAAAGAATTGAAAAAAATCAGACTCCCAAAATTCAAAGGCCCAATCCAAAAATGGGCATCTGAGATGAATACATACTTCTCACATGAAGAAATACAAACAGCAATAAAAATATGAAAAAATGTTCAACATCATTGATCATTCAAGAGATGCAAATTAAAACAACACTGAGATTCCATCTCTCCCCAAAAAGAATGGCTATCATCAAGAAATCAACCAATAACAAATGCTAGAGGGGCTGTGGAGAAAAAGGAATCCTCCTGCACTGTTGGTGGGAGTGAAGACTGGTGCAACCACTGTGGAAATAAGTGTGGTGATTCCTCAAAATCTAGGATTAAGGGTCCCAGTTGACCTAGCTATTTCCCTTCTGCGTATCTTCCCAAAATAGTTAAAAAATCATGCCACAGCAATATATGTATACCCATGTTTATAGCAGCACAATTTGTGATAGCTAAATCCTAGAAACAACCCAAATGCTCAGCTGAGGAATGGATAAAAAAGACGTGGTCTTTTTATGCAATGCAGTGCTACTCAGCTATAACGAAGGATAAACTGGAGACTTTTATAGGTAAATGGATGCAATCTGAGACCATACTCATTAGTGAAATAAATCAGACTCACACGTGTAAAGATTGTATTGTCTCCTTGGTGTGAGAAATTGAAAGAGTAAATAAGGCCTAGAATGTACAACAGATATTATGCAATGGGAATAAATAGTTAAAAAGGAAAAAGGAACTAGTTGGGGAAAAGGGAAAGGAAGAAAAAGAAAAGAGAGAGAGAAAAGCAAATTAGTTATACTATTAGTGTCTCTTAGTTCATCGAAAAAGGTTTGTGCTTACATCGATTGAAGGAATTTTTATGCCCATATCTTGTATTCTGAGTAATTACTTTAAAAATAATAATATGCAGTGTATTAACTATTGTTATTCTCCTATCATCTTGTTATGAAATTTTGTTTCACCTTTTTCCCATAAAATAAAATTTTAAAAACCTTCATCCTGTTCAAGAAAAAAGTTATTCAGTGGCACTTGTTAAAAAGGGTAAGAAAAAGAAACCATTAGACTTTATTCAAGTGTGTGTGTGTGTGTGTGTGTGTGTGTGTGTGTACTGAGGGACTTTGCAATAGGCTTAGGCACTACTGTAGTGGCATTTGCAACAGAGTAGAGAAACGGTGCTTAATCTGAATACAGCTGGACATGTGGAGATTCATAGACAAGCAGCAAGGTTGAGCTCAGGTGTAGAAAATTAGGAAAAGGAAGCTTCAAGGGTAGGGGAAGATCCCAGCTAAAGGACCCAGCCAGGTTACTTACTGAGAGCTGATCACTACTTGGAACGATGGAGAATGGGGAAACAAAACAAACACTAGGGCAATCATGCGCCAAGGACCGAGATTTGGGAAAATGGACTCAGCAGTTGCTCGGGTGATTGGCAGTGCAGGGACAAACAGCAGCCCAAAAGTTGAGTTATCTTGAAGTAAAGCTCAGCGGAGCTAAGCAGAGTTTGATCACTCCAGAAAGAATCTCTGTCCATACTCGGCAAAATTGTCTACCAAAAATAGACACAAAATAAAGATATTGTCCAACCAACACAAATAAAAACTAAGGTAACTACCTATGGTTTCTCACTAAAGACACGATTCTCAAGGCTGAACTTTAGGAAACAGAAAAACTCATAAAAAGGCACCAGATGCAAAATGGAATAACAAGGGAAAAAGGGAAGAAGTGACCCACACAATAATAATATTCACGGGGCTGTTTGTAGGATTAAAAACACAATTTGTTGGGGCAAAAATAAATAAGATAGAGATAAAACAGTAACATAGACCAGAAAAATGTATTATTAATGTTAGAGCATCTTAAGATCCTTGCATTGTTCAAAAGGAGAATAATCACATTGATTAATTTATATATTAAATTAAATATGCATTAAAATTTCTTTTTTTGAGGTAGGGTCTTGCTATGTAGGTCAGGTTGGCCTTGAATCCACTATTTAGCCTAGGCTGGCTTTGAATTCACAGTAATCCTCCTGCCTCAGCTTCCCAAGCACTGGGATTACAGACACACACCACACCCAACAGCATTAAAATTTCTAGAGTAACTACAAAGGAGTATAAATAATTTATGGCTTCCAACTTAATCAAGTGAAAAAAAAAACCGTTAGCAAGTGGAGAGAAGAAAATCTCAACTCAAAAAATATATCAAGAGGAAAACCTACCTACAAAAATGTAAGGGAAGTTATAAAATTGTTGTTAGAGTGAGTCTTAACTTTAAGAATAAATGTATCCCTAAAAGTATCAAGACTACTGGGGAATTAAAGTACATAATTTAGAGAAAAACTTTAAGGATGGGGTAAATAAATGGAGAGATATACACTGTTCATGAACATGGGAACTTGATTTTATAGTTACCCATTTTCTTCTTCAAACAGATCAGTAGCTGCAACTCAGAGAATTAAGAATTAACAAACATCTCAATATGCATGTACATGTGCCTAACTTGATAGGCTGATTCTAAATGTATACAGAATAGGAAACAGCTTTTATAGAAAGAATCACAGACACTCGAAAAGAAAAGCAAGACAAGATGTCCACCAACAAGATTCTAAGACGTGTTCATAAAATTACAGTAAGTGAAGTGTTACATTGACCCAAGAACAATCAATTGGATAGGTAGAATACAATAGAGAATTCTAAACCAGACAATGCAAACGCTGGTTCTTGATATGTTAGAAGTGATATTGAAAATCAATGAGAAAACAAGGGACTATTCAACAAAAATGTTAAAATTCTGCTTTCATATTGAAAAGTGAAATACATTTCAAACCATACAACAGAAAAAATAATTCTGTATAATTTAAGAATTCATATGTAAGCACTAAAGCTGTGGAGCTGTAGAGAAAGGAAGAGTCTCTCTCTCTCTGGAGGCTTTGGTAGTTGAGTATATGAAATATACAGTAGGCAAATTAAAAAAAGAAAATTTCTTACATGCATGGGAACATCAGATGGAAGAACAGTGACCTCCCCAAACTCAGTGAGCTGAGGCAGGGTGTGGAACTTCTCCATGGGGGCGCTGTAGGAACCTAGGGGAGAGTGACTGAGGCTGGGAGAACAGCAGAGGGCCCTCGGGAGCGTGAGTGGTGGCCTGCGGTAGTGTGTCTGGCATGGTGTCAAGCCCCAGAGTCCCCTCCAGGGACAGGAGCTGCACCTTCATTGGCTGATGAGGCCCTGGTGACAGCTGCCTTCCTTATAGAGGCTCTGTCTTTAGGCAGAAAAAGGAAGTTCAGAAAAGGGCTCTCAGTCCTTCTGCTCCCAAGAGACCTCATGGGATGTAATCAGCACCCCAAAGTGTCATATCATCACTTTGTACTTTCTGAACTCCTTCAAAATTGTTAGAAGTGGAGGTGTAGCTCAGTGGTGGAGCTCTTATTTAGCATGCATGAAGCCCTGGATTCTATCCCAGCACTGAAAATACATACATACTTAATACATACATACAAACATAATACATACACAAATGTAAGGAGCAAACAAGTGTCCTGAGGGGAAGAGTTCTTAGTCAAGATAGCAAATGCACAGATCATTTAGTAAAATCTTGGTAAATTTGACTACAGTGAAAAGAAGAGTCTTATCAAGGGGCCAAAGGTAAACTGGGATAAAGGTAAACCAGAAACCAGGGAAGGATGTCTGCAGCATAAATAATCAACAAAAGATCGTTATGCTGGGTTGGGAATGTACCTCAGTGGTAGAGCACCTGTCTAGCATGTGCAAGGCTGTGGTTCAATCTGCAACACAAAACAAAGAAAAAAATAGATTACTAACCCAAATAGATATGGAACACTAAAAATAAATTATGAAAAGTCAAATATCTCCACAGAAAAATGAGCAAAAGTTGCAGATTTCATTGTAGACAGAAAGCCAGCTAGCCAATAGACACACAAAACCTGCTCAGTTGAATTAGTAATCACAAATCTATACTAATAATCACAGTGTGATACCTTTAAATTGATCAAAGTGCCCCAAAGCAAAAACATTTCTGTCAAGCTCTCAATAGCAACTGTTATGAACTGGGATAAAGAGGATCCAGCCACTGCCAGTAGGACTATAATTTGTTAGACCTACTTGTAAAGCAATTTAAAATTATCCATAAAGTTAAGAATGAGGGTTTCCTATATTGTAGGAATTCTGCTTCTAGGAGAAATGCTTACATGCACAAATCAAATGCATGAGAATGTTTATAAGTGTAACAATTATTACTAGGGAGGAAAAGAGAACAACATAAATGTTCATCTTCAGGAAAATGGATAAAGAAATTATGGTCTATGCATTTAAGGAAATATTATATTCATGTGCAATATTTAGCAAATGATCACTAATTCATGGTCATGGATAATTCTTACAAACACTGTATTATGATAAAAAATGTGATAGAAGAATGCCTAAGATCCGATTCCATTTATGTAAAGATTCAAAAACATGCAAAACTAAAGATGCCTTAAGTGTTACTGTATAATTTGTACTTTGTAATATCTGGTAGTTGCATGGTTTGTTAAGCTTCAGGCTAACAGAAAATTAAGCATTAACTATGGTGGCAAGTTAAAAAAAAAAGCTGCAAAATCAAACCTTTGAAATTCACCTGCAAAATTTTGGTAAACAGCTATGCAGGAAATTAGAGAGATTATTTTAGGCTACCTCTAAAATGCCACTGGCGAATCATTTTTTATCTTAAATTCCTGTGTTTCTTCAAGGCATCTGAACATGAAAAACTGTCACCTACCCACATGGGCTGGCAGTAACATTTGTCAAAGTGTCACTTGCTGACCGCATGCCTAACTATTCTGTCAGGACAGTGACACCACGGGAGGCTCAGGGACATGTCCACAGCGCAGATCTCAGCTCTGGTGCTCGGTGTCGGAGGGTTCGGCGCTCTTGTTGCTGCCACCACGTCCAACGAGTGGAAAGTAACCACGCGGGCATCGTCGGTGATAACTGCCACTTGGGTTTACCAGGGGCTCTGGATGAACTGCGCAGGTAACGCGTTGGGCACTTTCCATTGCCGACCGCATTTTACTATCTTCCAAGTAGCAGGTAAATATGATAGCTTTGTTTGGGGTGACAGTACAATGCTACCTTTCCCCCCTAGCTGTGCTAAAGAAGCTGTTTAAAGTCTTTTCTTTTCAGAATTGATAAGATCAGACTCTGTGTCTGCCTCAAGTGCCAAAATACCCCGGCGATGGGTGGATGGGGCGTGTGAGGTTGCCTGAAAGAATTGTCATTTATTTTATCTGGAAAAGGAAAGTTAAGAGTAATCTGATGGACCTCTTAGAAATAAAGAATGTGAATGAATAAACAACTTGGAGGAAAGGGTCAAAACGACTGGCTTGTGTCAGAAGCTAATTCCAATTTGCTCTGGGTCACAGAGGAATCTTGGGGGATCACCTGTCTTATGTTGGGAAATATTTCATTGACTTAATCTCTCTCTCTTCTTCCTTTTATCCTTCCTTCTTCCCTTTTAGTAAATCATAATTTATCCTAAATTCCTGGAGTCCCTCAGGCCATCCAGTGTATAGATATAGTTGTACAGTTATAGATATTTTTCCCGGGGAGAAGTAGAAGCCTATGATAAGAAAGTTATTCTTGAGTAAGGGACAGAATTCTGTTTTTAGAGGGACTTCTGTCTTTTAAAAAAACCATATTTAGTGATGAAATAACAAAGCAAGAAATCTTTTTAAGTAGTTAAGTGAAAGAAAGTGCTGTACACTTTCTCTTTTGATTATTTTGCTTTGGTTTTTGTTTGTCTAACACAGGGGCATGCTTTCAACTTCATGTATAGTTAAAACTCTACTGTAAGTATATGTGTTGCAAAGAGAAAGCATCTAAAAAAAGGCCTTTTCTTATCTCAGGATACTTCCAGAGAAACAATCGTTATTTGCCTTTCTATGACATTCTAAGAAGCACCATGTATCTCCCCTTTCTGAAAATTTGATGTGCTTACAAGTCTGCCCCCAGCTGTGGGCTTACTATGTTAAAAATTACTCCCGGTTTTTTGGTAGAATATAGATTTTTTTCCACAATCAAAAGATTAGACTGTACCTTGGCCTCTGTAAAGAAAATGGCATAAAAATTTAACTAAAAAGTTACTAAAGCATAATCTTCTCTGGGGCATTGTGTCAAGTGTGCACGTCATTAGTCTTCCGTGAGCGCCAAGGGATAAAGAGAGACTACTTAGGCAAAGCCAGGAGATTTCTAATGACAGGCGATGGAAATGCTCCAGGTGGCTGCCCTAAGCTGCCTTGAGTAATGTGTTCTTCCCTGAATAGCTTGGTCTTTCTTCAACCTCAGCATCCCAACTCACTCCCATTCAAAACTGCTTCTACCATAGAAATTTTCCCCAGCATGGCAGATTTTCAAAGAAAGAGTGCGACAGTGTCATCATTCTGCAAACCTCTTAGGACTGTTCTTTCCCCACCACCCACTCTTGGCCCAATCTGACCTTGGTCAGCAAGTAGAAGACCTGACCCATGAAGAAGTCTGCTGCTCATTCTCAACTGAGTTCATCTCTCTAAAACCATGACCCAATACATTTCTCCTCCTTTAAGCTGCAGCTACTAGGTACTGTGTCTTGGGGATGAAGAAAGTGACCAAGACGGGAGGCGACAGGCAGTGTGTGGTGAGGGTGAAATGGTATTTCTGGAAGAAGGTAGAAGTGTGCTGAATTGAGGAGTGAGTTACCAAGAAGGTCACTGGGTTAGAAGTCAGCAAATAGAGCTTCAGATTCTATTTGTTAACTGGCTGTGAGGCTTTGACTTCAACCAT
Source organism: Chinchilla lanigera (assembly GCF_000276665.1). Classification (NCBI taxonomy): domain Eukaryota; kingdom Metazoa; phylum Chordata; class Mammalia; order Rodentia; family Chinchillidae; genus Chinchilla; species Chinchilla lanigera. Next base: position 14,595,760 of record NW_004955404.1, on the reverse strand, counting down.
GAAATTTTCATCCACAAATTCCTCTTCCATAAATTAAGAAAACTGGACTCCAAGAGTCCCTTAAAACTTCTCTCAGTGTAAAGTTCAATTCAAGAGCTTCACAAGGCTCCACCACAGGGTCACAAGTAAAAGTTCACCAAAGAAGCACAGCTGTAAAAGTCTCCTCTATTCTAATTGCTCAGGGGGTTACAGTGGACCCTTCTCTCCCACTTCTCTTATCTATTATTTGACTGTCTGTTCTGTGTACCTGTTTAGAATCTTACAGCTTCTGGATTCAGATAGCTTTCAAAGACCTCAAATGACCACAATATCCAGGTGAAGGTGCCAGGATTTCAGTGGAGGTCACAGGCAAGTGTAGTGGCTGCCTACAGGAGTATGAGCCTCACCAACCGCCCCCCCGCCCGCCTTATCAGCCATGCTGTAAGAATAGGGCTAATAGAATGTCATTTGCTAGAGAAAGGAAGTTGTCTATGGGTTTTTACTCACTTATAGGGAGAAGCTGTAGCCATCTAATGTCGTAGCTTTAGGTTTCTTGCTGGATGAAATATGAGGTGCACTGGAAGTCCTTCTTAGTGTCATTAGTTGCATTGTGTGGCTGCCTTGATGTTCGAATCAATTAAAAACTTTTACTTTTCATGGTCATTTGATTTTGGGAAAAGGGGAGGAGCCTCCTGGTCCTAAGTCTGGTGAATAAGTGGATAAGGACACATGGCAAGTCTGCCTTTCCATTGGACAGCACATACAGCAGCAGTCACTACGTTTTTGATCACACCTCTTAAAGACACTCATGAAAGATGGCTTACAGAACTGCTCCAGAAAATTACAAGAAAGATGGCATAAGGGTCCAAAATGAAAAGTATTTAATCATTACCACTATTTGTGGATGACATAATGCTCTACATAGAAGACCCCAAAAACTCTACCCAAAGACTTCTAGATTTAATAACCAAATTCAGTAGCACAGCTGAATACATAGTCAGCACTCAAAAATCACTAGCATTCCTATATACAAACAAAAAACTCACTGAGAAATTAGGGAAACAACACCTTTCACAATAGAATCCCCAAAAATGAAATACCTAGGACTCAGTCTAACAAAGGAAGTACAAGATCTTTACATTGAAAACTATATTACTCTGAACAAGGAGATCAAACAGGATATCAGAAAATGGAAAGATATCCCTTGTTCTTGGGTAGGAAGAACCAATATGGTGAAAACAGCCATACTTCCAATCTTCCAATTAAATGCAACCCCGATCAAAATACCAATAGGATATCTCATGGAATTAGAGAAAACAATCATAAAATTCATTAGGAACCATAAAAGACTTAGAAAAGCAACAAAGGCAAGGAAGAGGCTATCATAATCTTTGATTTGAAATTATACTACAGAGCTAAAATTTAAAAAAAACCAATAAGGTACTCACAAAAAACAAAACAAATAAGCAAACAGGAAACCAGACCAGAGAAACAATAGAACAGATTAAAAGATGTAGAAACAATTCCAAACACGTTCAACTACCTTATCTTTGACAAAGGAGCCAAACACCTTCACTAGAAGAAAGATAGCTCTTTCTTCT
>NW_004955404.1:14588721-14594065 GCF_000276665.1 Chinchilla lanigera | reverse complement strand
TGTTGTTGTTTGTTTGTTTTGTTTTGTTTTGTTTTGTTTTTCTCCGGTACCAGGAACCGAACTCATGACCTTGTGCTTGCCAGGCAGGTGCTTTTGCCGCTGAGCTAAATCCCCAGCCCCAACTAAATTAATATTGAAATGAATCAAAGATCTAAATATTAAGACAGAAACACTAAATATGATGGAAGGTAGAATAGGTAGAACTCTTGAAGATACTGGTGTAGGCAAAGTCTTCATGAACAAAACCCCAACTATGCAGAAACTATCACAAAGAAACAATAACTGGGATCTCATCTTATTGAAAAGTTTTGCACAGCAAAAGAAACCACCAATAGTGAAGAGAAAACCCACAGTATGGGAAAAAAATTTATCAAGTCTTCCTCAAAGGACTAATATCTAGAATATATAAAGAATTCCAAAAAATCATACCCTTCCAAATTTAAAAACCCAACCTGAAAACTGGCACTGAAATGAATAGACACTTCTCAGATGAAGAGGTAGAAATGGCAAACAAATATATAAAAAATGTACAGTATCATTGGTCATTTGAGAGATGAAAATTAAAGCAATACTGAGATTCCATCTCACTTCAGAAAGAATGGCTATTACCAAGAAATCAACCAATAACAAATGCTGGAGGCGCTGTAGGGGAAAAGGAACCCTTCTCCATTGTTAGAGTGTAGACTGGTGCAACCACTGTGGAAATCAATGTGGAGATTTCTCAAAAAACCAAAACTAGAAGTTCCATTTGACCCAGGTATTTTCCTTCTTGGTATCTTCCCAAAAGAATTAAAAGCATCGTACCACAGCGAAACATGCACATCCATATTTATAGTTTGTAATAGCTAGATCTTGGAAACAGCCCAGATGCCCATCAACTGATGAATGGGTAAAGAAGATGTGGTTTTTAATACAATGGAGTACTACTCAGCTATAAAGAAGGGTGAATTTGAGACATTTCTAGCCAACTGGATGCACCTTGAGACTGTATTCATAAGAATTAAATCAGACACGCATTTGAATACTGCATTGTTTCTCTGGTGTGAGAAACCAAAATGTAACTAAGGACCAAAATACATAATAGATCTTGGGAAATGGGAAGCAAATGTTCAAACAGAAAGGGGAGCAAGGGAGGGGGAGGGAAAAGAAGAAAGGGATAAGAAAAAAAAAGAATAGAAGGAAAACCATGGAAACAAAGCTTTTGTAAATAAGGAGCGGAAGAGGAGTTGAAGGGTCAGTATGAGAATGGGGGAAAAAAGAAGCAAGATATATTATGTGTGGGTACAAGTTCCCAGTGATGAATTTAATCATTATCTATACCTAAATTGTACCAGTAAATTTTTTAAAATGAGAAGTATTTTGAGGGTGATTAATGGCAATGTGCCTTTTCTTTTCTTTTTTTTTTTTTTTCCGTTTGGTCCCGGGAATCAAACTCAGGACCTCGTGCCAGAAAGACAGGCGCTGTGCTGCTGAGCTACATCCCTGGGAATGTGTCTTCTACTGTAGCACATTTTTAAAATCTAAACATCCACTGTTTTGGTCGTTCACTTCATGTATATGCTTCTGTTAGTCTGTTTGGGTCGCTATAACAAAGTACTATATGTTATATGGCTTATAAACAACAGAGTCTTACTTTTCACACTTTTAGAAGCTGGGAAGCCCGAGAGCCAGGCCCTGAAGATTCACTGTTCGATGAGAGCATTTCCTAGTTCACAGATGGTGACTCGTAGCTGTGTCCACGCAGGGTGGAAGGGCTAAGGCAGCTGTCTGGGCCCTTTTCTGTAGCATTTATCCTGATCCCCTCTGTAACTACATTGTGTGTGGCTCCCAAAAGGCATCCAGCAAAGATATAGACGTAGAGGCTCTGGGGTCTCAGGGAGGAATGAGACATAGGTCTCTCCTCAGGGTGTGCGGTGTGGCCCAGCCAGCTGTTAACCCAGAATGTTAATCTGACCGTTAAGTTCAGGCGACAGGCAGTCTGCCCAGAAGAGCTGATGCCTAAATTGTCTTGAAAGACGGGCAAAGTTGGCCAAAGAGAAAGGAAGGAGGGCATTTCAGGCTAAGAGATATTCAGCTCTACAACTTATTAACTGCAAGACTCTGGCCAGAACGCTGAATGTTTGCGCTCCTCCATCTGTAAAATGGGAGTATCATCTACTTCCAAGCGGGGAGCGGCTATAAGAGTGAATTTGTACACAGCATTTGCAGCAAAGGCCTAGAAGGAGGAGGGAGTCACATGCACCAGACAAGAGAAAGTCATCGGAAAGACTGCAGCAGAAGACATCTTCATGGGAAAGGCCGAAGATAGAGACAAGGGGGAATTAGCCAGGGACCTTTAAGTTCTGCAAAGGGCTCCAGGCTTCTCCTGGAAGGACTGGAAAGCCACTGAATCATGCTGAACAGAGAACACCTGACTGGGTTTGCACTGCACAGAGATTCTGCAGTGGTTCATTTCAGAGTCTGGACAACACAGAAGTTGGAACCAAGAGGAAGCAATTTCAAGGTAGAAGTGATGTGTTAGTAGCTCAGGAGGAAGAAGGGGGTTGAGGATGCCCCCACGGGTTTCTGTTGGAAGACTTGGTGGGCAGTGGAGGAGGGAATGCTACCTGGAAAGCTGGTCCCAATCTAAGTTCCAGTTCCTTGACCTTATCTTTCCTAACACTCACCAAGGTATCAAACACTCAGATTCTGAACTTATATTTGACTTTATATAGAGTGAGACAGGAGAGTATGGCTGAACATTTTTAGAAGAACTGTGCTTTTTAGATATTTGGTACAAATCAATAGGAAAATATGGCAGCTATAAGGACTAATGCAGTCTTGGGCATCAGTAGTCATTAATAAGAACTAGACTAAAGAAATTAGGAGAGTAATACCAACTATACTTTGTCAAATGGCATAGTTCTAGCCTTGCACACACCATTCTCCTGCCTCAGCCTCCCAAGTGCTGGAATTACAGGCATGTGCCATCATGTCCAGTTTTCACATTGTACTCTAAGGAGGTACACAGAACCCATATTCATCTATTCTAGAGGAGTATAACCAGGAAGATTAAAAAAGGCCTTGAAATAACTTTACACAGTCATTTTTTTTTTTCATTCAGAAAAGAGGGAAAACATATGGAGCGTGGGGAGCAGGATCTTTGGGTAGACATCCCTAGGGAGTTGGATTTAGGACTGCATGAGGAAAAAATGACTACCAGAAAGAATTGCCCCACCATGGAAATGCCTGTCTCAGAAGAACCGGCTAGCAGTACTCAGGGAAGGCATGAGACCATCTGCTAAATGGTTTGTGGAGCCAATTCCTGCACCAGCCTGGAAGACAGAATGGGTAATACACCGGGTCATTTCTGGTGTGAGACAGCGGAGAGTCTGTGGCATGCGAAAACAAAGGGAAATCTTAAAACATCCGCATTCTTGACTTGGAAACTGACCTCTGTATTTTTGAGCACCTGGGAGCACAGCAATAAAAACACCTCAGCCCTGCCTTGGAGACATTCACAGCCCAGAAGGAACCAGGAATTAAAATAATAAGTGTCAGAATATATGTTAGCATAATGTTGTTCTACTTAAACCTAGATGTTAATATATGCTAGAATTAATATAAAATAATAGTTCCCTATGTCCAATTGACATTTTGAAGGGTCCTATGAAAACCTACAGGATGTGCCATTGACCCTTTGCGGGACACCGAGTGACCACTTCCAAACCCAGGCACAGAGCCAAGTGGTGGGGGTGGGGGACACTGGAAGATAAATCCTGCTTTTAAGTGAACCCTTTTTGGGTAAGCGTTGTTTGGCTACATATACCAAATATAGTCCAGGCGTAAAAGCTAGTAGAGCCATCCTTGAAGAGACTGATTTTCTGCAGTACACAAAGTCTGGATTTTTGGAGAGGTGGCCTGGGGACATGGAGGACTAATTTTTCCTTATCTGAATGAAGCCAGGCACCCTCATTTACTTCCATAAGTCCAGAGTGGGTCCTACATGGGGACTTCCATCTGCCCTATAAGACTCACACGAGCGTCCCCACTGAACTGACTCAGCTACAGTACTGGAGACCCTTCCTCCTCGCTGTGCCCTGGCTCTGTGTTGTCAAGCCCTTGCCTCAGTCTTCCAGTTCCTGGAGGCCAGCTGGTACCCACTCTCCTCGACCTCAGGACTCTCTGTTTTGTCAGCTGATGTCTGTCTTATGACCACTTTGTGCCCTAATTCCAGCCTGCTGGGTCACTCAGTCCTGCCCCAGCACCCCCTCTGAATCCTATGCCCCAGACTCACCTAACCTACCCAATGGCCACCATGTCCTTTGCTTCCTTGTATCTCTCTCACACCAGAACATTCTTCCTGTCACCTGGCGCCTCGGAAGAACTATCAGAGCACGTCTCCACACGATGGGAAAGTTTCATGTGTTTCAGTTGGAAAAATACCCAGGTTCTCTCATGACTCCCTCTATCCTGGCCTCAGGCCTGGATGCCAGGGCCAGTAGTTCTGGGCAGATGCTGTGCCTGAGAAAGATGGCACCCTCCACCAGTGGTTGTTCTATTCCAGCTGCAATGTCGCAACTGACCTACAGGGGGCCAACGGGCTCTTGGACGTTACAGTGGGCTTCAGCTTTGTCACTCTCTTCCTGCCCCGCCTCCGCTTCTGGTGCCTACAGTGATCCTTACTGGGACTGATGAGGGGTGGTCTGTTCTCACCCAGGTGGTGAGCTATCCACATTTTTTCACCACATTTTGCTCTAATCTATCTAGAATTAGAAAACAAATTCACTAGCAGGTCCATACTATGTACACACACACACATATACACAGACCATGCAGGTTTTGCTACTAACTACACACATACACCACATCTCACGTCTACACACAAATCCATGTGCTTACCACACAGCTGGCACAAACACATCACACCTAAGCATTCTTTACCATATGGGCTACATACACACACACACACACACACACACACACACCACTCACCTTAGACAGCTCAGGTATCACATAGAAAATTACCAGAGGGAAAGACAGAGACCAATATTTACAGTAAGAAACGTGAGCCACTAAACAGAAACAGCTAAAGATTGCTGCTTATCAGCTCCATGGTCAGTAATTCTTGGTGGAACAAGAATCAATCCACCATAAAGGGCAACTGGGATGTGGGAAAAGAGAAGGGAAAGAAGGAGAAAGTTTGTATGTATGTATATACAGGATAGTTAACATGGTTGTTCTACTGTCTTCTATTTCTTTGCTGAAAGAAACTGTCAATGAGTCCTTGGTTGATCAGTATTGCATGTCTATATCTGTTTTCATGAGAAACCACTTTGAAGATATCAATATGTAATACAACAAG